>NC_052636.1:1884805-2228575 GCF_016161935.1 Mauremys reevesii
TTCTCCTGCTGAGAATAGCTCATCTTAATTAATTAGCCTCTTAGAGTTGGTAGGGCAACTTCCACCTTTTCATGTTCTCTGTATGTGTATATATCTTCTTATATGTTCCATTCTATGCCTCTGATGAAGTGGGCTGTAGCCCACGAAAGCTTATGCTCAAATAAATTGGTTAGTCTCTAAGGTGCCACAAGGACGCCTGTTCGTTTCGCGGCTACAGACTAACACGGCTGCTGCTCTGAAACCTGTCAGTGTCTCAGGTTCAGAGGAAAGGCTGGATTCCGGGCTGTACACAGCAGAGCAGCCTTGTGAATAGATCCCGAGACACTTTGGATGTGTCGTGTGATCTCTTAGTGAGCTCTGATGCATGTGATGCCTTAGGGATGCAGAACTTGGTAGCTGGAAATCAGAAGAACTGTAGTTCAGACATGCTGATAGGAACTGATTGTGTCTCTTTAAGGCAGCAGTTCTCAAACTGGGGGTCGGGACCCCTTGGGGGGTCACGAGGTTATTACATGGGGGCGTCGCCTCCACCCCAAGCCCCGCTTTGCCTCCAGCATTTATAATGGTATTAAATATATAAAAAAGTGTTTTTAATTTATTAGGCGGTGTAGCGGGGTGGTTACTCGCTCCTGCCCTTTGGGGCTTAAACCAGCCCAGGAGGGGGCTGTGGCTGGGAAAAGAAGGGCTTAAACGCTGCAGCTCTAAAAGCTGGGCTGATTGGGGACGCAGCCACAGCTGGGCCACACCCTAATCAGGCCACAGCTGTCCTGGATAAAAAGGCCAGGGAAGCCAGGGGCAAACAGTCTCCCTCTACCTCTAGTGAGAGAAGGGCCTGGCTGCAGGGAGCTAGAGACATGGTACCTAGAGTGGAGCAGAGCTGGGGAGCTCCAGCCTGGAAAGCCCCAGGCTGTGGCCTAGCAGAGGGCAATAGGTACTAGGGGGTTGCAGGGGGCAGCCCAGGGGTAGGCCAAGGCAGCAGGTCCAAACCCCTTTGCCAGTGATGAGTGGCTGATACTGCAGTCTGCCCCAGGGCACGGGGGGCTAGATGGAGACTGGGCAGTAGCCAATACTGAGGCAAAGTGGGGCTAGTGGGTGGGGGGTTCCCCAGGGAGGGGAGACCCAGAGTGGTGGGGTGCTGCCAGAGAGCAGCACCCCAGTTAAAAGGGCACCAGGGAGGGACACGGGGGCCAGAGGACAGGCAGATCACGGGCCTGCTGAAGGCGCTCCTGGCTGGCAGTGAGCTAATTCCCGAGGACAACCAGCAATAGGTGCCGCAGGGTGAGTCCGCACATCTCCATGGGGGTTGCACTCAGAGGCTTGCTGTGTGAAAGGGGTCGCCAGCCCAAAACTTTGAGGACCGCTGCTTTAAGGCATGGGGTCCCTGCGAGTTACCTAGCTACAAGGAACAAACCGCTCTGCCCATAGCTGTTAGCACAGAGGACACCGCTAGCCAGCCAATAAATTCTGTTCAGCGGGAGCGCTCAGATTTTGCCACTCCAGCACTGGATGGGGAAAACAGGGGGAGCGCAGCGGCAGAGCACGGGCTTTGCACATAGGCTTTAGTCTAATAATTCCACAGATTCGCTACACTAAGGGTAGGTCTACACTTACCGTCCGGGTCGACGCGGTGAGTTCAACTTCTCGGAGTTCGAACTATCGCGTCTGATCTAGACGCGATAGTTCGAACTCCGGAAGCGCTGCGGTCGACTCCGGAACTCCACCACTGCAAACGGCGGTGGCGGAGTCGACCTTGGAGCTGCGGACTTCGATCCCGCGGCGTCTGGACGGGTGAGTAGTTCGAACTAGGGTACATCAAATTCTGCTATGCTATTCAGGTAGCTGAATTTGCGTACCCTAGTTCGACCCCCCTTCTTAGTGTAGACCAGGCCTAAGATTGTTACTATTTCAGGGCAGAGCAGGGCTCCCTGACATTGATATGAAGTTGGGCTCTTATCTAGCCAGTGACGTCTACGGTGTTTATACCACAATCACCTCCATGTTCAGTGGACGTTCATCGCCCGATACACGGGATTTCAAGATTCCTGGGACTCTCTGGGGAAGGGAGTTTTATTCAATATTTTCAAAGGGTTTTTTTTTCCCCAAAAATATTCCCATAGAATCTTTGGTAAGTTCATATTGAAAATGGTTATTAATGTGGTTCTCAGCTGCTGAAAAGCAGACTCAGGCTACTGCAATATCTGAGCAGCAGTAAGCCGGGGCAGAGGTGGTGCGTGAGGGTAATGCTGGCTGACTGGGAGCTGCAGCTGGGTGCATGACTCCGCGACAGGAGGCCCCAGGCTTACTTGGGCTAGCCAGGAACCATTTTGGGGGGGTTTCATTTCCTGTCACCAGCACTGGGGGCTCATCCTGGGGTAATGGGAGCCCCCTGGATCCCCACACCACTGCTGCCACCCAGATCAGGCATGCGTGGGGGCTGGGAGGCTGCCTCCCATGCAGGGTAGAGGCTGATTGTGTCTCTGTATCTTCAGTCCAGGGCACAACCTCCCCTCACCCACCCTCTGCTGCACAAGATGTGTTCCTGTTGCAAAGGCATTTCCTGTGAACCCCCAGCCCCACCCCAGGAGAGAAGGCTGGGTCCTCGGGGGTGGGGAGGAGAAGCTGCTTTCCCTGCAGCCCTGAGGCCACAGGCTGCGCTGGGAAAAGCAGGACTCGGGGTGTGACCTACAGGGAGGGCTGCGTAGCTCAGTTGTAGGGTGTGTCCTTCCCCTGCATTACGCCCTGGGTTTAATCCTTAGTGTCTCCAGATCCTTTTGCCCTGCGCAGCTGTGATGATCTAATGGGTTAAAGGGTTGGACTCAGTATGTACTGGGCTTTCCCTGCACAAGCTCAATAATTCCTGGTCGCTGCCGGAGGGACGCATCAGTCTCATGGAAGGTCAGTGGGGTTTGCGCTCCTAAATCCCCTTGGCTCCATGGCGATTCCTGCCCCCTGTGCCTCTTGGGATGACGGTTAATGACGGAGAAGGAGGGAACCCCTGAGTCCTGGCGGGAAAGGTCCCACCAGCACAGACTGAATGTGAAGAGAGCAGAGCTGCGGGTGATTTACGCCCTGCAGGGACACGGCCCCCTTGAGCGGACAGGAGGCACATGCAACGGGTTTGGGATGCTGCTGCTGCTGATGGAGAGGAAAAAATCCCGGAGTAAATGAGAGCTGAGACCCAGGGAGGGTCAGGTGAATGGCAGCTCCACGCAGGGCCCCGGTGCTCAGACACCCCAGGTCTAGGGGGATGGGGGGAGGTTCTGAGGGACACAGAGGAGCTGAAGTCCCTCAGCATTATGTGAACTAGGCACTGCGGAGATAGGGTCACCATATGTCCCATTTTGGCCAGGACAGTCCCTTTTTAAAGCCCTGGCCCAGCTGTACTGATCATCAGCTGGCAGGAGAAAATGACAAAAAAGTGGGGCACACACTGCTAGTGGGGTGGGGGGGGAACAAGCAGCAACTCCAGCCTGGGGGGGTTGCAACAGGGCTTTGGTGAGGAGTGATGCCAGCCCCGCATGGAGGGGGGAGCAGGGCTAGGGTAAGGATCAAAGCCAGTCCCATGCGGGGGGAGCAGACTGGGCTCAGACGAGAGCCCTGCGGTGGGGGGAGACAGGGCTTGGGCCAGCAGCCCGGGCCAGCCCCACGTGGTGTTCCCTTTTCCCTTTGGGACCTATGGTCACCCTATGCCGAGTGACAGGGTTTCACACCCTGCCCAGCTGGGGCTGAATCAGCATCTACCGAGGGCTGGGATGGAGCCGAGCGGGAGGCACGTTGGAACCGAGGAACCTGGGGAACATTTCAATCCTTTATCTTTTATTGTTTGATTTAGGATTTTGTAGATTGAGTGACTGCAGCCTCTGCTCCCAGGTCTCTCCCAAGCCCATAACATTTCTTTACAAAACGCTAAAGATTTTAGCAGAAACGAGTGAAACAAAACGGCCACTCGCTGGCGCCGGAATGAAAAGCCCCATGATTCCTCTGTGTGTGTTGACTCCGAAAAGGGATTTGGGTCCACTCACTCCAGTGCTGTGCTGGTAACATAGCAGGACAAAGCTGTTTCCATGATTGTGACACTGGGTGTGAGGAGGCTTTAATCTCATTAAAATGGAACACTGATTTCAGGGCCGGCTTTAGGCCTATTCCACCGAATCGGGCCCCGTGCCTAAGAGGGCCCCACGCCCAGTGAGAATCCCTTCCCTGGCTAGAGGTGCCTTTTTAATTTTTACTCACCTGGCGGCGGGTCCTTCAGTGCCGCTGAAGACTGGGAGCACCGCTCGGTGAGTACAAGCCCCACATGGGTTTTTTACATGGGTTTTTTTTTGTTTTGTTTTGTTTTTTAAGTTATCCCTGCCGGGGCCCTGTCGAAACTGTTTGAATTGGGCCCCGCACTTCTTGAAGCCGGCCCTGACTGAGTTATTAGCGGCAGCTTCCCAAAGGCAGTTCCAATTGATTTCTCCCAGAGACGGGTGGTCGGGGACCAGGGAATCTCTCTGGCTCCCACGGTCAGTTCTCCAGGCTTTCTCCCTCCCTTCCCCACACTATCACAGGCCCCCACTAATAATGATCCAATGGATATAAACTGGCCATCAGCAAATTTAGGCTTGAAAATAGATGGTTTCTAATCATCAGAAGAGTGAAATTCTGGAACAGCCTCCAGTGGGGGCAAAAAACCCAACTGGCTTCAAGGCTGAGCTTGGTAAGTTTCTGGAGGGGATGGTAGGATGGGACTGCCTGCAATGGCATGTGGCCCATCGGCAAATACCCTCAGCGGCTGGAGACGGGACACTCGTGGCTTTGAGTTACTGGTCACTCTAAAACAGGGGTCGGCAACCTTTCAGAAGTGAGGGGCCGAGTCTTCATTTATTCACTCTAAGGTTTTGGGTGCCAATCAGGGCCGGCTCCAGCCTTCTGCCGCCCCAAGCGGCGAAAAGAAAAGAAAAGTTAAAAAAAAAAAAAAAAAGCCAATCGGCGGCACTTGGGCAGGAGCTCAATATCGCGCCACTTCATTCTTCCGTGGCAATTCGGCAGCGGGTTCTTCACTCCCTCTTTTCCTCTTCAGCAGCACTTCGGCGGCAGCTCAAAGGGGACGAGAGGGACTGAGGGACCCGCTGCCGAATTCCTGCCGAAGACCCGGAGGTGCCACCCCGATACCGGACGGAGTAACGCCCCTTTGTATTGGCCACCCCAAGCACCTGCTTCCTTCGCTGGTGCCTGGTGCCAATAATACATTTTAACGTTTTTAGAAGGTCTCTTTCTATAACTCTATAACATATAACTAAGCTATTGTTGTATGTAAAGTAAATAAGGTTTTTAAAATGTTTAAGAAGCTTTATTTAAATTAAATTAAAATGCAGAGCCCCCCGGACCGGTGGTCAGGACCCGGGCAGTGTGAGTGCCACTGAAAATCAGCTCGTGTGCCGCCTTCGGCAGCCGTGCCATAGGTTGCCTACCCCTGCTGTAAAACATAGGCTGATAGACTTTAAGGTCAGAAGGGACCATCCTGATCATCTAGTCTGACCTCCTGCACATCACAGGTCACAGACCCTCACCCACCTTCTCCTGTAATAGACCCAGAACCGCTGGCTGAGTAACTGAAGTCCTCAAATCATAGTTTAAAGACTCCAAGTGACCTGCTTCCTGAGGTGGAAGGAGAAAAAAAACCCAGAGTCTATGACAATCTGACCTGGGGGAAAATTCCTTCCCAACCCCAAATATGGCCATCAGTTAGACCCTGAGCATGTGAGCAAGACTCACCAGCCAGACGCCTGGATCACAGGCAGTCCCATCCTTCCATCCCTTCCATAAACTTATCAAACTCAGTCTTGAAAGCCAGTTAGGTTTTTTGCTCCCACTGCTTCCTCTGATGATTAGTGGATACAGATCAGATATTAGGAATGGCAATATACAAAAACCTGTAGGAGAACACTTCAATCTCCCTGGACACACAATAGCAGATTTAAAAGTAGCCATCCTGCAGCAAAAAAAACTTCAGGACCAGACTTCAAAGAGAAACTGCTGAGCTTCAGTTCATTTGCAAATTTGACTCCATCAGCTCAGGATTAAACAAAGACTATGAATGGCTAGCCAACTACAAAAGCAGTTTCTCCTCCCTTGGTGTTCACACCTCAACTGCTAGAAGAGGGCCTCATCCTCCCTGATTGAACTAACCTCGTTATCTCTAGCCTGATTCTGGCCTGCATATTTATACCTGCCTCTGGAAATTTCCACTCCATGCATCCAACGAAGTGGGTATTCACCCACGAAAGCTCATGCTCCAATACGTCTGTTAGTCTATAAGGTGCCACAGGACTTTTTGCTGCTTTTACAGATCCAGACTAACACAACTACCCCTCTGACACTTGATATCTGATGATTAGAAACTTTCATCTAATGTCAAGGCTAAACTTGCTGCTGGCCATCTGTTCTTGTGTCCACATTGGCACTTAAGTTTTCTTTATGTCATTATTATTGGAACACAAAAGAATCTGCAGCAGCAAAAACTGTTTTCTCCCCATCATGCCTGAGCGTGATACAAACACCTCACACCGCTGGAATTATGACATTGAAGACAAGGAGCTACATACAGATGCATGTTCCCACAAGTCTGACTTTCTCCAATGACCCAAGGATGCTTCCTACAGCTGGCTGCATAGTCCTGCCCGCTGCGTATTTAGTGACCTGCTGGGATTTTTGGACATTAATTCTCTCATTCCATTGAGAATGTGATCATCACACAATGTGACTGAAATTAAACCAATTCCAGAGAAGGAAAAAAAAAAGAAAAAACACATCCCTGCATTGGCCGGGAATCGAACCCGGGTCAACTGCTTGGAAGGCAGCTATGCTCACCACTATACCACCAGTGCATCTGGCAAAAGCACCTCTCCCTGGTGTCACATGTGCTAGCAAAATGATTCATTCTTGCACCGCTGATGAGTAGGATGGGTGGGCTGGAGGCAGCCTGGCAGCTGCGAGCAGAGACAGGTTCCCAGAGTGACTGACAGATGGTTTTAAGGGTCTTCGTCTGTCACCTTCTCGTGGGTGTGTGGGCCATGGAGGCAGCCCCCGCTCCTGGGTCTGCTGAGGATGTAAAAATAACAAAACTTTTCACCAAAAGGGCGGGGGGGGGGGGAAATGGCCACATGATGGCGCCAGGACACAAGGGATGTAACACAACACGATTCCTCTATGTGCAAAAGCACCAGAGTCCTGTGGCACCTTATAGCCTAACAGACGTATGGGAGCATGAGCTTTCGGGGGTGAATGATGTACATGCATCCGACGAAGTGGGTATTCACCCCCGAAAGCTCATGCTCCAATCCGTCTGTTAGGCTATAAGGTGCCACAGGACTCTTTGGTGCTTTTACAGATCCAGACTGACACGGCTCCCCGGCTGGTACTTGACCTCTATGTGCAGTGACTGACAGGTGATTGATCTCCCCTCGCCTGCATGCAAAGAGCTGCTTGGTTTCACCTGCAAGGCTGACACAGGTCTAGCCAGGGTGACACTGGGATTGAAGAATTAGATCCTATTATTAAAAAATGTAAAAAAAAAACCATGTAAGTCTGAACCTGAGCTCTGTCCTGACAGGCCGGTGTCCCCAATTCCGTCCCAAATGCTCTTCCAGAAACGCCCCGGGGACCCTGCACTCCCCAGCGGGAGTGAAAGGAGAAACCCCCAGCTCTGGCCTTAGCTCCAGGGTGACTTATCAGGGGTGAGGGGGAATTGACTTCTTTGCTGCTGAGGAGGGAGTCAGGGCAGTTCTCGGGGGAGCAGCGTTCCCAGCCTGAGCCAGGCAGCTCCCTGCCCTCTGGGGCCTGCAGGGTTGGTCTGGTCCTGAGGACACCCTGCTGCTCCCCAAGCCGCCCCTCAGGAAAGGCAGCGGTTCGGAGCTGCACTTCAGCCTTGTCTGAGCAGCGCTCCGGGGCATCCCCCCGAATAAAGACTCAACCGGGCTGATTTCTGGGCATTTCCCTCCAGCCAGCACCCACCGACTTTCCTAAAGCATCAACTCCTCCTGCTCCTGTCGGACACTTGACTGCAGCTGGAAATCCCCGTTCCTGGAAGTCAGAGACAACTGCCGTCTCCCCATCCTTGGGAGGCAGAAGCTAAAGGGGAGGACACGTGACCTCCCCACCTGTCTCCTCCCCAGTCCCACATTACCTGGGGGGGGGGGAGGCTCTGTCCTCCCCCTGCACTGGCATGTTTGGCTGCTCTCCCTGGCAGCCAGGCCCCTGGCAGGGAGCGGGATGGAGCTGCTGAGCAGTGCAGGGTAGCCAGCTGCCTGGGAGAGAGGGGGACGTGGCAGCCCGTTCCCTGCCTGGGCTCGGTGTCTGGGGACAGGGGTCCACTCGGCGCATGCCGGGGGAGGACGGGGGGACTCCGGCTTGCTCACCGCCGTCCCCAGAAGCCAAGCCTGGGCAGGAGGCAGCTCACCGCTTGACTGGGTGCAGCATCCCTCCCTGGCCAGAGGAGGTTCTTGCCCCACTCCTTCCGTGCCCCACCTGGGCTGGCTGCTGCGGGTGCATTTGACCCTGCATCACCCCCCCCCACCCCCCCGATGTGTCGCCTCTGCTGGGAGTGTTTTCCCACAGCCAGTGAGTCCCCCACACAGGGCTGTTTCGGGGGCTCCAGGCCCCACCCCAGGCCTGACGGGGCAGGGACCTCCCATCACCCCTGTGTGACTCCCAGGGACCCTGTAGGGGCGGCAGCTCCATGCTGGGATCTAGGGACCCCCAAAGCACCCGCTGGGGAAGGGGGGGCAGTAAACCCCCGTGTCAGGGGGTGCCTGGAAGTGACCATATTCTCACAGCTCCCCACCCCCACAAAGGCACCCCACAGCTCCCCCTTCACAGCCACGTCCTCATGGACCCTGCCCCTCACAGTGGCACTCCCATGGCCGCAGTGACCCCCTGTAGTCCCATCACCCCAGGAACCTCCACCCCTTTCCCCTGTGCCTCAGGCAGCCCACAGTGCAAATGCCAAGGGCAGGGCAGGTGAATACAGGCGTGCGGGGGGGGGGGTGTATTTGTTATCGGAAAGGCTGGGCTCATAAAGCTAAGCTAGAGCGTTCCCCTGTCCTTGTCTTTCAAACGCTGGTACGAACACTACACAAGCCACCCTAAGGCTCGAACGTTTTGAGTACGTTTATCTATCGACATCTAGGCCTACAATCCTCTTATTTGATAAAAACCAAAGTTAATACTCTTTGTCCACTCAAAACAATTTCAAAACTTGCCGCGGTTCTCCCAAAGTGTTTTGGTGTTAACGTTTGCGGCTATGTGATATTTTATCTATGTAGTGTCTCAAAGGCCTCAGATGTCATTTGCTACATCTTTCTGGGAGCCGTTCTTCCCCCCCCTTACACACTTATTTTCCTTCTAAGAACATGAGAATGGCCATACTGGGTCAGAGCAAAGGTCCATCCAGCCATAGGCGTGTGCACGGGGTGTGCCGGGTGTGCCCAGGCACATCCTAATGCCCACGGGCCAGATCCGGCCCCTCAGGGCTTTGGATCCGGCCTGTGGGATTTGCCCCCCGTGGTGCCACAGGCCCTGCGCCGCTCTCAGAAGCAGCCGGTACCACGTCCTTGGGCAGAGGGCTCCCTGTGTTGCTCCAGGCACCGCCCTCTGCAGCTCCCATTGGCCGGGAACGGGGAACCACGGCCAATGGGAGCTTTGGGGGGGTACCTGGAGGCGTGGCAAGGGCAGTGCACAGAGGCCTGTGCGCGCCCTCCCTGGCCCCAGGGGCCGTGCAGGGATGTGGTGAGCGGCGCAGCGTGGGGCCAGGGCAGGCAGGGAGCCTGCCGCTGCGGGTACGCGGCGCCAGTCCGGAGCCCAAGCCCCTCCTGCACCCCGCCCCCAACTCCCCGCCCTGAGCCCCCTGCCTGCACCCCAACTCCCCGCCCTGAGCCCCCTGCCTGCAACCTGCACCCTCCTGCACCCCAACTCCTGCCCTGACCCCCTGCCTGCACCCTGCCCCCAACTCCCCGCCCTGAGCCGCCTGCCTGCACCCCGTACCCCTCCTGCACCCCAACTCCCTGCCCTGAGCCCCCTGCCTACACCCCATACCCCTCCTGCACCCCAACACCCGGCCCTGAGCCCCTGCCTGCACCCCGTGCCCCTCCTGCACCCCAACTCCTGCCCTGAGCCCCTGCCTGCACCCCAACTCCTGCCCTGAGCCCCTGCCTGCACCCCGTGCCCCTCCTGCACCCCAACTCCCTGTCCTGAGCCCCTGCCTGCACCCCATACCCTCCTGCACCCCACCCCCAACTCCTGCCCTGAGCCCCTGCCTGCACCCCTTACCCTCCTGCACCCCAACTCCTGCCCTGAGCCCCTGCCTACACCCCATACGCCTCCTGCACCCCAACTCCCTGCCCTGAGCCCCTGCCTGCACCCGTGCCCCTCCTGCACCCCAACTCCTGCCCTGAGCCCCTGCCTGCACCCCGTGCACCCTCCTGCACCCCAACTCCTGCCCTGAGCCCCTGCCTGCACCCCGTGCCCCTCCTGCACCCCAACTCCCCGTCCTGAGCCCCTGCCTGCACCCCGTGCCTCCTGCACCCCAACTCCCGCCCTGAGCCGCCTGCCTGCACCCTGCACTCTCCTGCACCCCAACTCCCTGCCTGAGCCCCTGCCTACACCCCCTACCCCTCCTGCACCCCAACTCCCTGCCCAGAGCCACCTTCCTGCACCCCCTACCCCACCTGCACCCCAACTCCCCGCCCTGAGCCGCCTGCCTGCACCCCATACCCCTCCTGCACCCCAGCTCCCTGCCCTGAGCCCCCTGCCTGCACCCCGTACCCCTCCTGCACCCCAACTCCCGTCCTGAGCCCCTGCCTGCACCCCGTGCCCTCCTGCACCCCAACTCCCGCCCTGAGCCCCTGCCTGCACCCCGTGCACCCTCCTGCACCCCAACTCCTGCCCTGAGCCCCTGCCTGCACCCCGCCCCTCCTGCACCCCAACTCCCGCCCTGAGCCCTCTGCCTGCACCCCAACTCCCTGCCCTGAGCCCACTGCCTGCACCCCGTACCCATCCTGCACCCCAACTCCCTGCCCTGAGCCCCCTGCCTGCACCCCAACTCCCTGCCCTGAGCCCCCTGCCTGCACCCCGTACCCCTCCTGCACCCCAACTCCCCGCCCTGAGCCCCCTGCCTGCACCCCAACTCCCTGCCCAGAGCCCCCAGCCTGCACCCTGCCCCTCCTGTACCCCAACTCCTGCCCTGAGCCCCTGCCTGCACCCCTTGCCCCTCCTGCACCCCAACTCCCTGCCCTGAGCCCCCTGCCTGCACCCCGTACCCCTCCTGCACCCCAACTCCCTGTCCTGAGCCCCCTGCCTGCACCCCGTACCCCTCCTGCACCCCACTCCCTGGCCTGAGCCCCTGCCTGCACCCCGTGCCCCTCCTGCACCCCAACTCCTGCCCTGAGCCCCTGCCTGCACCCTGTACCCCAACTCCTGCCCTGAGCCCCTGCCTGCAACCTGCACCAAGCCCCTGCCTGCACCCCGTACCCCTCCTGCACCCCAGATCCCTGTCCTGAGGCCCCTGCCACACCCTCCTGCACCCCAACTCCTGCCCTGAGCCCCTGCCTACACCCCGCACTCCTCCTGCACCCCAACTCCTGCCCTGAGCCCCTGCCTGCACCCCGCACCCTCCTGCACCCCACCCCCAACTCCCTGCCCTGAGCCCCTGCCTGCACCCGTGCCCCTCCTGCACCCCAACTCCCTGCCCTGAGCCCCCTCCTGCACCCCGTACCCCTCCTGCACCCCACCGCCCAACTCCCTGCCCTGAGCCCCCTGCCTGCACCCCGTACCCCTCCTGCACCCCAACTCCCTGCCCTGAGCCCCCTGCCTGCACCCCGTACCCCAACTCCCTGCCCTGAGCCCCCTGCCTGCAACCTGCACCAAGCCCCCTGCCTGCACCCTGTACCCCTCCTGCACCCCAGATCCCTGTCCTGAGGCCCCTGCCACACCCCTCCTGCACCCCAACTCCCTGCCCTGAGCCCTCTGTCTGCACCCTGTACCCCTCCTGCACCCCAGATCCCTGTCCTGAGCCGCCTGCCTGCACCCTGTACCCGTCCTGCACCCCAGCTCCCTGCCCTGAGCCCTCTGTCTGCATCCCGTACCCCTCCTGCACCCCAGCTCCCAGCCCTGAGCCCTCTGCCTGCACCCCAACTCCCTGCCCTGAGCCCTCTGTCTGCACCCCGTACCCCTCCTGCACCCCAACTCCCTGCCCTGAGCCCCCTGCCTGCACCCCGTACCCCTCCTGCACCCCTCCTCCCTGCCCTGAGCCCCCTGCCTTGACCCCTTACCCCTCCTGCACCCCAACTCCTGCCCTGAGCCCCTGCCTGCACCCCATACCCTCCTGCACCCCAGCTCCTGCCCTGAGCCCCTGCCTGCACCCCAACTCCCTGCCCTGAGCCCCTGCCTGTACCCGTGTCCCAACTCCCTGCCCTGAGCCCCTGCCTGCATCCCATACCCCAACTCCCTGCCCTGAGCCCCTGCCTGCACCCGTACCCCTCCTGCACCCCAACTCCCAGCCCAGAGCCCCTGCCTGCACCCCAACTCCTGCCCTGAGCCCCTGCCTGCATCCCATACCCCTCCTGCACCCCACCGCCAACTCCCTGCCCTGAGCCCCCTGCCTGCACCCGTACCCCTCCTGCACCCCAACTCCCTGTCCTGAGCCCCCTGCCTGAACCCCAACTCCTGCCCTGAGCCCCTGCCTGCATCCCATACCCCTCCTGCACCCCACCGCCAACTCCCTGCCCTGAGCCCCCTGCCTGCATCCCACACCCCAACTCCCTGCCCTGGGCCCCCTGCCTGCATCCCATACCCCGCCGGCACCCCAACTCCCTGCCCTGAGCCCCCTGCCTGCACCCCAACTCCCTGCCCTGAGCCCCCTGCCTGCACCCCGTACCCCTCCTGCACCCCACCGCCAACTCCGTGCCCTGAGCCCCCTGCCTGCACCCCGTACCCTTCCTGCACCCTGTACCCTCCTGCACCCCAACTCCTGCCCTGGGCCCCTGCCTGCATCCCATACCCTCCTGCCCCACCCCAACTCCTGCCCTGAGCCCCTGCCTGCACCCCATACCCTCCTGCACCCCAACTCCTGCCTGAGCCCCTCCTGCACCCCAACTCCCTGCCCTGAGCCCCCTGCCTGCACCCCGTACCCCTCCTGCACCCCACCCCCAACTCCCTGCCCTGAGCCCCCTGCCTGCACCCCATACCCCTCCTGTCCCCCAACTCCCTGCCCTGAGCCCCCTGCCTGCATCCCATACCCCTCCTGCCCCCCAGCTCCCAGCCCAGAGCCCCTGCCTGCACCCCATAGCCCTCCTGTCCCCAACTCCTGCCCTGAGCCCCTGCCTGCACCCCATACCCTCCTGCACCCCAACTCCTGCCCTGAGCCCCTGCCTACACCCCATACCCCTCCTGCACCCCAACTCCTGTCCTGAGCCCCTGCCTACACCCCATACCCCTCCTGCACCCCACCCCAACTCCCTGCCCTGAGCCCCTGCCTGCACCCTGTACCGCTCCTGCACCCCAGCTCCCTGCCCTGAGCCCCCTGCCTGCACCCCATACCCTTCCTGCACCCCAGCTCCCAGCCCTGAGCCCCCTGCCTGCATCCCGTACCCCTCCTGCACCCCAGCTCCCAGCCCGGAGCCCTCTGCCTGCACCCCAACTCCCTGCCCTGAGCCCTCTGTCTGCACCCCGTACCCCTCCTGCACCCCAACTCCCTGCCCTGAGCCCCCTGCCTGCACCCCGTACCCCTCCTGCACCCCACCCCCCAACTCCCTGCCCTGAGCCCCTGCCTGCACCCCGTACCCCTCCTGCACCCCAACTCCCTGCCCTGAGCCCCCTGCCTATACCCCATACCCCTCCTGCACCCCAACTCCCTGCCCTGAGCCCCCTGCCTGCACCCCATACCCCTCCTGCACCCCAGCTCCCTGCCCTGAGCCCCCTGCCTGCACCCCAACTCCCTGCCCTGAGCCCCCTGCCTGCACCCCGTATCCCAACTCCCTGCCCTGAGCCCCCTGCCTGCATCCCATACCCCAACTCCCTGCCCTGAGCCCCTGCCTGCACCCGTGCCCCTCCTGCACCCCAACTCCCTGCCCTGAGCCCCTGCCTGCACCCCAACTCCTGCCCTGAGCCCCTGCCTGCATCCCATACCCCTCCTGCACCCCACCGCCAACTCCGTGCCTGAGCCCCCTGCCTGCACCCGTGCCCTTCCTGCACCCTGTACCCTCCTGCACCCCAACTCCCTGCCCTGGGCCCCTGCCTGCATCCCATACCCTCCTGCACCCCACCCCCACCTCCTGCCCTGAGCCCCTGCCTGCACCCCATACCCTCCTGCACCCCAACTCCCTGCCCTGAGCCCCTGCCTGCACCCCAACTCCTGCCTGAGCCCCTGCCTGCACCCCGTGCCCCTCCTGCACCCCACCCCCAACTCCCTGCCCTGAGCCCCTGCCTGCACCCCATACCCCTCCTGTCCCCAACTCCTGGCCTGAGCCCCTGCCTGCATCCCATACCCCTCCTGCCCCCAACTCCCTGCCCTGAGCCCCTGCCTGCACCCCATACCCTCCTGTCCCCAACTCCCTGCCCTGAGCCCCCTGCCTGCACCCCATACCCCTCCGGCACCCCAACTCCTGCCCTGAGCCCCTGCCTACACCCCATACCCTCCTGCACCCCAACTCCTGTCCTGAGCCCCTGCCTACACCCCATACCCTCCTGCACCCCACCCCCAACTCCTGCCCTGAGCCCCTGCCTGCACCCTGTACCGCTCCTGCACCCCAGCTCCCTGCCCTGAGCCCCCTGCCTGCACCCCATAGCCTTCCTGCACCCCAGCTCCCAGCCCTGAGCCCCCTGCCTGCATCCCGTACCCCACCTGCACCCCCGCTCCCAGCCCGGAGCCCCCTGCCTGCACCCCGTACCCCTCCTGCACCCCACCTCCCCGCCCTGAGCCCTCTGTCTGCACCCCGTACCCCTCCTGCACCCCAACTCCCTGCCCTGAGCCCCCTGCCTGCACCCGTGCCTCCTGCACCCCACCCCCAACTCCTGCCCTGAGCCCCTGCCTGCACCCCATACCCTCCTGCACCCCAGCTCCCTGCCCTGAGCCCCTGCCTGCACCCCAACTCCTGCCCTGAGCCCCTGCCTGCACCCGTATCCCAATTCCTGCCCTGAGCCCCTGCCTGCATCCCCTACCCCAACTCCCTGCCCTGAGCCCCCTGCCTGCACCCCGTACCCCTCCTGCACCCCAACTCCCTGCCCTGAGCCCCCTGCCTGCACCCCAACTCCCTGCCCTGAGCCCCCTGCCTGCATCCCATACCCCTCCTGCACCCCCCCGCCAACTCCCTGCCCTGAGCCCCCTGCCTGCACCCCGTAACTTTCCTGCACCCTGTACCCCTCCCGCACCCCAACTCCCTGCCCTGGGCCCCCTGCCTGCATCCCATACCCCTCCTGCACCCCACCCCCACCTCCCTGCCCTGAGCCCCCTGCCTGCACCCCATACCCCTCCTGCACCCCAACACCCAGTCCGGAGCGCCCTGCCTGCACCCCCACACCCACCCCTGAGCCCCCTGCCTGCACCCCATACCCCGCCTGTACCCCAACTCCCGTCCTGAGCCCCTGCCTGCACCCGTACCCCTCCTGCACCCCAACTCCCTGCCCTGAGCCCCCTGCCTGCACCCCATACCCCTCCTGCACCCCAACTCCCTGCCCTGAGCCCCCTGCTGCACTCTGCACCCCTCCTCTGCCCCAATCCCGTGCCCTGAACCCCTTCCTGCACATCGCACCCCCTCCCACACCCTGCACTGCCTCCCGCACCTCAACCTTTATGATGTTCGCCTTTAAAAAAATAAATAAATAAAATTCTCTGGGCGCAAACGCTAATGAAATGTGCTGCGCAGGCCTGTGCATCCATCCCAGTATCTGTCTGTCAGCAGTGGCCAATGCCAGGTGCCCCTGAGGGAGTGAACCTAACAGGCAATGATCAAGTGATCTCTCTCCTGCCATCCATCTCCATCCTCTGACGAACAGAGGCTAGGGACACCATTCTTACCCATCCTGGCTAATAGCCATTGATGGACTTAGCCACCATGAATTTATCCAGTCCCCTTTTAAACATTGTTATAGTCCTAGCCTTCACAACCTCCTCAGGCAAGGAGTTCCACATGTTGACTGTGCGCTGCGTGAAGAAGAACTTCCTTTTATTTGTTTTAAACCTGCTGCCTATTAATTTCATTTGGTGGCCCCTAGTTCTTGTATTATGGGAACAAGTAAATAACTTTTCCTTATCCTGCTCCTTTCTGCCTCCTCTTTCCCTGTCTCCCCCCGGCAGGGCGGGTGAGACCCTTTCCCGTCCCCGGGGCCTCGGCTGGGCCCCTGCAGAGCCTGCCCGGGGCTGGTGACACAGGAAGGGGCTGGCGCAGCGCTGAGCGTGGGGTGCTGGGAGGAAGGAGGCGGGAACAAAGCCCACGGGCCAGACACCGGGGCCTGGAGGCTGGGAAAATCCCAGGCGCGGCTCCCTCCATTGTGACCCGGGTGCTGGGGGGGGAGAGCCCCTCATTAACCCCTCCCTGCCCAGCGGGGCCAGGGGGACTTTCTCCAGCTGGGACCAGCGCCCTGGGCTGGAGGCGGCAGGTGAGTGGGAGAAATACGCTGGGGCCGGGCTGGAAAGTGACTCGCAGCCCGTGGGAATCTGCTCCCCGGGGAATGGCCCGGGCAGGGTCGGAGCTGCAGCCCTGGGCAGGATCCGCCCCACAGACAAAGCCGGGGGAAGAGGCCCCAGAGCTGCCCCCCCCCCTTGCCTGTCTGGTGGGGGGGAGGGAGGGAGGGAAGAAAAACGAGCCAGAGGTGGAGGAGAGGGACAGAGCGTGGGAACCAGGAGTCCCGTGGCGCCTTAAAGAGGAATGGATTTATTTGGGCCTAAGCTTTTGTGGGTAAAACAAACAAACCCCATTTCTTCAGCTGCCGGGTTGTGTTTGTGGATCCAGACTCACATGACACCCTGCAAGTGTGGGCTGGGGAGTTTGAACTGTCTCTGGGCAGGCGGGAGATTGCAGGGGGGGAAGAGGTGAGGGGGGTAAGTGTGTGTTGGGGGGAGTTGTGTGTGTTGGGGGGAGTTGTGTGTGTTGGGGGGAGTTATGTGTGTGTGTTGGGGGGAGTTATGTGTGTGTGTGTGTGTGTTGGGGGGATTTATGTGTGTGTGTTGGGGGGAGTTATGTGTGTGGAGGGTTGTGTGTGTGTTGGGGGAGTTGTGTGTGTGTGTGTGTGTGTTAATTGCATCTTCTCTGATTTTGTCACTTTCCCCTCAAACCTTGAAAAAATTCTCTCCACTCCTTCCCTCTTTCTCTCTAATGATCAAATATGTTTATCAAATCCATATTGACCCTCCCCCCCACTTTTCTCTCAAACGATTCACCTTTTACCCTCCCAGATATTAGCCCATTTTCTTTCTGTTTCTCAAACCTCAATTTAAAATCTCCTCAGATGGTCGGGGGAGGTCCTGCCCACTCTATCTGCAGCAGTTTGTCCTTGTTTGGGTGGGAAATTGTTGCCCAAATGGGATGGGGGGGTACTGGCTGCTGTTTGGGAGAGCCCTGAAATGCGGCTGGCTCTGGGGTGGGGACGGTGGGGTGGCTGATCTCTGCCAGTAACAGGGCCTGGAAGGGGCACAGGAGGAGAAGGGGGCAGCCAGTGTCTCCAGTGGAGGATCCACTCCCAGCTGCTGTTTCCCCCTCAATTCAACCACCTGCCCATCCCCTGCTCTACACCCTGTCCCTTGCATCAGTGACACAAAGGGCTCCCTGCTCCCCATGTGAATGGTGGGGGTGGAGGGAACCGTCTCTTTGTGATTGTTTATTGAATGTTCCTATTGAATCCCTTCAAACTTTTCCCCTGTAACTATTGACTCTCCCTCATATCTTGGTGTTTGTCTCTCCGATTCTAAAATATTTATTTTTTGATCCCTTTTTCCCCCCCTAATTCCTAAAGATCAATATAAAATACCCCCCCAAACAAAAATTTGCCCCATTTTCTCTGAATTTATATTACTAACTTAATATGCTCTTGAGATTCACCCCCGGCAATCTAAATATAAAATATTAACATAAAAATTTCATTAGATTTTGTCCTTTTCTCAAATTCTTGAGTATTACAATAAAATTCTTGCTGCTGTTGCTCTTTTCCTTTCTGTTTATAAAATATTGATAAATTGCTCATTTTGCCTCTTTAGCTATTATCGATCATAGATATAAAATCAGGGTGGATTGATTTAAATCACGGTAATTTAAAGCAGCAATTTAAATCATGATGTAAATAACTCAGTGGAAAGCCTTGATATAAACTTTTCCATTTGTAGTAGTTGTTGGTTTGTGGGGTTGTTTTTTGTTTTTGTTTGTTTGGTCTAAAGAAAGGTGCATTCCTTTTAGTTGATACAACCATTACAACATGTTGATTTAAAACTAAATAGACACTTTACACTAGATTAGGTGGGGGTGCTGGAACAATTTTTATAGAGGGGCGTTGATGGAAACTATGTATTTGGTGTTTGCTGTTACTACTTCAAGCCAAAGGGGTGCGGCAGCCTCCCCCCCAGTTCCAACATCACTGAGATTAGGTACATCTTTTTGCTACCAAGGCGAGTACACTATTAACTAGCTTAACATTTTCAGATTTTTATTAATTGTACATTTTTAGTACATTAGTAAATGGTGAATGATTTATTGCTTATTTACTAAATAATTAACTTTTTGCTAGTGATTCTGTGCTATGCTGCATTAGGATGGTAACTGGAATTTAATTAAACACACAAAGCAGTGTATACAATTTATTTGTATTAAACTAAATAATCTTAAATGTCTTGGATACATAAACTTCTTTTATCAAAACATGTTTCCTAGGTACAACTAAGTGATTTATTAAACAGAAAGGTTAACTCTAGTTAGTGAATTAAACTGATTATTTCAGGTCAGCCTGGGAAAATGTTCAAATATGTCTGAAAGAGACGTCATCTTACATTCCTTGTTGGTGTTTCTTTGAGTCAGAGGCTTTGTCCCAACACCTGTGATGACTTTGCCAGTGACACAGCCGCTGGTGCCCACAGGACCAAGCCCTGAATACAAAACGTGACCACCCGTGCTGTATTTATAAAGCTTGACCTCAAAAGTTAGATGCTTTTTTCTTTACATAGAAAAGCAGCTTTTAATGTCAAGTGTTTGATAGAGGCTCCTGGATTCATCATATTTATTTGTTGTTTAAATGTTTTAAGATATTATAAAAGGGTTAGGCCTTCAAATGTTGTGTATTAAATTCAGAATTCATTTTAAACAGAAGCAGCAAAGAATCCTGTGGCACCTTATAGACTAACAGAAGTTTTGCAGCATGAGCTTTCGTGGGTGAATACCCACTTCTTCGGATGCAAGCAGTGGAAATTTCCAGGGACAGGTGTGTATATATAAGCAAGCAAGAAGCAAGCTAGAGATATCCGTCTGTATTTGTGCAAGTTTCTTCATGAGGTTGATGGATTTCCACTCCATACGGCTAAATGCAGTGCCTTGCATGGTGTCAAGTATCAGAGGGGTAGCCGTGTTAGTCTGGTTCTGTAGAAGCAGCAAAGAATCCTGTGGCACCTTATAGACTAACAGAAGTTTTGCAGCATGAGGTTTATTTAAAAAAAAAACTCATTATAATTTAAATAATAAAATCAAAAGAATCTGATTTAAATAACATTAAAAATTAAATAAAAATCATTAATTTTTATACTCCCTGTATAAAATCCTCACGTTTTCCCACTTTCCTCTCTTATTTGTGAAAACTGACCCAAAATTCCTCAGATTTCCTCCCTTTTCTCTTTAATTACTATGGGCCAGTGACAAGGCATGGGAATTTTTTAACTATTGTGGCTCCTCCGTTCCCCTGTGAAAGCATCACCCAGGGTTCCCCCAGCCTGTGTGAATGGCTGGCAGGGGGGGCAGGTTCTGTTATCGAATCTCTGTCACTGAACTGCTCCATGTTCCCGCTCCTTGGGCCAGCAAGGGCCCATGCTTAGGCTTCTGGCTTCTCCCAGTCACCTCACTTGGGCAGAGACCCGCTGCTTTCTGCCTCCTCACCGGGGTATTTCCTGGCCACACAGCTCCTTGCCTACGCTGCAATATTCCCAGCAAGCCAGACTGCCCGAACAGGCCAGCGTCTGTACCCGGCTTTTTCTTCAGCCGTTCTGAACAGCGCGATAGCCTGCAGGTACACGGTGCCCCCCAAAGCTTTCTGAGCAAACACTTATTCTTAAGGTGAAAACATTACAGAGAGAAAATATTTAAAAAGAAATAAATGAACATACACACCTGCGAAAAGCTTACCAGAGATACCGCCTCTCCCCCCGGCACACTCCACCAGTTGTCTGGCAGGAGTCCTTCAAACCTCACCCAGGGGGGTTTCTGTCATTACCAGTTCATGACAAACTTACCTGTTCGCTCCTCCACGTCCCCCACTCATTTGTCTGATCGTCACTGGGACTCTTAAGTGTATCTCCCTCTCCTGCCTGGGCTTCCCACCGGTGCTTTAATACCCAGATACTGAAGGGCTCAGATTTCACCCCGCTATTCACAGTGGTTTGGGAGCGTTCGTAGTGGGCTGTCAGGCAACTCCAGATCCAGCTTGACACCCAGGCGGCCGCGCAGTCCTTGCCTCAGGCCGTGAGCACCCTGGAATGGGATATCTTGGGCCTTCCTGGCAAGCCTGTGCAGATTCCCCAGACTCCAACGGAGAAGTATTGACGCCTGAGGTGCTATTGGAAGAGAAGAAGCCGGGGGTCCTCGTTTGGGCCTGTTTTATCCACCTGCTTGACACGGTGCTTCTCCAAGCTGTCTTGGAGCACTGGTGCCTGGCGCCGCCGCTGCCCACAAGCACATGCCTGGGGCGGCAAGCCGCAGGGGGCACCCTGCCGGTCCCTGCGAGGGCGGCAGTCAGGCAGCCTTCGGCGGCTTGTCTGCGGGAGGTCCGTCGGTCCCGTAGATTCAGCGGCAGTGGGTACACCGAATCCGCGGGACCGGGGACCTCCCGCAGGCGTGCCGCCGAATCCGCGGGACCGGGGACCTCCCGCGGGCGTGCCGCCGAATCCGCGGGACCGGGGACCTCCCGCGGGCAAGCCGCCGAATCCGCGGGACCGGGGACCTCCCGCAGGCTTGCCGCGGGGGCCGGGGCCCTCCCGCAGGCGTGCCGCTGAATCCGCGGGACCGGGGACCTCCCGCGGTTGTGCCGCCGAATCCGCGGGATCCAGGGACCTCCCGCAGGCAAGCCGCCGAATCCGCGGGACCGGGGACCTCCCGCGGGCGTGCCGCCGAATCCGCGGGGCGGGGACCTCCAGCGGGCGTGCCGCCCGAATCCGCGGGGCCGGGGACCTCCCGCGGGCGTGCCGCCCGAATCCGCGGGGCGGGGACCTCCCGCTGGCGTGCCGCCGAATCCGCGGGGCCGGGGACCTCCCGCGGGCGTGCCGCCGAATCCGCGGGACCGGGGACCTCCTGGGACATGCCTGGGACATGCTGGTAATGGCAGAGCTGCATCAGGGATTATCCTGTCTGCCCGGAGAGCTGCAACAGTGCCTGGCTGCCCTGCTGTCATTACCGGAGCCCTCTGCTGCAGTCCCGCAGCTCTCTATAGGCAAGGCCTCAGGGATCAGTGGGCTGCCATCCCAATTCTGCAAAGATTTCTGGCATCTTAGTGGTCCTGAGTTTTTTCTAGGGGTGCTGAAGTATATCCGGGTGCTGCCACTGGGCAGTGATCCCCGTGCTATAAGATTTTATCCAGGGCCTTAGCTACACAGCTGAAGGACTGTCTGGACTCTATGACACACGTATTGTATTCCTAACCACGGTAGTTTGGATCATTTATTCTTAATTTGTGATGTTTTACTGTTAGCAGACTTGGTAATCTGGCTGTGGGGCTTGTTCCATGGACCAGGCGAAGGCCTTGGTTAGAGTTACTCAGTTATGTTCTAAAAACGTTACAGGCTTTGGGACCGGGCCAGCGCTGTCCTCATATATTTCTTTATTGCACCGTAACGTTTTTAGAGTCTGAAAGATCAATGGGGCTCTGAGCTGCTGCTTCCCAGCGTCCCAAAGCATTTGTCAAGGGTGGTCTGGGATGTTCTGGTTTCTGAGTTTGGAGCCATTCCCGCCCCTCCTTGGAAGCAGTCTGACTGGCCTTTCTGTGCAGGGGGTCCAGCTGCTTTCCCAGTTTTTCTGTCAGCCTGTGCTGGTGACATCTCTGAGTTCCCCACATCTGGCGCGGGCCTGCAGGCACGTTGCACTGGTTTACAAGGGTACGAACAGGCGTCTTGTGTCTGCATTAACGGGGCAAAGACATTTCTATTTTACTGGGCTCTCGGTAATGTCACATTTCCCCTTTATTGCCCCTATAATTGCACTGGGGCTCCTCTGGGGAGGAGGTGTCCGGGGGTCTGTTTTGGATCTGAACAGTTATGTTAAGGAACTAGGAGGAGGCTGAAGAGAAGGTGCAAGGCTCCTTCCTGTAACCTCTATTCAGGGACAGGTTTTGATTGCCAACAGTCTTGTGGCCTCAATATTGTAGCACTGGCTAGTGTATCTGGACCTCCCCGGGGCCTGTTGGACTGGATTCAGGGGCATATTTCAACAGCTTGTTTTGAATTGTTCCCACTGGCTGCACCTTGCTTGGCTATTCCTGCCATTTAGTTGGGGATTGATCCTTTAGTTGTGGGGGAGTGATAGCTCGGTGGTTTGAGCACTGGCCTGCTAAACCCAGGGTTGTGAGCTCAATCCTTGAGGGGGCCACTTAGGGATCTGGGGCAAAATCAGTACTTGGTCCTGCTGGTGAAGGCAGGGGGCTGGACTCAATGACCCTTCGGGGTCCCTTCCAGTTCTAGGAGATTGGTATATCTCTATATATTATATTGGTCCTACTTTGAGCAGGGGGTTGGACTAGATACCTCCTGAGGTCCCTTCCAACCCTGAGATTCTATGAACAGGGCCAGAGACTCATGGATCAGGTCATCAGGATGGTGCATCTGGTCTGGTCTGGAAGCCCCTTGTCCTCTCTCTCCTCCATTATGCTATGGGGGGATGAACTTTGACTCTCACCTATTTTTGTTGGCACCTGGTTGACTACAGAGTCTAGATTTGCCTCCAGTCTTTAATGGTCTTTTAATGCCTGGAGACTTCTGCCAGGTTGTAATGAGTCGGTGTGGCTCCCCTCCTGCCCAGCAGAGGGAGCGCCCTCGCAGACACCCAAGTGGGCGGAGCCACCACCACCAGTCCCCGCCCCCCGGAAGTCAAGGGGCGGGACAGGAAGTAGAAAAGCCGGCCGCCAGAGCTCAGTCGCAGCCCAGCCACCGCAGGGAGCAGACGTGCCGTCGGGAGCTCCTGATTGGGAACCCTCCAGGGCCCGAGGCAGCTGTCCTGACTGGCCGGAGCTTCCTCGCGCCTGCTACGACGAGGAGCCACCGGAGCCTCCCCGTGACCAGTACCCGGAGGAGCTGCCTGGCCGGACTTCCCCGAGGAGCTGCCGGACCTGCCACCAAGCCCTGGTCTGGAGGAGCCTATGCTGATTGACTGGCCTGGAGTGGGCGCCCCGGACGAGATAGGCCCTGAGGGGGAAATGGAAAGTAGCCCGGGGATAGCCGACCCCTGTCAGGCTACAGATGCAGAAGTCCCGCTGTCAGTGTGTTGCGGTCAGGACCCCACTGACCAGCGGCGGTGATAGCCGCTGTTAGGGCCCCGGGCTGGGACACAGTGGAGTGGGTGGGCCTGTGTCCCCCCTGCCACCCCACGCACGGGTGGCAGTTTTCCCCCTCACCCAACGCTCAGCCCCTGCAACCAAGGGCCTGAGCTTCCCGTACGGTTTGCTGCTCAGCCCCTGCAACCAAGGGCCTGAGCTCCCTGACTGGGTTTGCTGCTCAGCCCTGCACCAAAGGGCCTGGGCTCCCTGTACTATTCGCTGCTCAGCCCTGTCCCAAAGGGCCTGAGCCCGTGTGCTGTATTGCCGCTCAGCCCCAGCAACAGCGGGCCTGAGCTTCCTAACACTGTTTACTGTTGCCCAGCCGGTCCAACAGAAGACGTGGAGTGAGTCGGTGTGGCTCCCCTCCTGCCCTGAGGAGGGTTGAGCCCCGGCGCAATCGATTACACAGGTGCACGACAGAACCAGGCGTTTTGCAGTTT
Source organism: Mauremys reevesii (assembly GCF_016161935.1). NCBI lineage: Eukaryota > Metazoa > Chordata > Testudines > Geoemydidae > Mauremys > Mauremys reevesii. Next base: position 1,908,988 of record NC_052636.1, read on the forward strand.
ATGGCTCTTGGAAGAGCTGCTGTTTTTTAACCCACTTTTTACTGCTGAAACTTTCTCCTTCAGAATCCTGTTTTCCAGCTTTCCTCCAGCCCACCTGATTCTTCCCAGCTGGTCAAACTGGAACTCAGCAACCACTCTTGCTGCTCACGTCTGGGCACTTTTTTGTGCAAGATCCTCACTGAATTCCATGTGGCAGATCCTCAGCAAGCTGCTCATTATTAGCAAAAAGTTTCTGCTGGGACCGTTCTTCCTGGGGAAAACCCCGTGTTACCTTCACTAATTCTCTCCCCTTCTATGAACAAGATCCTTGTGCAACCAGGCAGGTGGTTGTCCTGGAAGGATTTGGTAAATGTTCCTTTTGCAACCATGATCAAGAAGCAGCTCTGTAGCCTGTGTGTCAAGGTGCAGCATTAGGCACCCGGTCTGATGTCCCTGGCACAGCCTGGAGGATGGCTCTGGCCCTGGGTGACTCTGTGTCCCCCGCTGTACAAACCTCCTCGTCCTAGGTGCTCTGGGGACTTGTAGAGGAGAGTTCTGCATAGCACCTACCCCTGCGATGTCTGTGCAGTGCACTTTCTGTTCAGCTTCAGACACCGTGTTTCAGTTTTTAATACATTTCCCCAATTTGTTCCTCGCCCACCCCACCTCCCCCAGCTTTCAGTGGTTTGGGACTGGTTTTCGTCAAGCCCCTGTTTGCTCAGAGTAGGCTACGGTGCTCGCATTTGCCAGGTTTAATCCATGGCTAACTTTGTGCAGGGTCATGTGAAACTGGCCATTTTGAAACCTCAACAGAACAGAGTGGCCGGGGTAGAGGGGCGTGATGTGCTGGGGCTTTTGCATGCACTGAAGCCGGCCTGGCTGCAGATTGTTTACATTTTTTGGAAACTGACGCAGTCTGGACAATTTTCTGTCGACTTGGTGTGTTAACGATATTTGGAGTGAAATTGGTGGTAATGCTTTAGTGATCCATGTTTAATTTTCTCTTAAGATGTGTTTTACCATATTTTATTAATATATATTGTGTGTGTGTGTGTGTGTGTGTAACATTGTTAATAGTTTATAATGTGATTTTATGTGACTAGAGGTGGTTTTTATGTCCTGTCTGTCTGTCTCTTTCTCACACTGAGGATTGTGGGAGGTTGAGAGTGGGTTTGCTGCTCTATCTGTTGAGGAAATGTTTTGTGTGTGTGTTTAGTTTGATGGTGGTTGTGTGTGGTGTTTAGACGTGCTTGTAATTATTAGAACTGGGAGCACTGGCTGTTGGCATGAGACCCGGCAAGCTATGGTGAAATCACCAGCCCTCTTGCCATGGAGGCTTGGCACGTGTGCTCCTTCCATGGGCAGATTTTTAAACAGTGGTTCCAAAAATGTCCCTGAAGTATAGGACTGTCACAGAGAGTGGGGGAGTCAGGGCCCTACACCCCTGTTCCTGGGATTCACCGTGACTCTCATCCAGCCAGTAAAATGGAAGGTTTATTGGACAGTAGGAACGAAGGCTACAGCAGAGCTTGTGGGTACAACCAGGACCCCTCAATCAAGTCCTTCTGGGAGGGCAGGGAGCTTAGACCCCACAGACTTGGGGTTCCCTGCGTTGCACCACCCAGCACCAAAGCTGAAAAAAACAAAAAACTCCTCCTCTTCTTTGTTCAATCTCCCGGGCAGAAGGTGTCACTTCTCCCAACCCCCCTCCTGGCTCAGGTTACAGCTCAGGTAGCTTCCGTCTCATCCCCAATGTAACTCCCCTGCAACCTTCCCATGTCAAATCCGCCTGCCACCTGCTCCGTCACAAGGACTGGGAAGTGTGTGTGGCCAGTGAGGGCCTGGTGGGAGTCTGACACGTTTAGTCAATCAGTGCCCCAGAAGGAGCTGGGCTGCCCCAGGGAGCTGGGACCCTGGGCCTGGGAACATGGGGGTTTCTCTGAGTAAAGAGCGAGGTGGCAATGGCAGAGACCGAGGGGCCAACGGGCTGCAGAGGCCTCTGGGGAGGTAATGCCCTTGACAAGCTGGGGGAGGACGGCATGACTGGGTCAGGGGCTCCTGACTGCGAAATGGAGGCGTAACCTGTTGCTATGGAATCCGCGGCCTTCGCTGGGGATTCTGGCTTGTGGGGAAAGCCCCATGTTAAAAAATGGCCATGGGTGGTGGAGGGGACCCCGGTTTCTCAGGGCGCTGTGAAGCAAGCTAGCTGGCCAGTGCAGTCAGGGAACACGCTGCTCAGGGGACCTGGGTCACACGGACACTGACTGACCGGCTGTGCTTGCAACAGGGAGACCCCCTGCCAGAAACCTCCCCTCGCCACTCGGCAGCACGCTCTGTGATTGCGCGCCTCCTGCAGTGCCTGTCTCAGAAGACAGCGGACGTTTCCTTTCTGCGAGTCGCTTGCACAGGTTGGCTTTCCGATTGGAGAGGGGAGGTTTTTCTGAGTCATGGCTCCACCGGGAGGGTGGGGGTTGCTTTTCTCTTTGCAGATGGGCTGGTTCTGCAGGCAGTTGTTCCAGGACTTGTATTGATGGTTCAAGCTACTTTTGAGCAATATCATCTTTTTTCAATAAATGTGTAATCTCCTACTGTAGAAAAATACAGGGTACTGCCCCCCACCCCACCCCCAGCGCTTGGGTGCTCTTTTGGCAAATTGTTTTTTTTGACAAGTGATATTTTAATTTGCGCGGTGGGCAATTTTAATTGTACTCTTAACGACAGGCCGGATAGGAATAATCTGGAACCCCAACCACTGTCTGCTCAGTGACCTGACGGACGTGTGGCAGTGTAACCCGCACGCCTCCTGGGTGTGTTGTTCTGTCCCATATGGTGGCACCAAGACCACTTAGAGAGAGAGTTAAAATGAGTCTGCTCGACAGTCTGAACTAACAGGCTTTTAGTCATGCAGTAGAGGCTCATGCACTAAGCTCCAGAGGTCCCAGGTTCGATCCTGCCCGACAACGACCGGGGTCTGTTGGTGTTACAACAGCATTTCTAACCTTATGCCCAGCAGTACAGCTGGCTGAGTGCTGGTGCCAACTCCATCTCTAGGGCCCACTTGGGCAGGGATTTTTTTTAATGTGTTTATTCATCATTCGTTTTCTAGTTGCATCGTCCCAGCTTGAATTTCTGATTGTGTTTGCTCTCATTTGTGTTCTCTTCTCTCGGTGGGAGATCGTCGGCTCAGACCGGCATTTTAACACTTGCCTTGTACAAGATGTTCATTCTGGGGACTCTCAAATATTTTTGCGGCATCGGAGTGTCTTTCCTTCCTTGAGGCAATGGTGGGAGGTGGCAAAGTTAATCTATATGCAGCAGCCAACCCTGGCCTTTGCCAAAGTATGGAGCAGTTAGAGTTGGGTGTTGCAGAACTTGAAAACGCCTTTCATGGCAATAATGATTCTGGGTTGTAGGACAGCTTGAAAAAAAAATTTTTTTTAAAACAGTGCTTGTGGGACCGGTTGGATAGCAAAGTTCAGGGTGCACTTATTACAGCAGGTGAAAAAAAAATGAGTTCAGTTGATTTATTTTTCTAATTTTGCATGGATCTCAGCAGATACCATTGCTGCTAAACTTGGTTTTCATTCTGTTTGCCGGTTTCTTTTTTTTATTGGAGGCGCAGCGTTGCCGATCTGGACAATTGCCTCTTTGAGCGAGCCATCGCCGATTATACTCACATTTCTATTCCCTTGCCTGTTGCTCCTGCTGTGGCTTGGAACATGGATCGGCACGGCAATTTGCTTACCTTCAGCGAGTCTTACAGATGTACTTTTAATAGCTCAGGCCCCAAAGCATTATTCCTGTATATGATTATGGTAAAGACTCAGCATTTTCAAATGCTTATTGATTATCCTGGCTCAGTGTGGAGAAGACAGCTTCTGGCGGCAGACTCCATCTACCCAGCCTGGTGATCTGTACACAATCCTCTGACTGCAAAGCGTGTGGGTGATCTCCAGTGGAGAATACTTCACAGCGGTATGGCCTCAAATGTGTGTATTATTTGACTCAGAATGTGTCCATGTGTGCCCCCTGTTACATGGGGGAGGCTGTTTTTCATCTGTTTCTTACTTGTTCCAAGTTACCCTGAAGTACAACAAATAATGTAAAAGCAGCAAAGAGTCCTGCGGCACCTTGTAGAATACCCCCGAAAGCTCATGCTCCAATACGTCTGTTAGTCTATAAGGTGCCACAGGACTCTTTGCTGCTTTTACAGATCCAGACTAACACAGCTACCCCTCTGATACTTAACAAATAATGGGTGTATATTTTGGTTATAGTCCCTTGATTTTTCTCATAGTGTATTTCTTTTTACTGTTAAGTATGGGTTCACAAATAGATCTGTAATATGCCTTGTGAACGTCACTTTGAGTCAAACAAAGACAGCTATTCTGAAAACCAGACAATGTAAAGTATCTGGTACTGGCATTGCCAATGGGCTTCATTTTTTAATTTATTTTTTAGTGGATTTCTGCCTTCATTTGGAATTTAGATATTCTACTCGTACATAATTTGGATCACATTATTCAGTGGTGGGCTACTGGAAATGCACTTAATAGTTGTAGGGATGGGCAGTTTTATGAATTTGTATTTTTTTTCTTGATTTTTACTATTGTTTTCTGTTCTGATTTTATTTAAAGTCTTCTTCTAAAACCCAAACTCTCTCTCTCTCTCTCTCCCCCTCCCCTCCTCTCTACTGAGGAGACTTGGATTGAGCTTCCTAGCTGAGATGCTGTTGTTTCCTCCCCTGTTATCTGGAAGCCCAAGTTGAGCTGCTGCTTCTCTCCCAGTGGGGTCTGTGCTGGAGAGTGACTTTATTTAAAATGTCTTCTGTGCTGAGCCAAGGCGAGGAATTTCTCCAGTTGGAGCAAGCCCCCTAAGGTAGCTCTGCCAACATCAACTCCTGAGCCAGAGACCTCAAGAAAAGTGCTGAGGATGGGCAGCCAAGTGATTCTGCATAATCTCATTCCTCATCTCTCCTCTCATTAATAGTTGCAGGCGCTGATCCAGCCCTGGGGAAGAACATGACCCAGGAATGGGACTATCCAAACTGGTGGGGCAGGGAGAGGGGGAAGGAGATAGGCTGAAAGGGGCAGTGGAAAAAGTTAGTGGGGAGAGAGATTCCCAGATCTCTGACCTGCCCAGACACACTTATTGCAGCATCCCTGGGCAGATTCCCTTTTCTGCTCCTCCTCTTGTTCACAGGAAGAGGAAAAGCCAGTTCCTGACTCTCCCTGTTCCCTCCGGTGGGGTGTGTGTTGTCCTGGGGACCAGGTCTGGGGAATCCCCCAGAGTGATTCCTGTGGTTCTGTTCTACCATTTGGTTCAAAAGGTTTGTTACAGGGAGGACTGAAAAATGTCTCGGTGGGTTTAGTCCTCTTGGGAGGGGCCAGGACAATAAAGTGACCAAGCGTTTTCCCAACATGGCAGAATCTCGTGTGTCTCTCTGCAGAGAAGAGCCTGGGGCAATTTTGATGTGAAATTAAACGAAGCCTGCTCTGAAATCACCCCAGTTGCCTTTCTTGGTACAGAATGATATCCATGTTTTACTCCTAACCCTCCCATGAGACAACAGATGGAAATGGCTGTCGGCAAACCAGTTCAGGGAGGGGTTATTGAGTAGTTGCTGCAGGGAGAGGAACAGTAAATATCTAGGCAGTGGGAGCTTCTGGGGAATGTGGTCTGGAGATGGGAGGGGGAAGGAAGTGCCTATGGTAGAGAAAGGAAGGAGACAGGGTGTGACGAACCTGCTGGGACTTGGTTAACCTGGGGTCTAGACTCTGGGAACAGACCCATAGGGCAGGGGGTGGAAATTCCCTGGTTTGTGGAACAGGAAATAGATCCCCGGACTGGTTGGGAAAACTGACCAGACTCCCCGTGCTGGAGCCTGAATGAGAGGCTGCGATGACATTTGAGAGGGCACGTTCGAGAAGGTTTGTGTGATGTCCTGTCCCCTGACATCCAGTGGCTGGCAATGAGGAGCGGGTTGGGAGTTGTCCCTGGGCCCTGCTGGGGGCTCCATCTCCCGTATCAGCCTCTGGCAGGTAGGTGTGTGACGAACGTGAAGACCCCTCCCCCCGTGTCTTCTAGGGGATAGGAGGGGCTCTCTCTTTCTCCCTTCACCTTGATGCCCATTGGCTGCTGTGTGTGGGGTGGGGATGGGACTCTGCTGATTGTGGGACTCCCAGAGCTTCCATTTGATTGGCTCTGCTGCCCCAGGAATAGTGGGGCTGTGAGTGGGGCAGCAGGTCCTGAGTGTTGGACTCTTGCTCTTTCAGGGGCCGGTGACCTTCGAGGAGGTGGCTGTGTATTTCACCAGGGGAGAGGGGGCTCTGCTGGACCCTGCTCAGAGATCCCTCTGCAGAGCCATCATGCAGGAGAACTACGAGAACGTGACCTCACCGGGTAAGGATTCCCGTCCCCTCCATTCTTAGAAGGGGAAATGAAGATATAAGTTTCACGTCACCCCATAATGCAACTCAACTGAGTCCTGTTTCAGCATCACCCCAACATGCCGGTGACACACACACCAGCCCTCTGCCCTCCCCTGCTACACAACACCGCGGGAACAGAGCACAGGAGCAGCACAGCGCAGCGTCTGACGTCTTCGCTTTGCTAAGACAAAATGTGGGTTTAGGTCTGATGTAATGAACAGAAGCTGCCTGGTCTGCACTGAGCCTGTTCTACATAAACCATCTCAGGCTGCAAAACGTTAGCACCCTGTTGTCAGAGCGGTACCGGTGTGGTGCTCTGCTTTCTCCAATGTTGATATCACTCAGCTGCGTGCGTGTTCCCTCTGTGTGCTGCCCCAGCTCTGCGCAGATCGCTGACCCAGCAGACCCGATGAGAACCCCCAATAACCACAAAGTCTAGTAAGGTACGAAGGCACGTCGGCCAGGTTTATTGTCGAAAAAAGTACAGCCTCCGGCTCCCCGGCAAACGTAGTCCAAGGTGCTGCTGCGATACAGCTAGCCAGTACATATGTACTCCCTGACAATGGACTCAGCTCAGTCAGTGGCGGGATTTCCACTGCCCCCTAGGCTGGACAAAGACACCGCCCCAGGGATGCATTCTTATACACAGATACAAACAAGTTACACATCACACCTGACGTATTGAGGGGCCACCCCTCTACGTAGCAAGGTTCAACCTTTCTACGTATTTAGGTGCCGCCTTTTACCTTGTACATGTTGGTTCGATCAAAACAACTCTATCCATCATTTTACCCTTTTGCCCCTGTCATTGGGATGGGCCAGCCTGTTCTTTGTTGTGTGTGTGTGTGAATGTTGATCTCTTCTGGTGTCAAGTTTTTTTTTAGGTGCGATCTTGCAGCATCAGCTCTTTTTTCTTGCCAGCTCCTGTGAGCAGGGCCTGCCTCTGGCTCACAGCTTCACTTTGCTTTATGTTAGCAAAGTCTTGACCATTACTTTAGTTCAGGCCTCATACTGGGCCTTTATCAGGGCCTGCACTTACTACATTCCCCCGCTTTTTGTCTTTTTATGGGGAGGATGTTTACCCATCGTCCCGGAAAAGCATAATGCCTGGACTGAAGATAACCCAGTGGGCTAAACACTGTTATGTGGTTACCTTATTTTACCATCCATACACTCATGCCCCATCTGTCCGTTTAGTCTGCACATTCCCTCGTACGACTATTAGACAGACTTTATTATCCAATTATTTTAGTCCCTTATGTTGGACCTGGGAATGTTAGGCCCGGGACCATGACTGAGGAATGTAATATTATGATTGAGCCTTAGAGGCACTCCCAAATAATTAATATATATGAATTATATGGATATGGCATATATATTTGTAGTGTGTATGGGCATATATGTATAGTATGTATGTGTATATATATGACCCCACCTTATATCCAAGCATAACCATGTTTTTCCAGTCTGCTGGTGTACTTTGGCCCTTTTACTTTGGTGACACAGATAGAAACACACTCTTATTAGGGCAATTTCAGTTATCACCTATCTCATCATTAGTAGTAGGATGAGTGCTTTGAAATACTGGGATAGGGATTATGATAGTGTGTCCCACAGTACTATGTATATGAGAAATAAAACAGAAATTTGGAGTAGTGACACTACCACTGAGGCCTTTATATATAAATATATTGTAATTAGTTACTACACAGTACTGTCCATTCATGTTATAGGTTATCCTTAAAGCTGGTTGTCACCCTCTGGTCAGGTTTACTGGGCAGGAAACAGAAGTGGGTAGCTTCTCTGTTCCATTGGTTGATGTAGATCCAGTTGTTTCTTATGGATGCTCTTTTCCAGATAACCTACTGAACAGACAGTAACCAATTTATCAAATATTGCTGTGTCAGGGTTTAATATTGGTACCCAGACACTGAACAAGATTGTTTTGAATAACATGTGCCTCAGTTAGGATGCAGTGTTACTGACCCAAATTATGACTGGTACTAACAGGCAATTTGTTTACCCAATTTGTAGTTACTATGTAACTTAGTTTCTTTACCAATTTGTTTTTTCCTTGTCTTCATGTTGTTTGCTGCCATTCGTTTGTTGATTTGTACCTGTGTGTTGGTTAAACAGTTTAGCAAGGTTATACACATTGTACATGTTGTACAGCAATCATACAATACAGCAACAATACAGTAGTACAATAATAGTACAGTAGTACAGCAATAATACAGCAGTACAGTGATAATACAGTAGTACAGCAATAATACAGCAGTACAGTGATAATACAGTAGTACAGCAATCATACAGCAGTACAGTGATAATACAGTAGTACAGCAATCATACAGTTGTTTTTACACAATAACCAAGTTGAAATTAAATGACAGTTTTCCTGGTCCAGCTAGTGGTTTTTAGCTGATTGTTAAATTAATTGTCCATATATTGTAGATAGAGGTGTAATGGACCAGTCTCTTATTTATAAAGCACTTCATTTTTCTTTTCTTGATGCTTGGGGGTTTCTTCACTGTATACAGATATGAACTGGTGTCTTCAGGGTGTGATATTTTCTAGCATCTTTAGTCTGTGGAATGCAACTTAAACAACTTTTGTTAGTTAACAGTAAAGTTTTGTTTGCTTTTCAGTAACCCAAACTTAATACACAGTTTTAACTTAGTTTACAATGTAATAGGGACCGAGTCTTTTATAACACAAGCTATACTTTTGCAATTGTTGTATAAACATTCATTTTCATTTGGGGTGCATTACTAATATTTCATACTAAATGTAATGCTTAATGGCTACAATAAATGTTCACAATCTTCCATAAGAAGGTATATTGCTTTCCTTTGCTGAACACTTTGTTTCAGCAAAAGAGTTAGTAACATAATTTTAACAAGCTTTTTAGAGTTAATTTGCTTGTGATACCAACTTCACTCTTGTTAACTGTTTAGAAGCACAAACCTTAACAACCATTGCTTCCCATTAACATAACATAACAAAAGAAAAGCATATAAAATTAAACCAACTATAAAATTAAACCAAAATAAATTTTAATTACAGATACATGCAAATACTTTGAGGGTATTTGAGGGTATACTTTTATGATGCTTTGCCATGTTTGGGAGCCAAAGGTGGAAACCTGTTGAAAATGTTAAAACCTTGTTAGGTTAAAATTGTTTGGTTAGCTTTATGCATAAATTGTTGTTTTAAAACATCTTGGTTATGACATTCTTATAACTATATTTAAAAGTGCAAACAAGTTTATAAAAAGCCCAAACAAGAAATTGACATTTTGTTAGTATTATCTTTACCTTAATGTTGAGGTTTCCCCTTACATTTTTTTTCTTTGAATAACAATTTAAAAAAAACTTAAAAAACAAAACTGTGATTGATAAAAGAGAATTCTTTTTGTTTGCAATTGCATTATTTGTTGAGGCAGAAATATATGTATATATATTTGTAACTGAAACCTTTTTGAACTTTGCACAAAAATTGGTGCTAATACTACTATGATTACACCCCAACCATGATTTTAAAATAGTGGGGTACCACATCTTATAGATATTTTTAAAAGGGTATAAAATTGACTTTTGTTGCAACAAAATAAAAATAATTTTAAAAAAAATAGTCACGTGACACACATAACATAGACACAAGACACACACATGACACACAGGACAAACTTACAATTAAAACAAATGGCGCCAAAATTCTATTCATAACTATACAAAATAACACAACCAAAAATAAAAAATAAAAAGGGTTAAACATTTGAATAAACAAATTATTACCTTATTTAAAACTTGTAGCATAAATTTGATTAAAAATATATTGTTTGCCAAATGTACTGTATTAATTTGTTAACAAGGAATTTTGCATTACTTTATATTTAACATTATTTTAAAACTCTGCTATATGGAAATAAGAAAAGCCCATGTTTCAAATATTAGTTAGTGGTTAGGATTATAAGCAGAGAGTGCATTTTTGTTGCTTGGCAACCATATCTTCAAGAAAGTTAGGAATAATTCCAGCTGTTGCATTCCTGAATGGTTAAAATAATTAATTTACTGGATTTAAAGTTTTTACCTTGTTTTCTTTTGTTTCTTGTTTTGTTCTGTTTTCAATTGCTTTATTTTTTAGAGGTTTCTGTAAAAACTATAACTTTTAACTTTTAAAACAAAAAGAGAGAGCCGAAGTGAGGAGAGGCGGGGGATGGGGGAAAGGGGGGAAGGAGGGGGGTGAAGAGCAACCTAGCTCTTCCTAGGAAGGTAGCGAGACCTGAGCCAAGAAAGATTAACTCTATCAAGGTATTTGAAAGTACAAGCAGCAGCAGCAAATTTAGCAAACTGAGACAAATTTAGCAAACTGTCCTAACATATAAAGGACAAAACTTAATTGGTATGTACAAATATTTAAGAAACAAGGTTATATTTTTAGATATGAGCGCGAGTGTGGTTCCATGGGTCAAAGCAATTGGGAACCTGCACAGTTGGGAATTGCGCCCCTGGTTTTTATCCTGGCTGTGAGAGGAGATTGGGGGTAGTTACCTGCTCTTGTAAAACCTGAATTTGTTCCCCCAGTGTCTGTTGCTTTTGTGTGCATGCCAAATGGATAGTGGGAGTGCCCTTTTTTGCTGCAGTTAACTGTTTCTGGGCAGCTCCATGTGTTAATGCATCAATTTTAGGTGTTAACCTGCTTAATTTTAGTTTTTTACTTTGAAATTCTTTTTTATTCACTCCCCTGCAATGGAGTCGCAGCTCCTGTCTCCTAATGTGCTCTGTGAACTGTTCCATTTTTTCCTTCATTTGATTTACTAATTTAATGAGAGTATTGTTTGCTACTCTTTCCTGCTGTGCACCTACTTGTCCCGTTCTGACAGGCACCGTCTAGGTTGCGGTTTAAGTTTAACCGGAACCTGGCTTTTATCATAAGGTGATGGTTGCAATGCAGTGGACCCCATTTTATCTTTTAATTTTACTAGGGCCACCTTTTTCCACTTCTGTCCCCATTCTTCAGGCAGAGAGTAGCTACCTGAAGCCTGCTGTTTACCACCAATATTTATAACAGGGGACGGCACATGTATTTTTTGTAGGTTCCTTACAGCTATTTCCAGTGTTTCACTCTGTTCCTGTGCTGGTTGTCTCTGGGCTGCTTGCCACCCTGCAAGGGGGGTGGGAGCATTCCAGGGCTGTGTAGCTTCTTTTGATTCTTTTAACTCTTTCTTTGTTACTGTTGCTTGTTTGGCCAGCATGCTGTCTAAGCCATCTCACTGCCATAGACATGAGTTGCAAAATTCTTGCTTTTTTACTTTTATTACTATTTCTCAGAGCCTCAGTTTCTACCATTGCTCTACATATGCCAGTCCATGTTTCCCCACTCTCTTTTTTAAATTCATAAGGACCCCCTTTACTGGCAATCCAGCGGGTCCAGGAGTTATCAAACTCCGTGGGGATTAAAAGGGAAGGGATCAGGGGGTTCCCTAGCTCGAGGTTTTCTGCCATGTTAGATTGCGATTCTTACAGCGGACAGCTCGCTTACTCACCAGATCAGAGGTCGGGGTCACCAGTGTTGTCAGAGCGGTACCGGTGTGGTGCTCTGCTTTCTCCAATGTTGATATCACTCAGCTGCGTGCGTGTGTTCCCTCTGTGTGCTGCCCCAGCTCTGCGCAGATCGCTGACCCAGCAGACCCGATGAGAACCCCCAGTGACCACAGAGTCTAGTAAGGTACGAAGGCACGTCGGCCAGGTTTATTGTCGAAAAAAGTACAGCCTCCGGCTCCCCGGCAAACGTAGTCCAAGGTGCTGCTGCGATACAGCTAGCCAGTACATATGTACTCCCTGACAATGGACTCAGCTCAGTCAGTGGCGGGATTTCCACTGCCCCCTAGGCTGGACAAAGACACCGCCCCAGGGATGCATTCTTATACACAGATACAAACAAGTTACACATCACACCTGACGTATTGAGGGGCCACCCCTCTACGTAGCAAGGTTCAACCTTTCTACGTATTTAGGTGCCGCCTTTTACCTTGTACATGTTGGTTCGATCAAAACAACTCTATCCATCATTTTACCCTTTTGCCCCTGTCATTGGGATGGGCCAGCCTGTTCTTTGTTATCTGTGTGGAGTGTGAAAGTGTGTGAATGTTCTGATCTCTGGTGTCCAGGACCTTTTAGGTGCGTCTCTTCTTGCAGCATCAGCTCTTTCCCTGCCAGCTCCTGTGAGCAGGGCCTGCCTCTGGCTCACAGCTTCACTTTGCTTTATGTTAGCAAGGTCTTGACCATTACTTTAGTTCAGGCCTCATACTGGGCCTTTATCAGGGCCTGCACTTACTACACACCCCTTACTCTCTCCCTGAGATTCCTTCTGAGTCATCGCCTTCACTTACCCCTTACTAAGCCCTGGAGACCACTAGCCTGTTTGCCACCATGGCAAGAACACACCTTTGTATACATTTCCTGACACAGCTTACAACACTCAGCACTGAAATGGGGCAGACCCCTCAGGGTTCACATGCACCTCTCTGCATACCACACTCACAGCTCTGCCGAGCTGCTCCAGGTCATCCCTCACCGTTCATTTACAGCTGATAGTGCACACAGCTGGAGTGCCTGCAGATACATGCTGGTGTGACCCGGGGTGCCTGGCATAGCCCTCACTGAAAATGCCAAGGTCAGGGCAGGCGGAAAAAGGGATACCAGATTCTCCCAAACTGGTGGTCCACACTGAAGTTAGACTCGCCAACCAGTCACAAACTCTGCTCCTGATCCCCCCCACAAAAACAAATCACACAGTCCCCTTTGTTGCATCCCAGTTCTCTGGCTTCCAATCAGCACCTAAGTCCAGCACAGTGATAAGTTACTTTAAAAGCTCTGCTCACTATACAAAATGTTCTTCTGAACCCCGGAGGGCCAGCCACATTGCCAGGACAATATTAGGTGGATCTTACGCAAACTACCACGCTGACAGCCAATCCTTTTAGTATCTAAAACTAAAGGCTTTATCATAAGGAAAGCAGCAAAGAATCCTGTGGCACCTTATAGACTAACAGACATATTGGAGCATGAGCTTTCGTGGGTGAATACCCACTTCTTCGGATGCAAGTCTTCTTGCATCCGATGAAGTGGGTATTCACCCATGAAAGCTCATGCTCCAATATGTCTGTTAGTCTATAAGGTGCCACAAGACTCTTTGCTGCTTTTACAGATCCAGACTAACATGGCTACCCCTCTGATACTTAGTAGTGTTTGGTGAGTTTGTTGGGGAACACGTCTACAGCTTGGATGGGTTGTTCAGTCCTTCATTCAATGCTTCAGTCTGTAGAGAAGTTGCTCCAGAGATAGGAAGCGGGATTGAAGACAAAATGGAGATGATGCAGCTGCCTTTTATGTTCCTTTTTCCATGTGACTTGTGCTTCCTTTGTTCACAGCACATGGCAGGGAAAAGCCTTAGAGTTCTCTGTCCACAGGCATACCACGTGCCTTGCTGACTCATAAGTGTCTTCAGTGGGTTTATTGTACAGCTGATGACCGTGGATGGACCGTCAAAGAGGCTGGCATCAGCACTGCCTAATCTGTCTGAGGGTGTCACCCAGAAACGCAGCACAAGTTTGGAAATACAGACATACCCTACATATCTATAATTCACAATACAAAGGTGGTACTAACATAGAAACAAGATCATCATACTTGGCACATTCTAACACTTTTGCAGATACCTTGCATGACCTGGCTGGTCAGATTCATTGCAATTTTATAATACCGGTGTCAGCAATATCACAATGTGTTCCACACATTCCCTACAGCGTCACAGCGGGTGTTCCAACCTATGGAATGCAACACACACACTGGCATGGTGCCTAGGGGGGTTGTAGAATCGCCACCATTGGGGATGTTTAAGAGCAGGTTGGACAGACACCTCGCAGGGATGGTCTAGATAATACTGAGTCCTGCCATGAGTGCCGGGGACTGGACTAGACGACCTCTCGAGGTACAAGCACACCCTGTCCCCCTTTGGGGTGGGACAAGGGTGTTGCGGCCCTGCAGTTAAGTCCATCTGCCTTCCCTCACTGTCAGGACAGTATGGGCTAATGGCCAGAGTCAGTACGGCTGACCTCTTTAACACGGTTATGCGGCCTAACGGCCAGAGTCGTGGAAGTTGGCCACCACCTGGGGGCAGGGTTTGGCCGCCAGGGTAGGGGGACCTGGGCCCTCCCTCTCCCCAGGGCCCTGGCAGTGGCAAATGTCCATGCCACCGAGTCAGCAAGGATTTGGCCGAAACACACTGACTTCAAGATCTGGTTCGCTAACTGGTCCGCTGTCCAGTTACCCTGGGCTACTTCCTACCCTTTTCCCCGATGCGGTGGTCTCGACGTCTTCAGGGTCTCTGGTCTGCTCAGCCTGCACTGCTCCTGGTGGCTCCAGCCTCCCTTGGGCATCCACAGGTACCCGGGCATCTGCTGGGGTCTCGGCACCTCTGGATCCCGTGGTCTGGGATTCCAGCTGCTCCCAGGCTAGAGCCTTTGAGGTGCGTCCTCCCTCCATGGCCGTCCACCTACAATGAGCTGGGATGCTCCCTTTTATACTGCAGCAACTGTTGGCGCGTGCCCAGCAGCCATGAGGGGGTGTGGCATCCTCTGCCCAGAGTGTGGGTTTAACCCATTCTTGTCAAGTGCGTGGCAAGGATACTCCGTAACAGTCCCTCACCAAAGGCTCTTAGTAAGCTGTCCTGGGATAAGAGGGAAGGTCCTCTCATCAATTGGTAACTGGTTAAAAGGTAGGAAACCAAGGGTAGGAATAAATGGTCAGTTTTCAGAATGGAGAGAGGTAAATAGTGGTGTCCCCCAGGGATCTGTACTGGACCAGTCCTGTTCAACATATTCATAAATGATCGGGAAAAGGGGGTAAATGGCGAGGTGGCAAAATTTGCAGATGATACAAAATTACTCAAGGTAGTTAAGACCCAGACAGACGAAGAAGAGCTACAAAAGGATCTCACAAAACTGGGTGACGGGGCAACAAAATGGCAGATGAAATTCAATGTTGATAAATGCAAAGTAATGCACATGGGAAAACACAATCCCAACTATACATATAAAATGATGGGGTCTAAATTAGCTGTTACCACTCAAGAAAGAGATCTTGGAGTCGTTGTGGATAGTTCTCTGAAAACATCCGTTCAATGTGCAGCGGCCGTCAAAAAAGCAAACAGAATGTTAGGAATCATTAAGAAAGGGATAGATAATAAGACAGAAAATATCATATTGCCTCTATAAATCCATGGTCCACCCACATCTTGGATACTGTGTGCAGATGTGGTTGCCCTATGTAAATATATATATATATATATATATATATATTGGAATTGGAAAAGGTTCAGGAAAGGGCAACAAAAATGATTAGGAGTGTGGAACAGCTTCCATATGAGGAGAGATTACTAAAACTGGGACTTTTCAGCTTGGAAAAGAGACGACAAAGCGAGGCTATGATAGAGGTCTATAAAATCATGACAGGTGTACAGAAAGAAAATAAAGAAGTGTTATTTACTACTTTTCATAACACAGGAACGGGGGGTCACCAAATGAAATGAATAGGCATCTGGTTTAACACAAACAAAAGGAAGTATTTTTTCCCATAATGAACAGTCAATCCATAGAACTCTTTGCCAGGGGATGTTGTGAAGACCGAGACTATAACAGGGTTCACTCCCAAAGGGAATAATGCCCCTAGTTCTCTAAACTGGAGTGACTCTCAGCCAGCGTAACACAGGAGGGTTTATTGAGTGTTGAACACAGCGCAGGTAATTCTCAGGGCCTCAGGCCTGGCCTCCTTCAGCCCAGCACATCCCAGTCCCCCTGCATCCAGGGGGGCTCTGCCTGCTCCCCCTCTCCAGCCCAGAGCCCCCCTGCTTCCCTGCTGGGCCTCCGGTATCCCCGGCCCCAAGCCCCCTCTGTCCATTGGCTTCTCTCCAGGTAAACAGGATTGTAAACAGGGTTGCCTGGGTCTCCTCTCCTCGCTTCGCAGCCCATTGTCCTCCCGCTGTCCAGAATCAGCTGTGACTCCTGAGCTGGGCCTCCGGGCCACCAGGTCATCAGTCGCCGGGGTCTCCATCCTCCATGCCAGTGGTTGGGGGTCCCAAGTTCCATCACGGGTCCTCTGTAACAACAAACTGCCTTTCCCCTCACCTCGTTAAAGCCGTAGCACCTAGGGAAACCGAGTCTCACCCCCTCTGCATGCAAACCAAACCCCCACAGGAAACAAGGAAACCAAGAAACCTCCCCGCTTCGTCACACCATCACCCCCTTGTTATCTTTTCAAACAATTCCCTTCGTGCCTTCTCCCGTGCTGCTCCCTGTGCTTTGAACGGAGCTGCCCATGCACGTCCACGGACTAGCTCAGTCTTCTCCTTCCCAACCCTCCTTAACGACCTCCTTCTCTGTGATACCTACAACGACATTAAAACATCTAGTCCCCAGAGACCAACATTGTCCTATTGTGTCTGTCTGTCTCCATCTGTCTCTTGTCCTGTTCTTCGCTAGTCAGTTCTTTTTGTTCTGTCTTTGTAGACTGTTCAGCACAAGTGGATCCTGGGCCATGCTTGGGCTATGAGGTGCTACGGGTAATAGAAATAATAATAGTTAGGGCAGTGGGAGTGAGGGTGTCGGGGCATTGAGAAGGCTCTGGGTGTTGTAGGCTAGAGAGATGAAGGTTTGGGGCGTAGAGATCCTGTGAGCTGGGAGGGATGGAGGCAGCGGAAAGGGGTGGGGATGCCATGGAGTAGGCAACATAAGGAGTTTGATGCCATGAGCCAATCTTCTTCCCTTCCTGCTTGTTTTCCTTTAAGCCCCCTATTGAACTAGACCAACTTATTCCCATGGTAAAGATCCCAATATCCAGGTCATCATGCAGTATTCATCCCTATTCTCCAGCTCCAATGCCGTCACAGCGGGTTGGAGGAATTGGACCAAGGGGCACCTGCAGTGTGAAAGGAAAGGAAGGTTTTGAGGATCTGGGAGCTAGGAGCCGTTTGATTTAGAGCCTGCATTCCATTCTTATTCCAGTCCAGTTTCACTTTATGTTGCTTTTTTTTTTTCAAATGTTATTTTCACTTTCTCCTCTCTCTGCTACTTAGTGCCTTTCCCGCCAACACACACATCTCTTCCCTACACGCTGTGACCCAGCCACTATTCCTGACATCTTCTGTTCCTCACAGCGGCAAGACGACCCGTCCCTGGCAGAAATGTGCACTTTCTTGCTGATGTTATTGGTTGTTAGTGCATCTTTGTGGGACTCATCTGCAGTATCCACAATCAGTTTTCCCTGTAGGCTTCTTGGATCTTTGAATCAGTCCCTCCTAAAGTCACATGGTCTGATTCATCGTTTTCACATTCTCCTTTTCCAGAGGAAGTAGAATCTGTTGTTTCTGAGTTATTGAAACTAATTCTGTAGCCCTAGCCACACTCTGGGAGATATTCATACTCCCTTCCGCTACACCTGACTTGCTAGATTCCCTTCTTCCTTAGAATGTGCCTTCCTGACATATGATACCTAAGGCTAAGAATCTGTCACAGTTACTTTTTAGTAAAAGTCATAGTCAAGTCACAGGCAATAAACAGAAATTCACAGACGCCTGTGACCTGTCCCTGACTTTTACTAAAAATAACTAATGGACAAAATGGGGAGGAAGGAGGGTTCAGCACCCACCATTGCTGGGACTCCGGGGGTCCGTTTCCCTCCCCCCACTGTGCCAGGGTCCCCCTTGCCACCCCTGGTGGCTGGGAGCTGCGGGGGTCCCTCCGCCGGCTGACAGCTCCTGCCCTGCCACCCCAGGGCTGAAGCAGAAAATGTTATGGAGGTCTCTGAAAGTCACAAATTCCATGACCTCGGTGACAAAAACTTAGGCCTGGTCTACACGGGGTGGGGGTCGAACTAAGGTACGCGACTTCAGCTACGCGAATAGCGTAGCTGAAGTCGAACTACCTTAGTTCAAACTTCCTACCTGTCCAGACGCCGCGGGATCGAAGTCCGTGGCTCCCCCGTCGACTCCGCCACCACCATTCGCGGTGGTGGAGTTCCGGAGTCGACGGGAGCGCATTCGGAATTCGAACTATCGCGTCTAGATTAGACGCGATAGTTCGAACTCCGAGAAGTTGAACTCTACGCGTCGACCCGGCGGGTAAGTATAGACCTACCCTTAGCCTTAATGATACCCCTGACATACTGCATTCTGGGGCATGCCTGTTCCCTGCTGTTCCTTGCTTGCTGAACCCACAAACCCATGCTCACCAGTTCCAGCTTCCTGTGACTTTCATTGTCTCTGGTTCTCTCTCCGCCAGCAAGAAGCATGTCTAGGGGGATTTCCTTTCTTTCTGGAGTCTTCACAGTCTGGGACGTGGAGTTACCTTGCCTGGGTTTTAGGAGCCCCTTTGATGATGATTGTCTGGCTGTGTCTGTTCCCAGCTTCCCTCAGAAGCAGAACGTCTTGCTCCTCTGGGGAGCTGGCCCTGGTTTTTACTGCCTTAAAATGGGCTGGGTTTAAAATAATAGAACATTCCTTTGTGACAAATGTCCCATGAATTCGTCTAATGTCCCATGTTTTCTTCCCCTGAGCAGGGTTTCCAGTTTCCAAACCTGATGTGATCTCCCAGCTGGAACAAGGGGATGACCCAGGGGTCCCAGATCTCCAGGGCTCAGAGGAACAAGAGATACTGAGAGGTGCGTGCACGGGTGAAGAATCATTAAACCTACTTAAAACTGTCAGTGCCTGAAGGAAGGAGCTGGGATTCCCTACAAGGATCTTGTGGATGCTCTCAGTCCCGGATTGTCCCCAGCGAGTGCAATATCCTCAGGACAGATATCACTCATGGCTTCCTACCTATCCTGGCTGACACCCGGCAGTAACTCCTTCCCTGACCTCTCTTCATCCTGAGTGTTTGGATAGGATGTGGAAACAGAATTCATCCCCTCCTCTTTCCCTGATGGGGAAGAGTTTGGGGGAATTCACTTTCTGATTTTTTTCCCCATTTCTCCAGCACTTACTTTGGCTCCCTCTCCTCTTTCCCATTCCTATATGTGAGGGTGTTTCTCTCTCTGTCCCAGCAGATGGTGGGATGGTGAATGAGAATGAGGAACAGACCCCTCAGCAGAAGGATGCTGAGCATGTGGAACTGCACAGGGTACTGCTGCGAAGATCCAAACGGAAGGTGTCCGGAAGTCATGAGCAGCAAAAAAGTTGTGAGAGTCAGCACAGGCCAGAGAGGCAGCGAGAAGAGAAAGTGGGCAAATCCATTAATAGTCAGGGAACTCACAAGGACCTCAAGGGAACGACAGGCCAGCACAAAATCCTCACGAGAGAGAGAAAAAACACCTGCACTGAGTGTGGGAAAAACTTCCGTAGACGTGCAGACCTTATTAATCATGAGAGAATCCACACAGGAGAGAGACCTTATGAATGTAGTCAGTGTGGGAAAACATTCACTCAGAGTTCAGCCCTTACTAGGCATCAGAGAATCCATACAGGGGACAGACCCTATGAATGCTGTGAATGTGGGAAAAACTTCTCTGACAAATCAACCCTTATTCAGCATCAGAGAATCCACACAGGGGAAAGACCATATAAATGCAGTGAATGTGGGAAAAGCTTCACCGACAGCTCAGCCCTGATTCAACATCAGAGAATCCACACGGGGGAGAGACCCTATAAATGCGGTGAGTGTGGGAAAAACTTCACTCAGCGCTCAACCCTTATCACACATCAGAGACTTCACACAGGAGAGAGACCTTATGAATGCTGCGAGTGCCAGAAAAACTTTAGTAATTGTTCAGCGCTTATTTATCATCAGCGAATCCACACAGGAGAAAGACCCTATGAGTGCTGTGAGTGCGGGAAAACCTTCACTGACAGCTCAACCCTTGTTACGCACCAGAGAATCCACACAGGAGAGAGACCCTATGAATGCCGCGAGTGTGGGAAAAGCTTCACTGCCAGCTCAACCCTTGTTACACACCAAAGAATCCATACTGGGGAGAGACCCTATGAATGCTGTGAGTGCGGGAAAAGCTTCACTCAGCGCTCAACCCTTATTACGCATCAGAGAATCCACATAGGCGAGAGACCCTACATATGCTATGAGTGCGGGAAAAGTTTCACTGACACCTCAACCCTTATCACGCATCAAAGAATCCACAGCGGAGAGAGACCGTATGAATGCGCTGAGTGCGGGAAAAGCTTCACTCAGAGCTCAGCCCTTATTACGCATCAGAGAATCCACAGCGGAGAGAGACCCTATGAATGCTGTGAGTGCGGGAAAAGCTTCACTCGAAGCTCAGCCCTTCTTTATCATCAGAGAATCCACAAGAGATAGGAACACCATAAAAACCTTGTCTAGAGCTGACAAAAGATTTTAGTATCTTTAATAGTTTTGCTAATTGCCACATAGTGAATTTTAAAACTATTTGCACAATTTCCTTCACTGTGGTCCCTCAGCTCCCACATGCGAATTATCTGTTTTTGCCTTCTGCAGTTCCATCTTTCTGGGGGTGAATCCCATGGTCCTTTCTGTCAACTCCATAGTCCTTTGGGTCATGGGAATTTGTGACCCTCCTACAAGGGATGTTCATCACCTCCAGTTTGGGGAGATACACAGGTGATGTCAACTAGCTATATCAAGGTCAAATCTGCTTGGTTTCATCTCCTCTAGGATTTTCCATGGAGTTGGCTAGCTTGAGTTATCTATCATGATGTAGAAACCTAACTAGTCTTGCAGTAAGGACATAACCCACGTACAGTCTCCAGGTTATCCTCATGTCCTGACCTAACCTCCTTTTCCTAGTCTAAGCAAACCTGCAGGAAGGATCAAATTTAAACTCTTATTTCCACTGCAAAATGATTGTTCGATCCTCCGAGTTCTCCCTTTGGCACAGATTTGCCCACACATTGCCTTGGGGTGTGCTGAACAAGAATTGTGTTCGTACCCTTTTTCTCATATGAAATAGATTTAAATATAACAAAGAGCAGGAGCAAGAGTGGTGGCGGAGGGCGGGAGGGAAGTGTCATTTCAGGCTCTGGGACACCTGAAAAAGATGGAGGGATTCCATGCTTCTCCAGCACTCTTACCTTCTGTCCAAGCTACGTAGCATTTCTGTTTTTCACATTTTACCCCTCCACTCCCAAAGTCTCATGTGATGCAGTGTCCTCAGCTTTCATAGTTTCACAAACTTTAATGCCAGAAGGGACCGTCATGATCATCTGGTCTGACCTCCGGCACATTGCAGGCCAGAGAAACCCACCCACCCACTCCTGGAATAGGCCCATAACTGCTGTCAAGTTAGTTAATCCACTTCCCTGAGAGGTGGTAGCCCTCCCGCCGACATAGCACTGTCTACACAGGAGAGGAAGGGGGTTAGGTCGGTATAACCATGTTGCTCCGGGTTGCGGATTTACACCCCAATCGATGTAGTTATACCAGTATAGGTCTGTAGTGTAGACCAGACTTAAGTCTCCCATTTGTAAGGTAGGTTCTTCACTCCTCCAGTCATCCTAGTAGCCCTTTGTGATTGGGAATTGTCCTCTGATTTCTTTGATCCTAAATCAGACTCATTAGAGATGGAGATGAAAGTGTCACCGAGCTGGAAGGGGAATCTGAATGGATTCCAAACACAGTGTGATCAGTCAGCATTGAAATCCCAGTCCACATCTATGGGCAAAGCCTCTCCTGAGGTTTTTCCTGCCGAGTTAGGATTGTTCGCAGGAGGAAATTTGGGCTGTTTTCCCTATTACAATGATGTTAAACCTTTAGTAAATAACATGACTAATGATAATGGAACAGCACTGAGTGAAACAGGTTTAAACAGATCAAAGGAAAACAGGATGGGAGAATCTCTTGTCCTGATTCTGAGTCATCGGATGTAACCTGCTCTGGAATTTCACTTTATATGAAATTGAAATTGATGTATACCTCTCTGGGATGTGGGTTTTTTCTTTCTTTCTGAAGTCTGTTTGGTCACATAACTGGATATTAATTTTGTTTGACAAAAGGTAGCTCCGATTTATTGGGGACTTTGAGATAAATGATGATTTGCTGAAATAGGCAGGGATGGTGTCTCTAGCCTCTGTTTGCCAGAAGCTAGGAATGGGTGACAGGGGATGGATCACTTGATGATTCCCTGTTCTGTTCACTCCCTCTGGGGCACCTGGCACTGGCCACTGTCGGTAAACAGGATACTGGGCTGGATGGACCTTTGATCTGACCTGGTGTGGCTGTTCTTATGTTCTTACTTTATTTTTCCTTTTTCCCTACCCCTCCATGATGATATAGGGAAATCTCCTGTGCAGTTCAGTTCACCTGGAGCACATACTCCAAGCTACCGGACATGCTAACAAAGAAACAGTAGCATTTTTAAATCTCCACTCTGAAATGGTGAACAACATCAGACTATGCAAAGGATGCCAGTATCTGAAGTAACTGCATATGATCACAGTAATAGTCAATAGTTTAGGTCAGTATTGTCTCAGATGATCTGGAGTGAGAATTCCACAGTAAGTGACTTGAAACTAGCCAAAACACCCATGTATTTGATCCCCGAAGCAGCTGTGACCCAGGCCTTACGGGAGACTACTTATGAAGCTATCTCCTGCATTATCGAATAACATGGGAAATATTGTCCCTAACTATGCAGATACAGAGGAAATAAAAGTGGTGTGTTTTTTTTAACTCACCCTTTGTACGTGCTGTAAATGTGTATAAAAGTAAATCAGTTTTGAATGTGAGATAGTTGCAGAAAAATATCTATTTTTAATAGAAATCCCACTTCTCATAGTTTACAGAGATTCTGATCTAATTTAGACATGTGCCACCAGATTAAAGAAATAAATGTCATGTTTGGAGATGCCATCCTCACTAACACTGATGAAATATTGCATGGTTTGGTGAAGAATTCTACTCCAGAGAAGTATAAATTTACCCCAAACAAGGCCGAGGATTTGGCAAGAACTCAGGTAGAAATAGGCACCTGATGGTTAGATTTCACCCCTGAAAAGGAAGCTGTGATGAACTATGGTCCAGGTAAAATTGCTTTTAGAGCACCCTTCATGACTTACATAACATAAGAACATAAGACTTCAGTGTCCAAAGGCTGCCATGGTTAGATTTGGAACTACTGCCCTTCACCATTGGATCCAAAGTGTCATAAACTAAAGAGAAAAACTGTTGATTTCCCTCAGAGAACGCTCCTTTCCTGTAGATCCCCATCTCTTTTCCTGGTTGGGGAGCAGGGATTTTCGTGCTGTGCCAGTGAGCTTCCAAGTTCAGACTGCAGCATACACAAATGTTGAGTTCTCTTTCTATGGTTTTGTCTCTTAGTTTTGCTCTTGTTTCTTACACATTTGCATCCCTTCTCCACCATCTGCTATTCTGAAAGATTAAAAAGTGTGAAAATAGAGTACAGATGTTTTTCCTTATGAGGCAAACCTGCCCACATAGTGTGAGACATCTTCCACCAATCCTTATGGCAGATGATCCCCAGGTAAATGAATTCACACAAGTTGGAGGCACCAATGTTGGGGTGAACCACAGCTTTACTCAAGGGTTCACTGGGTGGAAATGGAGTGAAAAGGAAAGTGAGACATATAATAGAGTTTTGTAATCTTTGAATATGTTGTTTTTAGCAAATGAAATTAAACACGCAGTTAATTATTAGAGTAAGAGACTAATTATGTGACAACTCAAATTACACTGGAAATTTATATATATTTTTTTCTTTTTAGAAATATGGGAAATGGTGGCTAATCATGAAAAGCTTATTTGATGTAATTTACACCCTTTGGACTAAAGAGTTCTGAATTATAATGTCACTCTAAAGATTGGGGTGGTGAATATGTGAGAGTATATGAGAATAAAGACCTGGTACAGATTTTAGTTATTTCTGTTTCAAATTAAATTTATTTTGATAAACTTTAAAGTAAATTTATGTTAAGAGGAAAACTACTTAAGGAGATAAGTTTTACTTTAACCTTTTACTCAGTAAGATTGTAAGAGTCACTGAGTTCCCCACTTCCCATGTTTGCAAAGGAAAGAGATGACATCTCTCATGAGATCCACATTTATTTTTAAGCTTGGTGATGGATGCATGATGCAATGAGTAGCTTTGTTGTTAATTTTTTTTCTCCAAATAGCTATTTTTTGGGTGCTGAGATCTATGGAAACCTTCTCAAACTGGCCTTGATTATCTTCCATTTTTGATATCTTTGGGGTTTGCACCTGAATGTGGTTTGCAGCAATAGATATCTTGAGAAAAAGGCTGGGTTAAAGGAGACTTTTCCAAACTGATGCTAGCCCAAGATCTGCCTCATTCCAACCAGATTGTCCACCTTGTTGGTATCTGAGGCATACTTCACACCTGATTTGCCCCGAGATCTTGGGGAGGCACCGTAAAGCAGGGTCAGCTAGAAACATCAACCATAAAAATCAAGATAAAGGCTGAAGTCCTTCGACTTTCAGGTCAACAAGATATCAGAGAGAGACTGATCCCCTCCGGGGAGGGAAATCGTGACATTAATGGCAGGCTGTTCCAACATCAATTAGTCTCCTTTTACCTGGGAAAGTCTGTGAGCATGGAGTGTAGGACAAGCTACTCAATTGTCTGGTTCCTCGACTGCAGCTATAGCTCCGAGTATCCAAGAGTCGACAGAGTAAGAGAGCTGGAGCACTCCAACTTATTTTAGGAGTTTATTGTTCCTTTTTTATTTTGTTTGTCTTTCATTTGTATAATCTAGGGTATGCCCCCTGCCTTTCTATCATCTTCGGGTGTGACAAGGTGGTTCAGTGAATACATCTGTTGATCACCTGTAAAATCCACACCGGGAAGATGCCAGAAAGAACAGTTCCCCAAATCTTTTGTGTGGCAGTTGTTCCATTTCTACTGACTACAGCCTTGATAAAGGCTGCATCTGTGTTGGAGTGGGAAGGAGAAGGATTTAGTCACACGACTGTGAAATCTGAGGAGGAAGCTTTAATTGGCTTTGAGGTTGTAGCTTAAACGTGAACAATCATTTCATTTCAGTATGGAAATATTCATTGGTTTCAGTGTGCTTGAGCTGCCAGGGTGAAGTTCTCTGACTAGGGTTTGTGACTAAATGGACAGCCGTCTCACTGGATTACTCTTCTAAAATAGATGAGTTGTTTATCTGTTTTATTAATCTGATTATTTGATTAAACGGATGACTTGATTCCAAAGCAATATCATTGTTCGCGCCTTGATTTACTGGTTCAACTTGAACTTGATAACTCTGTGTTCAACCCATAAATAAGTTGTTATGTTTATCGTAATTTAGCCTTTGTAATGTATGGTCTTGATTTTCTTTGTTCGTTATAATAAAATGTCTCAAAGGGATGGTGAGTCATGTTTCTCTCAATAAGCACCATAGGCCGTAACTGTAGCGAATCTGGCTGGAAATAAGGTGGCCCACCTGGCAGCTGATCCCAGCTTCAGTTGCTCCTCAAGGGATTCGAAGCATTGCACGGGAAAATGAGCTCCCCCACCTAGGCTTATGGGAGCGGAGACTGGAGGTCAATGTGTCTGAGTGAGGAGGTGTCTGTAAGGTGGGGGTATTTCTGTGTAGGAGCAGAGAGATTCGCTCTGCTTCTCACTACCATGGGAAGGCC
Organism: Mauremys reevesii; assembly: GCF_016161935.1. Taxonomy (NCBI): domain Eukaryota; kingdom Metazoa; phylum Chordata; order Testudines; family Geoemydidae; genus Mauremys; species Mauremys reevesii. Next base: position 1,935,061 of record NC_052636.1, read on the forward strand.
CATCCTGCGCCCCCATCTGGGGCTGTGACTGGGTGAGGTTGGGGGTCTGGTCCTCAGGGTTGGAAATGGATGTGGTGCTGGCAGAGTAAATGTATGTGTGTTAAAGGGGCAAATTGGGGCGTTGCTAAGAGGACAGAGATAAAGGTGATAAACTCTGTGTTGTTTTCCGAAGTTGGAGCTGTGCTGAAGTTGCGGTTCTGCCAGGGGACATCATCTCACCAGGCAACCTTAACTCTGTTAACCAAGTGAATTTAATTATCAGAAAGAAGTTAGCAGATTTCTTCCACCTCCCAGGCCATGGAGACCAAACCCTTTCCTTTGCTTTATCTTTAACGGCTCCGCATTTGTCTGAATTTCTCCTAGTAACAGATCCAAGTTCTGCTCCCTCCAGAGCCTGTGTGCTTTGGATCTGATGAGCAAAGATTATTCATTTCCCCTTCAACCTGCCTCAGATACCAAAGAGAGAGCCCTTCCCATGTGTCTGTCTATCTGAATCCATCTGTCTTTCCGCTGCTGATCTCCTCCGATTCCTTCACAGTGGGGAAGGGCTAGTGCCCATTTTCAAAGCACCAGACAGAACAAAGTCAGTCACCAAGCAAAATAAAATAAAATGTGCAAATCTATGTCTAATCAAACTGAATACAGATAATCTCACCCTCAGAGATGTTTCAGTAAGTTTTTCTTTTTTCTCAGACAGGACCCCTTCCAGGCCTGGGCACAATTCTTTCCCCTGGTACAGCTCTTGTTCCAGCTCAGGTGGTGGCTAGGGGATTCTTCATGATGGCTCCTCTCCACCTTTCTTCTCTTTCACCCCTTTATTTATATCTTTTGCATAAAGCGGGAATCCTTTTGTCCCCCTCCTTCTCAATGGAAAGACACCAGGTTAAAGATGGATTCCAGTTCAAGTGACATGATCACATGGCACTGCAGAGGGGGGGAGGTGAATCTGCTTTCCATGTGGCTCTGAGGCCATAGGACGCTCTGGGAAAAGCAGGGCGGGAGGGGCATGTCATACCCAGAACATTGGAGGGTCCGGTACTTTTGGGGCTGGTGTGATCCTCCCCCCCCCCCGCCAACATGACCTCACACACTGTGCATACGATGTCATACTTCTGCAGCCATTTTTAAGTGCATGACCATGCACGAACCACCCAATGACCACAAGATCCGTTAAGGTACGAAGGCCTGGTTTATTGTCTACCAAGCACAGTAATCGCACCTGGCAGACTCTACGAGGATACTAAGACAATGGACGCAGCTCAGTGAATGGCGGGACTTTCCCTTCCTACCTCAACTGGACAAAGACACGCCCTCTGAGATACATCTTTATACCCTGATACAATTTAGTATTGTCCCTCTGACATAGTCACTGCTCCTGGTCGTGGCTACTTATCACCTTGTATATGTTGGTTTGATCAAAACATCTCTAGTACATACTGTCATCCTGACCTTACCTTTTAGGAGGGATCGGTGTGTTCCTGTTATCTTGGGGAATGTTTCTGTACCATCCTTGATATGGGGATGTTCTGGTACCACTTGATATCAGGATGGGTTTGCATAACTACTCTGTGCCTAGCACTTGCTAGGAATGTGAATTTCTGCACTATCAGCCCTGTTCTTGCCAGATTCTGTGAGCAGGTCCTGCCTCGTACCAGGCCTCCGATACAAGGGCTTATGTTTCAAGCTCTCTCCTACTACACACACCAGGATGGCTTTGGGACACCAGCAGCACCTGTGCTCTCTCTGCCTTTGTTACCCTTAGGAGCGAGAGCTCAACTAACACCACCACTGCCTGTGGAAACAATCACGGGCTCGACTGCCATAACAGACAGTGGAGAACAGGGGCGGCTCTAGGCATTTCGCCGCCCCAAGCACGGCAGGCAGGCTGCGTTCGGCGGCTTGCCTGCGGAGGGTCCGCTGGTCCCGCGGCTTCAGCGGACCTCCCGCAGCCGTGCCTGCAGGAGGTCCACCGAAGCAATAGGACTAGCGGACCTCCTGCAGGCAAACTGCCGAAGGCAGCCTGCCTGCCGCCCCCGCGGCGAACGGCAGAGCGCTCCCCCCCCACCCGTGGCTTGCCGCCCCAAGCATGCGCTTGGTGTGCTGGGGCCTGTAGCCGCCCCTGGCTGGTAGCCACCTGGGGCAGTGCTCTGTGTGTATCCCCCAGCTCCAGCCCCACAGAAGCTGTGGGGGGGGGGGGGGAGGATGATCTCTGGCACCACATGGGGCAGTAGCCTGTGTATAGCCCCCCCAACTGCCACAGTGACCCCTGGTGGCTAAGTGGGGCAGCCCCCCCGGTTATTCCCTCACACACTCATGGGGGGGCAGTGACCCCTGGTGGCTAAGTGGGGCAGCCCCCTGGATACTCCCCCCCACACACACTCACGGGGGGGGCAGTGACCCCTGGTGGCTAAGTGGGGCAGCCCCCCCCTTTACTCAACCCCCCCACTCATGGGGGGGGCAGTGACCCCCGGTGACCAGCCGGGCTCCCTGGGCAGCGGGGGCTGCGCTGTGGGAGGGGGGATAAACCCCCCACCCAGCCCCTCCCCCTGCCGGGGTTCTGCCCCCCCCCGCTTAGCCCCAGCTCCCCTCCCCCACCCCTGACTTGGCTCCTCCCCTCTCCCCGCCTCCCGCTGTTTAACCCCCCCCCCGCGCACGGTCAGTGTCCGCCCCCTGCCCAGACTCCGCCCATCCCCGCACCCGATTGGCCCCTGGCAGGGCAGAGTGAGGGCGCAGCGGCTTCAGCGTGTGCTACTGAGCATGCGCCTGCCGTGATCCGCGCGCCTGCGCAGTCCCAGCCAAGGCTGAGCGCGAGCGCGAGTGCGGGGGGGTGGGGCTCAGCTCCGCCGAACCCGCCTCCCGGGTCTGACCCGGCGTCAGCGCGTCCGCAGGGGCAGGGGCGGGGCGGGGCCCGAGAGTTCGGCGGCGCCCGGGGCAGGCTGGGAGACGTAGTCCCTGACGCACCTCGGGCCGGAAATGACGTTTGCCCAACCGACGGCTGGAGGCGGTTAGCGGTGCGCGTGAGCGCGCCCCCCCTCCGCTCTCTGATTGGCGGAGAGACCCTGGAAGCAGCAGCGCGCGCGCGGGGCCTTCTGGACTGAGAGTCTCGGAGTCAGGCGTGGGGGAGGGGCAGATGGTGTGAAATGGGGGTCAGGTGGGGAGGGGCAGACAGTGTGAAATGGGGGTCAGGTGGGGGCTGGAAAATCAGCTGGGGTGGGGGAGGGGCAGACAGTGTGAAATGGGGGGGTCAGGGGGGGGAGGATGGAAAATCAGCCAGGGGGGGGGGAGGGGCAGACGGTGTGAAATGGGGGGATCAGGCGGGGGGGATGAGAAATCAGTCAGAGGTGGGGGGGGCAGACAGTGTGAAATACGGGGGATCAGGTGGGGGGGGATGAGAAATCAGTCAGAGGTGGGGGGGGCAGACAGTGTGAAATGGGGGGGCAGGCAGGAGGGAATGGAAAATCAGCCAGGGGTGGGGGAGGGGCAGAAAGTGTTAAAGGGGGGCGCAGTCAGGCAGAGCGGGTGGAAAACTATTGCTGTGAATCCGTCTCAGGATATGGGAGTGAGGGTGGCGGAAAGAGCTTTGATGCCCCTGCTGCAATGATCCCTTTAAAAGGAGTCTGGCCTCCTCCTTCCTGAGCTACGTTTCAGGTCTCGCAGAGACGCATGTTAATCCGGAGTCACTGCAAGTGAGAACAGGGAGTGACTCCAAATTAACATGGGGGCAGATAGGATTAGGATGTGTCTCTGTGGGGAGGAGGTTAGTTACTCAGTTTCTCTCTGTCTCTTTCTCTGCCTCAGGATATTAGGATTGAGCTTCCTGCTTCAGACGCTGCTGCTACCATTGCGATCTGAGAGCCCAGGTTGAGCAGCTGCTGCTCCCCCAGCAGGATCGGGGCTGGGGAGTGACCGTGACTAAAGCTTCCTCTGTGCCCAGCCAAGGTGAGGATTTTCTCCTGCTGTAATTAGCCCCATAGGTCACAACCCAAGGCTCTGCCCACACCAAATCTGAGTCAGAGACGCCAGGTGATTCATAGAGACCTCAGGGAGTGGGCATGAGAGTGACACTGCACGAACAGCTCCTCCCCACCCCATATCTCTCCTCCCCTTAGTAACTGCAGGAACCGATCCAGCTATAGGAGAGCAAGCCCCCAGGACTGGCTGTCATCCAGAGCGGGAGAAACAGGGGACGGGAGACACAAGAAGAAAAAGGAGACAGAGACTGAAAAGGGCAGTGGGAGAAATAATTGGGGAGAGAGATTCCCCAATTTTCTGACCGGCCCCACACTTATTGTCGCATCCCTGGGCAGATTCACTTTGCTATGATCAAGGTGAGGTGCAGGGGGAGGAAAAGCAGGTTCCTGACTCTCCCTGTTCCCCCTGCGATGGGAGTGTGCTGGTCTGGGGACGGTGTCAGGGGAAATGCCCCAATGTCACACTTTTTGTTCTGCTCTTCTCTCCCATTTGGTTCCCAGACTTTGTTACTGGGAGAGTTTCAAAATGTCTCGGTGGTTTCGGGCTAGTGGGAGGGGCTGGTCAGTGCTGTAACCAAGTGACCAGACATTTCCCCAGCATAGACTCATAGTACAGTGTCTCCTCACTTAATGTCCTGCCGCTTAACGTTGTTTCAAAGTTACGTCACTGCTCATTTAGGGAACATGCTCGTTTAAAGTTGTGCAGTGCCCCCTTATAACGTTGTTTGGCTGCCTGCTCTGACCACTGCTTGTAAGATTCTGTGGAAGAGCAGCGACTTTACAAGGGAGCATTGCCCGAGGGACTCTAGTCCGGCCTGTGCTCCGGAGAGGAGGTGGGAAGAGGTGGACCTGAGGTGGAGCAGGGACAGGAAGAGGCGGGCCTGGAGCAATTCCTGGCAAATCCGCACCTGTTCTTCTCCGGGGAAGCTGCTGCTGCTGTAAAAGGTGCTTCCTGGCCTCCTTGCCTGCAGCGGGCTGTGCCTGTGTGGGGTAAGCCGGGGCACTTCCCAACCACAGTACAGTACTGTATATGCCTTTTGTCTGCCCCCAAAAATTTTCCTTGGGACCGAACCTCCTGCATTTACATTAAATCTTATGGGAAAATTGGATTTGTTTAACATCGTTTCACTGGCCGTTGCATTTGTCAAGAACATAACTACAACGTTAAGTGAGGAGTTACAGTCCTTTAGGGCTGTAATGAACCTTGAGTCACTTTCATTGTTGAATTTAAACCATTGAGCAATGCAGTCTTAAAAGCCACTGTATCAGGGGCAGTTCCTCGAACCACTGGCACAACCCCAGAGGCCATGGCCAAAATCTCCTCCTTAATCACATACAAGTACTGCCCAATCAGAGGCACTAGTACAGGCCTGGGCCAGAACCTCATAATCTGCCAGCCTCCACCCAGTCTGGGACAACACCTTCACCATCCAGTCCAGACATGTGTCCTTCTCTAGGGGTCCCAGGAGCTGAGCAGATGCCTGGACCTGATCTGGGGTAAAATCAGAAACCTCAGTAACGGTTTTCCTGGTTTGCCTTTGCTGTTGTGCATCATCTGGGTTAGGTTCCTCACTAGTTACCACCCTTGTGATCACTGGAGCCACAGGATTGAGCTCCTGGGTCTTTAATTTCAAATCCTGCACTTCCCTGTGTGCAGGGGCATAGGGCCCCTCAGGAAGAACATCTGGGGGGTACGGGCATCCAGGATCCTTCCAACTAGTCCTCTTCCAAGTGTCTGTGTCCCTAGTGCCCATGCTCACACTCCCCTGTATCGCTGCCACAATGCCCCTCTGGGCCCCCAACATGCTTTCCAGCTTCTCTATTCGCTGCCTGCAGGCTGTGTGATCACTGCCTGTCTGGGCCCGATCCTTATTTTCCTGTACCACTGCTCTGACAGCTGCCTGTGCATCTCCCAGATTCATCTGCAACTCAGAGAGCTCACTATTCAGGCTTTCCACTGTCAGCTTTAGCTGCTCACACTCTCCCGTTTTTTGCTTGCAGAGTGGCTGCATTCTGTAATACAGAGGCTGCACTGGCCCATTCAGATGCCTTATACTGAGCCAGAGTGTCCTTGACTACAGCCAAATCAAATTTGTAATCCTCCAGTTGCCTTTCCTGGAGTGCTACCAGGCTGGAGAGATTGGTGACTGTTTTCCACAATGCCCAGGCTGCTGCTGCTTTGGTTTCGGTTTCATGCACTTACAGAATGCTTCAAACCCCTTATAAGCAGAATCCAGGGCCTCTCTCCCCTGGAACAAATCTTGTCCCCATGGGCATGGACCCCTTTCTGCTACCTCCTCAGCTAATACCCACCCCTCCTGGTCCCTTTGCCTGGTTTCCATTCCCTCCTGTTGCTTCAGGGTGAACATTCTGCCAAGCAGGTGGTCGCCCTTTAACACATTGCCACAAGTACTCTGCTATTATTGTGTTTGGCTGGATCAATTCGGTCCAAATGACCTTAGGCTGCCTGCATTCTCTCCACCAAATGTGTTACCCACAAACATTTCTCTAACTCTTCCATGCTGTAGGGACACACACACCTTTACCCAATTCCTAGGGATCAAGGTACAACCCTGTTAATTTGTACATCCACCCTTACCCAATTCCTAGGGCTCAGGGTGCACCTTCCTGCGGGTTGGGAGGATCTTTAGCCACTGAAAGAGCCTCACACAGTAATATCCTTATCCTCTCTTTATTGACAATTCCCAAACAAGCAGAATACACATACTAAGCACACAGTGTCATGCTCACCAATCCTGGTACAGGCAGGCAGCCTTCCTCTGTTGGCCAGGCAAGGTCAGTCTCTGGCAGCTGTTATCTTAGGCTGGGTCTTGGAGGTGAATTCTTCTCCTTGGGGTTCCTTGTCTCCTTTGGTCTTCTTCAGACTTCAGAAGGAAACTGCTGAGCTTCAGTTCATTTGCAAATTTGACTCCATCAGGTCAGGATTAAACAAAGACTGTGAATGGCTAGCCAACTACAAAAGCAGTTTCTCCTCCCTTGGTGTTCACACCTCAACTGCTAGAAGAGGGCCTCATCCTCTCTGATTGAACTAACCTCGTTATCTCTAGCCTGATTCTTGCCTGCATATTTATACCTGCCTCTGGAAATTTCCACTACGTTCACCCTCGAAAGCTTATGCTCCAATACATCTGTTGTTCTTGCATCCGAAGAAGTGGGTATTCACCCACGAAAGCTCATGCTGCAAAACGTCTGTTAGTCTATAAGGTGCCACAGGATCCTCTGATACTTGACAATGTAATTTCTTACTCTAAATCTTATTTCAGGCAGGTTGCAAAGTGTCTCTGGTTCAGAGTTCCAGTTATATTTCTTTTCAGACTGGACCCCTGTCTCAATCTGGACTCCCCGCCGCCCCCCCCCCCCGGCCTTCTCTTCAGGGGGCTTTAGCAGTCTTTCTTCTTGGGCAGACAGGCCATGGAGAAGAGGAATCTCATTTGCCTTCCTACCCTTCAATAGGATTTACATAAGCTGGGAATCCTTTGTTTCCCAAACTTGGTCCCCCTTCCCTTCCAGTGGAAAGTTACAAGAAGTCCCAGGTAATGTTGAGTATCCGGTGATGAGACCACCTGACTCTGTAGTATCACAGGGTCCAGGAGTCACTGGCAGTATGGAGCCTTTTCACAGTCCATTGTCTTCGCTGATGGCCCATCCGCCCTGTCTGGCTTTTCCATTGTTGTATCTGAAATGTTAGCAGTGGGCGTCACCCAAAGTAGCATAGTTGAAATACAAATACATAGTCAGTATTCCCAGCTTCAGATACAGAAATGACATGTGCATACAAATTGGATAATCACAGTCAGTAAATTCAGCAAAGGGTCCTGTGGCACCTTATAGACTAACAGACGTATTGGAGCATGAGCTTTCGTGGGTGAATACCCACTTCGTCGGATGCATGTCAGTAAATTATAACTTTTCCAGTGATATCTGACGAGACCCATCTTGCACAAAGTACGTCTCTGTTATCACATATTCACTTCCGTAAAGAATATTGAGGGAAATGTCGCACTCATATACCAGTTTTCAGAGTTCATTGACGTCTGCCTTTTTGAAGTCTGTTGTCCTTATTTTCCTGCTCTAACGCCTTCCTTCTCTTAGAATCACGAAATCATCATTTCATGAATGAGTTTGCCCATATTGCTTTCCACTAGGGTTACCATACGTCCGCATTCTCTCGGACATGTCCGGCTTTTTGGGTTATAAAGTCCAGGGGGGAATTTGTAAAACTCTCAAAAAAGGTCTGGGATTTCCCTCCCCATGCAGAGCGAGGCGCAGCTGACAGAGAGGCCGAGCCGGATTGAGCCTCTCGCATCGCGGCCTCCGGCAGCCAGAGCCCCTCCCCTTCTCCCTGGCTCCTCCCCCTCCTCTGCAGCCTCAGTGTAGAGGGAGATGGGGGGTTAGATGGGTCGGAGGTTCGGGGGGGCAGTCAGGGGACAGGGAGTGATTGGATAGGCGTGGGAGTCCCGGGGGTCTGTCAGGGTGTGGATAGGGGGCGGGGCAGTCAGGGAACAGGTAGGGGATGGAGTCCTAGGGGAACAGTTAGGATGGGGGGGTCTCAGGAGGGGGCAGTCGGGGACAAGGACAAGGGAGGCTGAGATAGAGGGTGGAGTCCCGGGGGATGGTTAGGGGCAGGAGTCCCGGGAGAGGGTGATCAGGGGACAAGGAGCAGGGGGGGTTGGATGGGTTGGGGGTTCTGGGGGAGGCAGTCAGGGGGAGGGAAGTGGGAGGGAGTGGATAGGGGGTGGGGCTCCCCCCCCCCCCATGGAGTGTCCTCATTTTTTGAAAGTTCAAGTATGGTAACCCTACTTTCCACCTTCTGTTTCCTAACAAACCCCTGCCTGTTAGTCAGAGTCAACCCTACAATGCCCGTCCCCCTGGTTCCTACGTCCATCTTCTGAAGCAAACAGGTGTCCCCAACACATTCCAAGAACTTACTGGACGCTTTGTGTTTGTTTAATTCCTTTTCTAACAGGTGTCTGGGTAGCTAAAGCCCCCCCCCCCCAATTACTAATTGTGTTTTGAATATTTCTGTTATTTGCATGACAGAGTTGAGAACATCCGTCTGCGGGGAAAGAGCTGGGGGGAATTGAGATGTGACGTGACTGTCCTGTTCTGACACGTCCCCTTCTTGCCCTGACAGGCTGCAGCGTCACGTCCCACCCTTCCAGGAGCAGGGAAGGGAAATGGCTGCCGTGGAGCCAGCTCAGGTAGGGATTATCGGGGAGTTGCTGGTGGGCCCCTGTTGGCAGGAGAAGGGCAGTAAAGACATGGGAGCTGGGTGCTTCTGGGGTGGTCAGGAGCTGGGAGGGGGGCAGGAAATACCCAGGGTGGAGAGAGAGAGAGGATGTGACAAACCTGCTGGGATTAGTTTACAGTGGGGCCTAGATTCTAGCAACAGACCCATGGGATTTGTGGGTGGAAATTCCCTAATTTGTCAAGAGGAAACACCAACACCCCCCAAAACTGGGCTGGGGAAACGTACCAGCCTCCAGTACTGGAGTCTGAACCTACTAGCCAGAGGACAACCCCCAGTGAGGCCCAGGGAAGACACCCCATCCCTTCCCATCCAAGTGCTGGCAGTGGGGAGGGTGTTGGGATTCCTGCCAGGGGGCTTGTCCCTGGACCCTGCTGGGGGCTCCATCTCCTGTATCAGCTTCTGGCTGGTAGGTGAGTGTTGAATGTTCAGACCCCTCCCATCTCTGTCTGCTAGAAGGGGCGAGGGGCTCTCTCTCTCTTTCTCCCCTCCCCCGATGCCTCCTGGCTGCTCTGATGGGGAGGGGGTGGGATCCTGCCTGCCTCCCAGAGCTTCCATGTGATTGGCCCTCTCCCCTGTGACCGGTGGGGTTGTCACTGGGCAGCAGGTGCAGAGTGTTGGACTCTTGCTCTTTCAGGGGCCGGTGACCTTCGAGGAGGTGGCTGTGTATTTCACCAGGGAAGAGTGGGCTCTGCTGGACCCCGCTCAGAGAGCCCTCTACAGAGACGTCATGCAGGAGAACTATGAGAACGTGGCCTCGCTGGGTAAGGATTCCCGTCCCCTCGGTTCTTGGAAGGGGAAATGAAGAGTTAAGGTTCACAAGGCACCCTCAGCGTTGCCCTGTTTCAGCGACACCCCGACAGGCCAGTGACCCATAGACCAGCGCTCGGCCCTCCCCGCTACAGAACACTTTGGGAGCAGAGCACAGGCGCAGTAGCACAAACGCTGACACCGTCTCTTTGCTAAGGCAAAACTTGGGGATAGATCCGATGTAGGGAACAGAAGCTGCCTGCCCTGGCCTGCGCTCAGACACTGAGCCTACTGCACACAATCCATCTCAGACTTTCATAATGTCACCACCTCTTTACCCTTCCAATGAGGATTCCTGCTGAGTCGTTGCCTTCGCTTACTCCTCCCTGAGCCCCGGAGATCCCTAGCATGTATGGCACCAGCCTGCTGACAATCCTTGTGGCACGAACACACCCTTGTGCACCTTTATTGACGCCGTCTCTGCCAGTCAGCACTGAAATGAGGAATACCTGCTCCTTCCAGTTTCACGTGCACCTCTCTCCGTGTCACAGCTCTGCCAGGCTGCTTCAGTTAGTCCCTCCACCGTTCATGTAAAGGTACAGGGCAAGGTGCATGCTGCTGGAGTGCCTGTGGATAAATGCTGCTGTTCAGCTCTGAGGAACATAAAACACACAGTGGCATGTTCTTAGTCCTTCCTTCTGTCGATCAATAAATTTTAAGGCCAGGGGAGACTATTAGATCATCTAGTCTGACCTCCTGTGTAATACAGGCCATGGAGTTTCGTCCAGTTACCATTGCAGTGCACTGAATACCTTGTGTTTGATGAAAACATCTTCCAGAAAGGCATCCTGTCCTGACTTGAAGCCTTCAAGAGATGGAAAATTGGCCCCTTCCTTGGATAGTTTGTTAACCTTTGCACCACCCTCCCAGTGACATTTGCCAGCTCCAGGGCTAGGGGGTAAGGGGAGAGTTAAGCTTGCATTGCAGGGGTGGTGTGTAGTTTAATTCTTCATTCCCTGGTTTTCAGAGGTTTTATTTTTCACCACCATCCATGTGCTGGAAGGGCCCGAGGCAGCACTAGGCAACCTTAACTCTGCTTCATGTACTTTATGGGCGTTTAATTTCCTTGATTTTCTGTTTAATGGACTTTTTTGCCACTGTAACTGTGTCGACACTACAGCTTTTGCTGCAGTTTATGTCAGGTAGGATGAGATTTTTCACATCGCTAACTGACAGAGCTATGGGCTCAGAGGTAGTTCCAGCATCTCAGGTGACAGTCCCAAGGGCGACTCTGTGACCCAACCCATCACAGGAGGATCTGGTAGGGGGTAGGAAGGGAAGGATTCAGGAAGTCAGAGATTGTAGCACTTAGGGTTAGGGCTGAGGCTGCTTTCGCTGAAGTCTCTAATGACCTGTCCCTAGGCAAAGCTCAGAACCAGCATTCCATCCTCCTCCTCGACCTGTCAGCTGTCTGACACCACTGACCATGGTCGTCTTCTTGAAATCTGGTCTACCCTTCTCCTTGCCTGGTTAGGGTTAAGGTGGGGAGAAGTAGTAACTGGCTTGTTGTGCAGCATTGGATGTTTAGGTTGGGTCTTAGGAAAAACTTTCCAACTGTGAGTACAGATAAGTACAGGAATACGTTCCCAAGAGAGGTTGTGGGATGCTGGTCGCTGGAGGTTTTTAAGAAGAGGTTAGACAGATGGTCTGTGTATACTTGGTCCTGCCTCAGGGCTGGAGGATGTACTAGCTGACATCTCAAGGTCCTTTCACCCCTGTGTTTCTGTGATTTTATGATTCATGATCCTAGCCCTTCACTTTGACCTTGTCTCCCTCTGGAGAATGGGGGTGTCATGAATAGTTAGTAAAGGGTTAAAGCATAGTACCTGGTGGGCACCTGACCTGAGGACCAATCAGGGAAGAGAATTTGAAATTCCTAGGAGGGAACTTTTCCCTCTGTGTGTGTGTGTATTGTTCTTAGCCGTCTGGAGTTACAAGAGTCCAGATGTTTTAATCAAGTCTACAAGTTTCTACCTTTCTGAACTAATTTCTTCTAGTCAAGATAGTGAGTATTAGAAAGATACTTGGTGTCCTCACCTAATAATCCTATGCTTGCAATTCTGTGTGTTTGTTATTGATTATTCTTAATTCTGCTTGTACTGGTTGTACTGAGAAGGAGAGGGGATTCTCTCCAGAACTTAGCAAGGTTATACCCTATGAGTGTCCAGCTTGGACTCATAGAGATTCTGTATTTTCTTGTTTTCTTTTACTAAATTCTTCCTATAAAGATTTGATTAAATTCCTTCCACTGTGGATAGCGGAAGGGGCTAAGACGCTCTCTCTCGGTGATTCACAGAGTGGCTAGCAGAGAGGGAGGGGGGAAGTGGGCTGATTCCCTGCGTGTGGGAGATTCAAGGAGTTTGAATCAAGGTATCTCTCTCTCCGGAGCAGGCTGGAGAGAGGGAAGAGAGGGGAGGGGGAAGGTTCCTCCTCTGTGAGTTGATCTGTGTTCCCAGGGAGCGTCTTTGAAGGGAGACAGGGGGGAAACAGGGTGTCCCGGCCCACGTATTGACCGCGGTGGTGGCAGCAAAGGGGACCTACCCTAGGATTTTGGGGTGGGGGAAGACATGCGGGTCCTCACTTTGAAACCCCCCATTTTCAAGTGAGGGTGCAGACTCTGACAGGGGGCTTTATTTAGTATGCCTGGGTCAGCTTCCCTCTCAATGTGCTTTGTTAGTCACTGGGTGGGAAGGAGTGAATTCCTCTCCTGGGATGGGGATGTAATTCCTGTTGAAGTAGCATAGGCCTGTCTCCATTTACACTGAACAATGGAAGTCTCAAAGACTGGAGGTTAACGTGTAATGACTGGGTTCGAGGGAAGCAGAACATGGGAACACAACTGCCCTGCCCTTTCGGACACAGGAACTAGGGTACAAACAGACTGGGCTTAAGTTTGCTGCTATCCAGGGCAAAAAGACAAGGCGACAGAGAGAGAGCGGTTGCAGATTGGTCTGGAGCTCAGTCTCTGAAGCCTGAGCTGCAGTGTCTACACCAGCGGTATGTGTACCCCTGGGGTACGCAGAGGTCTTCCAGAGTTGCTATGGAAAAATTACTAGCCAACTCCGTACAAAGTAAAATTTCATACAGTGACTTGCTTATGCTGATCTATATACTATACACTGAAATGTAAGTCCAATTTTATATTCCAATTATGTATTTTACAGTTATATGGTAAAATGAGCAAGTCAGCAATTCACAGTGTGCGGTGACCCTTTTGTATTTTATGTCTGATTTTGTAAGCCAGTCGTTTTTAAATGAGGTGTAACTCGGAGGTACGCAAAACAAATCAGACTCCTGACAGGGGCCCAGTAGTGTGGAAAGCCACCAGTCTACACAGCTGTTTTTAATGTGCCATCCCCTACAGTGGAGCACCCATAGGGAGACACATCTCAAAGAACCATCATTGATGCACAAGTTGAGTAACTTCTTCTTTAGCGTGTTACCTGATCTCACTGGTCTTCTTTCTTCTGAGCAGGGTTCCCAGTTTCCAAACCTGATGTCATCTCCCAGCTGGAACGAGGGGAAGAGCCGTGGGCCCCAGATCTCCAGGGCTCAGAGGAAAGAGAGATCCTGAGAGGCAGTTGCATGGGTGAGGGATCATTAAACCTTCTCAGTGTTTGAAGGAAACAGCTGGGATTCCCAGCAAAGACCTTGTGAGGTCTCTGGGTTCAGGATGATCCCCAGCAGGTGTCATATCTTTAGGGCAGATACTGTTCATGGCTTCCTACCCATCCTAACTCCTGGCAGTAGTTCCCTCCCCAGACTCCCTTTTCTCTGGGGAATGTCTGGATGTGAACTGGATGCAGAATTGATCCCCTCCTCTCGCCCCTTTGGGGAAGAATTTGGGGAAATTCAGTCCCTGGTTTTTCTCCATCTCCAGCTATTCTCTTGGTTTGTTCCCCCCTTTTGTCTTCTGCTTTCTGAGGTTTTTCTTTCTCTGTCCCATCAGGTGAAGGGATAGTGAGAGAGACCATGGAGCAGACTCCTCAGCAGGAAGATGATCAAGTGGAACCGCATGGGGCGTTATTGCAAAGAAGCAAAGGGAGTGTGTCCAGGAGTTCTGAGCAGGGAAAAGGCTCTCAGTGGCAGCACAGGCCAGAGAAGCGGCAGGGAAACCAGCCAGCGCAGAAAGTTGGAATATCTGTTAATTATCAGGGAACTCACAGAGGGCTGAAGGAAACCACAGCCCAGCAGAGAATCCTGACGGAAAAGAGAGAGAACACGGGCTTTGAGGGTGGGATAAAGTTCAGGAGGCGCTCACACCGTCAGAGGATCCACACAGGGGAGAAACCCTATAAATGCTGTGAGTGCGGGAAAACCTTCGCTTGGCGCTCACACCTCATTGGCCATCAGAGGATCCACACAGGGGAGAAACCCTATGGATGCAGTGAGTGTGGGAAAACCTTCGCTTGGCGCTCACACCTCATTGGCCATCAGTGGATCCACACAGGGGAGAAACCCTATAAATGCTGTGAGTGCGGGAAAACCTTTACTCGGAGCTCAGCCCTTATCTACCATCAGAGGAGTCACACAGGGGAGAAACCGCATAAATGCTGTGAGTGTGGGAAAACCTTCACTTGGAGCTCAGTCCTTATTCGCCATCAGAGGAGTCACACAGGGGAGAAACCCTATAAATGCTGTGACTGTGGGAAAACATTCGGTCAGAGATCAGGCCTTACTGTACATCAGAGGATCCACACAGGAGAGAAACCCTATAAATGCTGTGAGTGCGGGAAAACCTTCGCTTGGCGCTCATACCTCATTCGCCATCAGAGGATGCACACAGGGGAGAAACCTTATGAATGCTGTGAGTGCGGGAAAACCTTCGCTTGGCGCTCACACCTCATTGGCCATCAGAGGATCCACACAGGGGAGAAACCTTATGAATGCCGTGAGTGCGGGAAAACCTTTGCTCAGAACTCAAGCCTTGTTATACATCAGAGCGTCCACACAGGAACGAAACCCTATAAATGCTGTGAGTGCAGGAAAACCTTCGCTCGGCGCTTATACTTCATTAGCCATCAGAGGATCCACACAGGGGATAAATCCTATAAATGCAGTGAGTGCGGAAAAACCTTCACTCAGCACTCAAACCTTATTCACCATCAGAGGAGTCACACAGGGGAGAAATCCCATAAATGCTGTGACTGTGGGAAAACTTTCACTGAGCGATCAAACCTTATTCGCCATCAGAGGAGTCACACAGGGGAGAAACCCTACAAATGCTGTGAGTGCGGGAAAACCTTCACTCAGCGCTCACACCTTATTCGCCATCAGAGGATTCACACAGGGGAGAAACCCTATAAATGCTGTGAGTGCGGAAAAACCTTCACTGAGCGCTCAACCCTTATTCACCATCAGCGGATCCACACAGGGGAGAAACCCTATAAATGCTGTGAGTGCGGGAAAACCTTCACTCGGAGCTCAGCCCTTATTCACCATCAGAGGAGTCACACAGGGGAGAAACCCCATAAATGCTGTGAGTGTGGGAAAACATTCGCTCGGAGATCAGGCCTTATTGTACATCAGAGGATCCACACAGGGGAGAAACCCTATAAATGCTCTGAGTGCGGGAAAACCTTCGCTTGGCGCTCATACCTCATTCGCCACGAGCAGATCCACACAGGGGAGAAACCCTATAAATGCGGTGAGTGCCGGAAAACCTTCACTGAGCGCTCAACCCTTATTCACCACGAGCAGATCCACACTGGAGAGAAATCCTATAAGTGCTGTGACTGTGGGAAAACATTCGCTCGGGGATCAGGCCTTATTGTACATCAGAGGATCCACACAGGGGAGAAACCCTATAAATGCTCTGAGTGCGGGAAAACCTTCGCTTGGCGCTCATACCTCATTCGCCACGAGCAGATCCACACAGGGGAGAAACCCTATAAATGCGGTGAGTGCCGGAAAACCTTCACTGAGCGCTCAACCCTTATTCACCATGAGCAGATCCACACTGGAGAGAAATCCTATAAGTGCTGTGACTGTGGGAAAACCTTCACTCACAGATCAGGCCTTACTGTACATCAGAGGATCCACACAGGAGAGAAACCCTATAAATGCTGTGAGTGCGGGAAAACCTTCGCTTGGCGCTCATACCTCATTCGCCATCAGAGGATCCACACAGGAGAGAAACCTTATAAATGCTGTGAGTGCGGGAAAACTTTCAGTGTGCGCTCAAACCTTACTCGCCATCAGAGAATCCACAAAGGCTAGCGCCCCTATGAATCCTGAGTGCAGGAAAACCTTCGCTGAGAGATCCCACCTTATTCGCCATCTGAGAATCCACACAGGAGAGAGACCCTATAAATGCTGTGAGGGCGGGAAAACCTTTGCTCGGAGCTCACACCTTATTCTCCATCAGAGGAGCCACACAGGAGAGAAACCGTATGAAATTCTTCCATCACAGCTCTTCTCTTATTTATCACCAGAGAAGCCCATGGTGTTTTTCATCAACTCCTGTGTCATGGAAGTGTGTGTCCCTCCAACAGGAATGTCCCTCAGTCCCAAGTGGGAGAACCAGGAGTGACCTTTACTAGGTACATGGAGGTTAAATCTACCTGGGCTTTGGCTCCACTAGGGTTTTGCATGGAGTTAGCTAGATTGAGTTAGCAATTCTGATATAAAAACACAACTATTTTTTCAAGAAAGAAAATAGCCCATATAGTGTCCAGGGTAACATAGCAAATCTCCTCACCACTGGACACAACCTCCATCGCTTTTCCTGGTCTAACCAAATTTGGGGCATCATGTTTATACTTTTCCTCCCACTGCCAAGTGATTGTTAGTCATCGGGTTCCCCTACTAGGGACAGATTGGCTTATTCCCAGTTGTTCCCACATTGCCCTGGGTTCTGCTGAATAGCAGTTGGGTTTTGTACCATTTTTCTCATAAGAACATAAGAATGGCCGTACTGGGTCAGACCAAAGGTCCATCTACCCCAGTATCTGTCTACCGACAGTGGCCAATGCCAGGTGCCCCAGAGGGAGTGAACCTAACAGGTAACGATCAAGTGATCTCTCTCCTGCCATCCGTCACCTCCTTCTGGCAAACAGAGGCTAGGGACACCATTCTTTAGCCATCCTGGCTAATAGCCATTAATTAACTTAACCTCCATGAATTTATCCAGTTCTCTTTTAAACCCTGCTGTAGTCCTAGCCTTCACAACCTCCTCAGGTAAGGAGTTCCACAAGTTGACTGTGCGCTGTGTGAAGAACTTCCTTTTATTTGTTTTAAACCTGCTGCCCATTCATTTCATTTGGTGGCCCCTGATTCTTATATTATGGGAACAAGAAAATAACTTTTCGTTATTCGTTTTCTCCACACCACTCATGATTTAATATACTTCTATCATATCCCCCCTTAGTCTCCTCTTTTCCAAATTGAAAAGTCCTAGTCCCTTTAATCTCTCCTCACGTGGGACCAGTTCCAAACCCCTAATCATTTTAGTTGCTCTTCTCTTAACCTTTTCTAATGCCAGTATATCTTTTTTGAGATGAGACCACCACATCTGTATGCAGTATTCAAGATGTGGGTATACAATGGATGTATATAAGGGCAATAAGATATTCTGTCTTATTTTCTATCCTTTTTTAATGATTCCTAACATTGTCTTTGCTTTTTTGACTGCCACTGCCCACTACGTGGACTCCTTCAGAGAACTATCCACGATGACTCCAAGAACTCTTTCCTGATTAGTTCTAGCTAAATTAGCCCCCATCATATTGTATGTATAGTTGGGGTTATTTTTTCCAATGTGCATTACTTTACATTTATCCACATTAAATTTCATTTGCCATTTTGTTGCCCAATCACGTAGTTTTGTGAGATCTTTTTGAAGTTCCTCACAGTCTGCTTTGGTCTTAACTCTCTTGAGCAGTTTAGTATCATCTGCAAACGTTGCCACCTCACTGTTTACCCCTTTGTCCAGATAATTTATGAATAAGTTCAATAGGATTGGTCCTAGGACTGACCCTTGGGGAACACCACTAGTTACCCCTCTCCATTCTGAGAATTTACCATTAATTCCTACCCTTTGTTCCGTCTTTTAACCAGTTCTCAATCCATGAAAGGACCTTCCCTTCCCTTCAGTCTGTGACTGAACCCAACACACGGTGCCTTTGTAACCTGCGACCCAGCAATGGGTTGCAACCAGATGACTCTTTGCCCAAATCTGATCTCACAAAACTATGTGATTGGGCAACAAAATGGCAAATGTAAAGTAATGTTGGTGTCCCTAGGCCTAAGTAAACCAAAGTTCTTCCATGCTGTGACCTTTAACCAGCCTAAGATGTGTTAACAGCCTAAAAGCAGAATATGTGAGAGCCAGCTTTTCTAGCAGACAGCTGCAGTCCTGCTTAAACTAGCAAAAGTAGTGACAAGGGGGGGAGGAAAGGGGGAGAAGTCTTCATGTGCCTGAGCTGACAAGGCCAACAGATAAACATGCGGATGAGAACTTTTCTAACACGCTAGAATGTAATGCTTAAAGTAACTGCTGTTGGGAAGGGAGGGGTGAGGGGGAAAACCAAACAAAAGGCTTACACAAACAGCTTAAGGTATAAATGCTGGGACCCCGCCTGCCCGGGTGTGCAGGATTTGAGAATGCTTTTTTTTCTCCCTGGCACCTTTTTTTGAGCTCAAGTAAACTTGGTTTGCTTCTCCACCCTGGTGTGTTAATTAGTGTGACGCACACCGGGCAACGAACCCCCACTGTTGCTGCTCCTCGGGCCCTTTGGGCCGGCAACAGGTTGCTGGAAGCTGGCAGTCTGCTTGGGGGACTGGAAGAGCGGGAGTCCAGGGCATCTGGCCCATGACTCCCCAAGATGGACTTGGCCGAAAGTCACTGATTTCTGTGCTAACAAGTTCTGTCCTGCGCTGTGGTCCTGTCAAATAATAAACCTTGTTTTTCCGGCTGGCTGAGAGTCACTGCTGACTGCGGAGCTGGGATGCAGGGGCCTCTGGCTTCCCCAGGAGCCCTGTCCAGGTGGACTCACTGCGGGAAGCGCACGGTGTGGAAGGGAATGCTGAATGCTTTGAGGTCAAACCCAGGAAGGTCAAAGTTGTGTAAGCTTCTTGCCCTGGTGACTGTGTGCTCAGAGAAAGGAGACAAGCTCCCCCAGAGTCCTGACTGGCTTCATATGGAGTCGTTCCAGAGCATCGCCTGGTGACTGTGTCTGACGGGGGGGGAAAGTGTTTTTTTTTCAACCTCTGACACCAGAAGAAGTGGTGAGTCGGAGGATTCCCACATTCTGAATTACCCCAGCAGTGTTTCCTCTTTTTGAGCCATGTAGAATGATTTCACTTCCTACAGTTCCACCACTGAATGTGTCCTATGATTCAGGGTTCTCAGCCCTCAATTTGAATGGGTGTCAAATACAGTGAGATCATTTGGAGTTTAAATCTTAGATTCCGGCTGTTGGCAAAGCCTGTTGTAGGACTTTTCCTACTGAGATGGGATTGTTTGCAGATGGGGAGGCTGTCTGTTTAGTTTGTTTTTTGATTTTTTTTTCCGTTACGACAATACTAGAACTTTTGTAAGTAATATGACTCCAAACTAAGGAGTGAAGGAGGTTTGAGTGGCTCAGAGGCAAATGCAATGGGAGAATCTCCTGTCCTGATTCTGAGTCATGTAGCCTATAGGACTAACCTGCTGGCTTGCTGGGTGGAGGGCAGCTGTGGGCTACAGCTGCTGGATGGTGGAGGCTCAGGACTTCTGCCCTGTGGAGTGGGGAGCATTGGGGCTTCAGGTTTCTGTCCTGTGGGAGACACGGGGGCTTTGGGCTTCAGCTGTGGGGCCCTGCAGACCACCTGAAACCAGCTCACAGACCCCCGGGGGTCACACTACTCTACACGGTATTGCAGTAATGTTTGTACAAGGTGTGATGCTGGCAGAGCAACTTACCTCAGAGTGTATTCAGGCCAATTGATGTGTGTATATATCAAAGTGATTGTTAAATGTAGAAGTGTATTGGGTGTTTAAGGGTCCTGAAAACGAGTGGAATGTTGTTTGCATTGTTTTCACTTATCTGTATTCTGTTACAGTGTAATAGCAAACAGTTACATTTTGTAAACCCACTAAATAACCCATCCAACGCCAATTAAGGTTTTTGGAATGCAAAGGAAGAAAAGGTTCATTTCAAAGCCAGTGGTGGTAAGAAGCAGGATTCCTGGGGCGTTTGCACTGTTGTTGCACAGGGTGGGAGTGGTGTCAGGCTTAGAGAGGCTGGGTTCAGAGCTAGAGATTAGGGTGGGGGTGAGGATTGGGCTACGGTTTTGGTTTAGGGTTGGGGACCAGGTTATAGGGTGAGGGTTCAAGTTGGGTTCTGGGTAGGGGGTGAGGTCGGGGTTTATATTTTGGGGGAAGGGTTTAGCCAGCAGCTGCATAGAAGTGCGGGTGACGAGGGTGCCACCCAATAGTAATTTATAAGTAGGTTTTTTGAGGTTGTTTTAGTGTCAGTAGCACCCTAGGGAGGGGGTAGGGTCATGTTTCCTACAGTGTTGTGGCAGAGGAAGGCAAGTTGACCCATCATTGTTAAGCTAAGGTTTTTGTCATGGTTATTTTAGTAAAAGTCAGGGACAGGTCGTGGGCACTGAATCTCAGTAATAAGGTGTAAAAAGATCTGTTTCTCCAGCAGGATTTTTACATCACAAACTACTAAACATGTGGGAAGAGGGGGCAGGTCACCCCTTTCCTTCACTCTGAACCACCTGTACCGTGCTGGAGGAGACAGCTGCAGGTCCCCTTTGCCCCAGCTCTGTATTGAGATGTCAACCACCCATGCTTGAACTATCCTGCCGGGTGAGAAAGGGTCACATGACCAGGAGGTTATCTGTCTGGCACCAGGAGATGAAGCAGCCTGTATTTGGTCAAATAATCTCTTCCATCCCACTAAGCAGTCCTGATCCCTGGTGGCATGGTCCTTGAGGTCCTGATCCTAATTCCCTTGAACAAGAGAGAGAGGAAACATGAGCTGACACCATGCAGTCTAGAGCCATTTACAGCAACAAACTGAGTAACACTGAAACTTTATTCATAGTTGGGTCTAAGCTTCAGGGCTGCTTGTACTCTGTAAACCACTGAGCTGTTTTGTTCTGTTTTGCATTTACCGCCCTGTCTATCCTTTATCCTGCCCAGTTACGAAATCCCTCTTAGTTCATCCCTTTCAGAGCGTTTCAGTTTAATTTTCCCGCTGCGACCAATAGGTGACAGGCTTCCTCTGCAGAGTGGGACACGGGCCACTTGCTGGAGGATTTTCTGCACTTTGAGGTTTTTAAACCACGATTTGAGGACTGCAGTAGCTCAGCCATAGGTTAGGGGTTTGTTACAGGAGTGGATGGGTGAGATTCTGTGCAGGAGGTCAGACTAGACAATCATAACGGTCCTTTCTGACCTTATCGTCTATGAAACTCAGAGATATATGGGGTGGGGGCTGCACTGTGATGTAGAGGAGTGTCGGGTTCCCAAGGTGTCCTGAGGGAATGTGGGATTCAGAAGCCCCAGGGAGTAAGGGCAAGGTGAAGGGGGCTTGGAGGACCCCAGTGGGGCTGGGAAGGGGAACCCAGCAGGCTCGAGGGGGAACAGGAATCGGAGAGGGGAACCTGGCAGGCTGTGGATGGTGTGAGGGCATGCAGTGCTGGGAAAGTGGGGCCCAGCAATGGGAGAAATAGGTTGGAGCCAACTAGGGTTGAGATGTAGGGATGGGGTGTCACGGAGGATGTTGGGGTGCCCTGAGATGGGGAAGCAGATGGGGTGGATCAGGAGGAGCAAGGGAAAATCCAGGTAAAAGGGGCAGGTCGAGAGGGGTGGGCAGATTGTTGGCAAGCCTGGGGGTGTGGGAGCAGGTTGGAGGATGTTGAATGGGGCCTGGTAGCGGGCGCTGGAGGAGATGCCGGGTGCGCTACCTCGAGTAGCCACCTGGGGT
This sequence comes from Mauremys reevesii, assembly GCF_016161935.1. Taxonomy (NCBI): domain Eukaryota; kingdom Metazoa; phylum Chordata; order Testudines; family Geoemydidae; genus Mauremys; species Mauremys reevesii. The sequence goes on from NC_052636.1 coordinate 1,957,035, forward strand.
CACTAAGCATTTCCCACGTGGAGCAAGAATGAAACCTGGTGGCCAATCCAGGTAATGCACCAGCCATTTCCCTCATCAAGGGACAGTGGCATCATGTGGCCATTTGCTGTCGTGCACAAAGCGTTTCCCTCACACTGCAGGAGTGACACTGGGAGAGGCGAGTGAGGGACTTGGCCCACACACCACAGGAGAGAGAGAAAAGGAGGGAGGGAGAAAGGAAAAACAGCGGAGGAAGGTAAGTCGTCCTACTAGATTCAACCTTCCGCTGCGGAGGACACACTGCTCCTGGCCAGAGAAATGAGCAGCCCCTGAAACCGGGCACGTTGTCTCCCTCGTAACCACTGCTGGTCAGGAACCTTTTCTTACACACCCAGCCAATGGGGCCTCCCTACCTGGAGCCAGGTGAGCCGTGAGCAGAGTCCTCACCAAAGCAGACACTTATCTCACTGACAATAGCGGCTGCTCCGCTCCCAGATGGACGGCTTTTGCCTGGCATCAACAATTCTCACGGTCTCGTCCCTCTGGCTCCCTTCCCATCGCAGGAGGGCAGCAGACTGACGTGTGACCTTACTTCCCTAAACCCAGCACAAGGGGCAAAACAACTAAGTTCCCATCTTGGCAATTGGGGTTGGGGTGTAGGGATGGAGTGGAACCCCCAGCGGCCTCAGCTGGGCGCATGGCAATGGGAGGGGGCTGCGGCTGGGCACCGAGGGTCGGAGGTTTGGGCGGGGAGGGGGCCAGGGGGACTGAGGCTGCGGGGCAATGTAGGGATGGGTTTATGGGGGGGTGAGAAGAGGGATTGGGGCTCCTGGTGTGGCTGGGTGGGGGGGGTTGGGCGAGGCCCAGCTGGGGTGATGTGTCAGGTTCGTTTAGGGCCCACTCAGGGGCAGGAGGGATGCAGGTGGGGGGAGGGGAGATGAGATAATTTTGGATGAGCAGGGTGGGTGGGGGTGAAGATGTGCCAAGGGGAGGGAATGAGAGGGGCCAGGGGTCTTTATCTAGGTGAGTGGGGGAGGGTGTGAGTGCCTGGGGGGGTAGGAGCAGGAGGTGAAGTGGTTTCAGAGGAGGAAACTGAGACCCATAAGCCAAGGGGGGGAATGGCTAAGGCTGCCCCCCTGTAGCCTCCTGTCCCCAGTCCTGGGGGGGAGGAGGGGTGACCCATCCCTCTCACTGTGAGGTTGGCTGCTCCCCTGGGTAAATTTGGGGTAAATACTCCACTGCGCTTTTACCATTTACACTGGATCAACTCCCTCCCCACCGTGTGGGGCCCCCGAGCCCAGCATCCGAGACACCTGCGCTGCAACTGTATTGCCCCACAGCCCAAGCCCGGGGCAGCAGACACGGGCCAGGCGCGGGTGTTTCACAGCAGTGTGAACACACCCTCACATCCTGTCTACACTGCCATTAACCCCCCCAGGTCCCCTGTCCCCAGGCCCGGGGCAGCAGACACGGGCCAGGCGCGGGTGTTTCATCGCCGTGTGCACACACCCTCACATCGCGTCTACACTGGGATTAACCCCCCCAGGGTCCCCGTCTCCACCAAACGTCACTTCCGCTCTGAGGAGAAGCGAGCGGTGTGACGCCTTCCGCCCTCTCGAGCCCAGGTAAGGGAGGAGCCCGGGGTCAGCCTGAGCCTCGGCCCCTCCCCCCCGAGACTCCCCGGGGCACGCGCCCCTCAGACCCGCCCCCACTGGCTCGTGTCCCTCGGGGGGGGGCCCGCCCCCAGGAACGGGCAGTGGCCAGGGGTCGGGACCCTGCTGGGGGTGGGGCGGAGCCTCCTGCCCCGGGGGCGCCTGCAGCAGTGGGTCGGCCGTGACCGCCGCCCCCGGCTGGCGGGACAGCGCCAAGTGTCCCCTCCTCCCCGGCTCATTATAACCCCCGTGTGCGGGGGTGTCGCTAGTGTGCGCTCACGTGCCCGTGCGCGGGGGTGTCACTAGTGTGTGCTCACGTGCCCGTGCACGGGGGTGTTGCTCGTGTGTGCTCATGTGCCCGTGCACGGGGGTGTCGCTCGTGTGTGCTCACGTGCCAGTGCGCGGGGTGTCACTAGTGCGCTCACGTGCCCGTGCACGGTCCGTAGCACGGCGCGCACAAGTCGTGTCGGGTCACTTTGGGGTGTGACTGGCTTCGCTAGGGCTTTCTGCCTAGCCGGGTGTAAAACTCGGGCAATCCCCTGAAAGACCCCCAGGGGGGCCTGTGCCCCCCTGGTTGAGAACCACGGATGTGGGGGAGCCCAGACCCACCCGCCGTACCCACTCTTTGCATCGGCCTCAAGTCATTTGCTGTGGGTCCCCACTTCCTACCCTGCGCCCCAGGGGCCGGAGTCAAAGAAAGGGCGTCTCCGTTTAGGTGACAGTGAAGGGTCGGTGCTGACAGAGCCATTATCGACCCTTTCCCTAGTCTCCTTCTCAGACTTTGCCCCAGTGACCCCTGGTGGCTAAGTGGGGCAGCCCCCGCCCCGGTTATTTCCCCCGGACACACTCATGGGGGGGCAGTGACCCCTGGTGGCTAAGTGGGGCAGCCCCCCGGTTATTTCCCCCGGACACACTCATGGGGGGGCAGTGACCCCAGTGGCTAAGTGGGGCAGCCCCCCCCGATTATTCCCCCCACACGCTCATGGGGGGGCAGTGACCCCTGGTGGCTAAGTGGGGCAGCCCCCGGGGGGGGGCAGTGACCCCCGGTGACCAGCCGGGCTCCCTGGGCAGCGGGGGCTGCGCTGTGGGAGGGGGGATAAAAAAGCCCCCCCAGCCCCTCCCCCTGCCGGGGTTCTGCCCCCCCCCCGCTTAACCCCAGCTCCCCTCCCCCACCCCTGACTTGGCTCCTCCCCTCTCCCCGCCTCCCGCTGTTTAACCCCCCCCCCGCGCACGGTCAGTGTCCGCCCCCTGCCCAGACTCCGCCCATCCCCGCACGCGATTGGCCCCTGGCAGTTCAGAGTGAGGGCGCAGCGGCTTCAGCGTGTGCTACTGAGCATGCGCCTGCCGTGCTGCGCGCGCCTGCGCAGTCCCAGCCAAAGCTGAGCGCGCGCGTGGGGCGGCGTGGTGGGGGCTCAGCTCCGCCGAACCCGCCTCCCGGGTCTGACCCGGCGTCAGCGCGTCCGCAGGGGCGGGGCGGGGCCCGAGAGTTCGGCGGGGCCCGGGGCAAGCTGGGAGACGTAGTCCCTGACGCACCTCGGGCCGGAAATGACGTTTGCCCAACCGACGAGTGGAGGCGGTTAGCGGTGCGCGTGAGCGCGCCCCCCCCCGCTCTCGGATGGGCGGAGAGACCCTGGAAGCAGCCGCGCGCGCGGGGCCTTCTGGACTGCGAGTCTCGGAGTCAGGTGTGGGGGAGGGGCAGACGGGGTGAAAGGCGGGGACCGGCAGGGGTGGGGGAGGGGCAGATGGTGTGAAATGGGGGCAGCTGGGAGTGGGGAGGGGCAGATGGTGTGAAATGGGGGGGTCAGGTGGGGGAGGATGGAAAATCAGCCAGGGGTGGGGGAGGGGCAGACGGTGTGAAATGGGGAATCAAGGGGGTGGGGAGGGGCAGATGGTGTGAAATGGGGGTCAGGAGGGGGATGGAAAATCAGCCAGGGGTGGGGAGGAGCAGACGGTGTGAAATACGGGGATCAGGCGTGGGTGGGGGAGGGGCAGACGGTGTGAAATACGGGGGATCAGGCGGGGGGGATGAGAAATCAGTCAGAGGTGGGGGGGGCAGACAGTGTGAAATGGGGGGGCAGGCAGGAGGGAATGGAAAATCAGCCAGGGGGTGGGGGAGGGGCAGACAGTGTTAAAGGGGGCGCAGTCAGGCAGAGCGGGTGGAAAACTATTGCTGTGAATCCGTCTCAGGATATGGGAGTGAGGGTGGCGGAAGGAGGTTTGATGCCCCTGCTGCAATGATCCCTTTAAAAGGAGTCTGGCCTCCTCCTTCCTGAGCTACGTTTCAGGTCTCGCAGAGACGCATGTTAATCCGGAGTCACTGCAAGTGAGAACAGGGAGTGACTCCAAATTAACATGGGGGCAGATAGGATTAGGATGTGTCTCTGTGGGGAGGAGGTTTCAGTTGTTACTAAAGGGGGGAAAGTTACTCGGTTTCTCTCTGTCTCTTTCTCTGCCTCAGGATATTAGGATTGAGCTTCCCGCTTCAGACGCTGCTGCTACCATTGCGATCTGAGAGCCCAGGTTGAGCAGCTGCTGCTCCCCCAGCAGGATCAGGGCTGGGGAGTGACCCTGAGTAAAGCTTCCTCTGTGCCCAGCCAAGGTGAGGATTTTCTCCTGCTGTAATTAGCCCCATAGGTCACAACCCAAGGCTCTGCCCACACCAACATCTGAGTCAGAGACGCTAGGTGATTCATAGAGACCTCAGGGAGTGGGCATGAGAGTGACTCTTCACGAACAGCTCCTCCCCACCCCATATCTCTCCTCTCCTTAGTAACTGCAGGAACCGATCCAGCTATAGGAGAGCAAGCCCCCAGGACTGGCTGTCATCCAGAGCGGGAGAAACAGGGGACGGGAGACACAAGAAGAAAAAGGAGACAGAGACTGAAAAGGGCAGTGGGAGAAATAATTGGGGAGAGAGATTCCCCAATTTTCTGACCGGCCCCACACTTATTGTCGCATCCCTGGGCAGATTCACTTTGCTATGATCAAGGTGAGGTGCAGGGGGAGGAAAAGCCAGTTCCTGACTCTCCCTGTTCCCCCTGCGATGGGAGTGTGCTGGTCTGGGGACGGTGTCAGGGGAAATGCCCCAATGTCACACTTTTTGTTCTGCTCTTCTCTCCCATTTGGTTCCCAGACTTTGTTACTGGGAGAGTTTCAAAATGTCTCGGTGGTTTCGGGCTAGTGGGAGGGGCTGGTCAGTGCTGTAACCAAGTGACCAGACATTTCCCCAGCATAGACTCATAGTACAGTGTCTCCTCACTTAACGTCCTCCCGCTTAACGTTGTTTCAAAGTTACGTCACTGCTCATTTAGGGAACATGCTCCTTTAAAGTTGTGCAATGCTCCCTTATAACGTTGTTTGGCTGCCTGCTCTGACCACTGCTTGTAAGATTCTGTGGAAGAGCAGCGACTTTACAAGGGAGCATTGCCCAAGGGACTCTAGTCCGGCCTGTGCTCCGGAGAGGAGGTGGGAAGAGGTGGACCTGAGGTGGAGCAGGGACAGGAAGAGGCGGGCCTGGAGCAATTCCTGGCAAATCCGCACCTGTTCTTCTCCGGGGAAGCTGCTGCTGCTGTAAAAGGTGCTTCCTAGCCTCCTTGCCTGCAGCGGGCTGTGCCTGTGTGGGGTAAGCCGGGGCACTTCCCAACCACAGTACAGTACTGTATATGCCTTTTGTCTGCCCCCAAAAATTTTCCTTGGGACCTAACCTCCTGCATTTACATTAAATCTTCTGGGAAAATTGGATTTGTTTAACATTGTTTCACAGGCAGTTGCATTTGTCAAGAACATAACTACAACGTTAAGTGAGGAGTTACAGTCCTTTAGGGCTGGAATGAACCTTGAGAGGGCAATTAGTCCAGCGCCCAGCACTGAGCTGTTTGTTGTTGTTGGCAAAAGTTACTGCCTGTACAGGCTCTAGTCTCCTGTCCTTATTTCCTTTTCCTGCCTGTCCGTGTGTGTCTCGAAAAACTGTCGCTGCTCGAAAAATATCCTGCTTTAACTCTGGGTATCCCGTACCTGGATCTATGGGTCCTAGAATCACTTTCATTGTTGAATTTAAACCATCGAGCAATGCAGTCTTACAAGCCACTGTATCAAAATCAGGGGCAGTTCCTCGAACCACTGGCACAACCCCAGAGGCCATGGCCAAAATCTCCTCCTTAATCACATACAATTACTGCCCAATCAGAGGCACTAGTACAGGCCTGGGCCAGAACCTCATAATCTGCCAGCCTCCACCCAGTCTGGGAGAACACCTTCAGCATCCAGTCCAGACATGTGTCCTTCTCTAGGGGTCCCAGGAGCTGAGCAGATGCCTGGACCTGATCTGGGGTAAAATCAGAAACCTCAGTAACGGTTTTCCTGGTTTGCCTTTGCTGTTGTGCATCATCTGGGTTAGGTTCCTCACTAGTTACCACCCTTGTGATCACTGGAGCCACAGGATTGAGCTCATGTCTTTAATTTCAAATCCTGCACTTCCCTGTGTGCAGGGGCATAGGGCCCCTCAGGAAGAACATCTGGGGGGTACGGGCATCCAGGATCCTTCCAGCTAGTCCTCTTCCAAGTGTCTGTGTCCCTAGTGCCCATGCTCACACTCCCCTGTATCGCTGCCACAATGCCCCTCTGGGCCCCCAACATGCTTTCCAGCTTCTCTATTCGCTGCCTGCAGGCTGTGTGATCACTGCCTGTCTGGGCCCGATCCTTATTTTCCTGTAACACTGCTCTGACAGCTGCCTGTGCATCTCCCAGATTCATCTGCAACTCAGAGAGCTCGCTATTCAGGCTTTCCACTGTCAGCTTTAGCTGCTCACAATCTCCCGTTTTTTGCTTGCAGAGTGGCTGCATTCTGTAATACAGAGGCTGCACTGGCCCATTCAGATGCCTTATACTGAGCCAGAGTGTCCTTGACTACAGCCAAATCACATTTGTAATCCTCCAGTTGCCTTTCCTGGAGTGCTACCAGGCTGGAGAGATTGGTGACTGTTTTCCACAATGCCCAGGCTGCTGCTGCTTTGGTTTTGGTTTCATGCACTTACAGAATGCTTCAAACCCCTTATAAGCAGAATCCAGGGCCTCTCTCCCCTGGAACAAATCTTGTCCCCATGGGCATGGACCCCTTTCTGCTACCTCCTCAGCTAATACCCACCCCTCCTGGTCCCTTTGCCTGGTTTCCATTCCCTCCTGTTGCTTCAGGGTGAACATTCTGCCAAGCAGGTGGTCGCCCTTTAACACAATGCCACAAGTACTCTGCTATTACTGTGTTTGGCTGGATCAATTCGGTCCAAATGACCTTAGGCTGCCTGCATTCTCTCCACCAAATGTGTTACCCACAAACATTTCTCTGACTCTTCCATGCTGTAGGGACACACACACCCTTACCCAATTCCTAGGGCTCAGGGTGCACCTTCCTGCGGGTTGGCAGGATCTTTAGCCACTGAAAGAGCCTCACACAGTAATATCCTTATCCTCTCTTTATTGACAATTCCCAAACAAGCAGAATACACATACTAAGCACACAGTGTCATGCTCACCAATCCTGGTACAGGCAGGCAGCCTTCCTCTGTTGGCCAGGCAAGGTCAGTCTCTGGCAGCTGTTATCTTAGGCTGGGTCTTGGAGGTGAATTCTTCTCCTTGGGGTTCCTTGTCTCCTTTGGTCTTCTTCAGACTTCAGAAGGAAACTGCTGAGCTTCAGTTCATTTGCAAATTTGACTCCATCAGGTCAGGATTAAACAAAGACTGTGAATGGCTAGCCAACTACAAAAGCAGTTTCTCCTCCCTTGGTGTTCACACCTCAACTGCTAGAAGAGGGCCTCATCCTCCCTGATTGAACTAACCTCGTTATCTCTAGCCTGATTCTTGCCTGCATATTTATACCTGCCTCTGGAAATTTCCACTACGTTCACCCTCGAAAGCTTATGCTCCAATACATCTGTTGTTCTTGCATCCGAAGAAGTGGGTATTCACCCACAAAAGCTCATGCTGCAAAACGTCTGTTAGTCTATAAGGTGCCACAGGATCCTCTGATACTTGACAATGTAATTTCTTACTCTAAATCTTATTTCAGGCAGGTTGCAAAGTGTCTCTGGTTCAGAGTTCCAGTTATATTTCTTTTCAGACTGGACCCCTGTCTCAGTCTGGACTCCCTGTCCCCCTCCCCCGGCCTTCTCTTCAGGGGGCTTTAGCAGTCTTTCTTCTTGGGCAGACAGGCCATGGAGAAGAGGAATCTCATTTGCCTTCCTACCCTTCAATAGGATTTACATAAGCTGGGAATCCTTTGTTTCCCAAACTTGGTCCCCCTTCCCTTCCAGTGGAAAGTTACAAGAAGTCCCAGGTAATGTTGAGTATCCGGTGATGAGACCACCTGACTCTGTAGTATCACAGGGTCCAGGAGTCACTGGCAGTATGGAGCCTTTTCACAGTCCATTGTCTTCGCTGATGGCCCATCCGCCCTGTCTGGCTTTTCCATTGTTGTACCTGAAATGTTAGCAGTGGGCGTCACCCAAAGTAGCATAGTTGAAATACAAATACATAGTCAATATTCCCAGCTTCAGATACAGAAATGATATGTGCACATAAATTGGATAATCACAGTCAGTAAATTCAGCAAAGAGTCCTGTGGCACCTTATAGACTAACAGACGTATTGGAGCATGAGCTTTCGTGGGTGAATACCCACTTCGTCGGATGCATGTCAGTAAATTATAACTTTTCCAATGATATCTGACAAGAGCCATCTTGCACAAAGTATGTCTCTGTTATCACATATTCACTTCCATAAAGAATATTGAGGGAAATGTCGCACTCATATACCAGTTTTCAGAGTTCATTGACGTCTGCCTTTTTGAAGTCTGTTGTCCTTATTTTCCTGCTCTAACGCCTTCCTTCTCTTAGAATCACGAAATCATCATTTCATGAACGATTTTGCCCATATTGCTTTCCACTAGGGTTACCATACGTCCGCATTCTCTCGGACATGTCCGGCTTTTTGGGTTATAAAGTCCAGGGGGGGAATCTGTAAAACTCTCAAAAAAGGTCTGGGATTTCCCTCCCCATGCAGAGCGTGGCGCAGCTGACAGAGAGGCCGAGCTGGATTGAGCCTCTCGCATCGCGGCCTCCGGCAGCCAGAGCCCCTCCCCTTCTCCCTGGCTCCTCCCCCTCCTCTGCAGCCTCAGGGTAGAGGGAGATGGGGGGTTGGATGGGTCGGAGGTTCGGGGGGGCAGTCAGGGGACAGGGAGTGATTGGATAGGCGTGGGAGTCCCAGGGGTCTGTCAGGGGGCGGGGGTGTGGATAGGGGGCGGGGCAGTCAGGGAACAGGTAGGGGATGGAGTCCTAGGGGAACAGTTAGGATGGGGGGGTCTCAGGAGGGGGCAGTCGGGGACAAGGACAAGGGAGGCTGAGATAGAGGGTGGGGTCCCGGGGGATGGTTAGGGGCAGGAGTCCCGGGAGAGGGTGATCAGGGGACAAGGAGCAGGGGGGGTTGGATGGGTTGGGGGTTCTGTGGGAGGCAGTCAGGGGGAGGGAAGTGGGAGGGAGTGGATAGGGGGTGGGGCTCCCCCCCATGGAGTGTCCTCTTTTTTGAAAGTTCAGGTATGGTAACCCTACATTCCACCTTCTGTTTCCTAACAAACCCCTGCCTGTTAGTCAGAGTCAACCCTACAATGCCCGTCCCCCTGGTTACTACGTCCATCTTCTGAAGCAAACAGGTGTCCCCAACACATTCCAAGAACTTACTGGACGCTTTGTGTTTGTTTAATTCCTTTTCTAACAGGTGTCTGGGTAGTTAAAGCCCCCCCCCCCATTACTAATTGTGTTCTGAATATTTCTGTTATTTGCATGATAGAGTTGAGAACATCCATCTCCGGGGAAAGAGCCGGGGGGAATTGAGATGTGATGTTACTGTCCTGTTCTGACACGTCCCCTTCTTGCCCTGACAGGCTGCAGCATCACGTCCCATCCTTCCAGGGAGCAGGGAAGGGAAATGGCTGCCGTGGAGCCAGCTCAGGTAGGGATTATCGGGGAGTTGCTGGTGGGCCCCTGTTGGAGGGAGAAGGGCAGTAAAGACATAGGAGGTGGGTGCTTCTGGGGTGGTCAGGAGCTGGGAGGGGGGCAGGAAATACCCTGGGTGGAGAGAGAGAGAGGATGTGACAAACCTGCTGGGATTAGTTTACAGTGGGGCCTAGATTCTAGCAACAGACCCATGGGATTTGTGGGTGGAAATTCCCTAATTTGTCAAGAGGAAACACCCCCCCAAACTGGGCTGGGGAAACGTACCAGCCTCCAATACTGGAGTCTGAACCTACTAGCCAGAGGGCAGCCCCCAGTGAGGCCCGGGGAAGACACCCCATCCCTTCCCATCCAAGTGCTGGCACTGGGGAGGGTGTTGGGATTCCTGCCAGGGGGCCTGCCAGGGGGCTCCATCTCCTGTATCCGCTTCTGGCGGGTAGGTGAGTGTTGAATGTGACTGTCTGCTAGAAGGGGCGAGGGGCTCTCTCTCTCTTTCTCCCCTCCCCCTGATGCCTCCTGGCTGCTCTGATGGGGAGGGGGTGGGATCCTGCCTGCCTCCCACAGCTTCCATGTGATTGGCCCTCTCCCCTGTGACCGGTGGGGTTGTCACTGGGCAGCAGGTGCAGAGTGGGGGGCTCTTGCTCTTTCAGGGGCCGGTGACCTTCGAGGAGGTGGCTCTGTATTTCACCAGGGAAGAGTGGGCTCTGCTGGACCCCGCTCAGAGAGCCCTCTACAGGGATGTCATGCAGGAGAACTACGAGAACGTGGCCTCGCTGGGTAAGGATTCCCGTCCCCTCGGTTCTTAGAAGGGGAAATGAAGAGTGAAGGTTGACAAGGCACCCTCAGCGTTGCCCTGTTTCAGCGACACCCCGACAGGCCAGTGACCCATAGACCAGCGCTCGGCCCTCCCCGCTACAGAACACTTTGGGAGCAGAGCACAGGCGCAGTAGCACAAACGCTGACACCGTCTCTTTGCTAAGGCAAAACTTGGGGATAGATCCGATGTAGGGAACAGAAGCTGCCTGCCCTGGCCTGCGCTCAGACACTGAGCCTACTGCACACAATGCATCTCAGACTTTCATAATGTCACCACCTCTTTACCCTTCCAATGAGGATTCCTTCTGAGTCGTTGCCTTCGCTTACTCCTCCCTGAGCCCCAGAGATCCCTAGCATGTATGGCACCAGCCTGCTGACAATCCTTGTGGCACGAACACACCCTTGTGCACCTTTATTGACGCCGTCTACGCCAGTCAGCACTGAAATGAGGAATACCTGCTCCTTCCAGTTTCACGTGCACCTCTCTCCGTGTCACAGCTCTGCCAGGCTGCTTCAGTTAGTCCCTCCACCGTTCATGTAAAGGTACAGGGCAAGATGCATGCTGCTGGAGTGCCTGTGGATAAATGCTGCTGTTCAGCTCTGAGGAACATAAAACACACAGTGGCATGTTCTTAGTCCTTCCTTCTGTCGATCAATAAATTTTAAGGCCAGGGGAGACTATTAGATCATCTAGTCTGACCTCCTGTGTAATACAGGCCATGGAGTTTCGTCCAGTTACCATTGCAGTGCATTGAATACCTTGTGTTTGATGAAAACATCTTCCAGAAAGGCATCCTGTCCTGACTTGAAGCCTTCAAGAGATGGAAAATTGGCCCCTTCCTTGGATAGTTTGTCAACCTTTGCACCATCCTCCCAGTGACATTTGCCAGCTCCAGGGCTAGGGGGTAAGGGGAGAGTTAAGCTTGCATTGCAGGGGTGGTGTGTAGTTTAATTCTTCATTCCCTGGTTTTCAGAGGTTTTATTTTTCACCACCATCCATGTGCTGGAAGGGCCCAAGGCAGCACTAGGCAACCTTAACTCTGCTTCATGTACTTTATGGGCGTTTAATTTCCTTGATTTTCTTTTTAATGGACTTTTTTGCCACTGTAACTGTGTCGACACTACAGCTTTTTCTGCAGTTTATGTCAGGTAGGGATGAGATTTTTCACATCGCTAACTGACAGAGCTATGGGCTCAGAGGTAGTTCCAGCATCTCAGGTGACAGTCCCAAGGGCGACTCTGTGACCCAACCCATCACAGGAGGATCTGGTGGGGGGGAGGAAGGGAAGGATTCAGGGAGTCAGAGATTGTAGCACTTAGGGTTAGGGCTGAGGCTGCTTTCGCTGAAGTCTCTAATGACCTGTCCCTAGGCAAAGCTCAGAACCAGCATTCCATCCTCCTCCTCGACCTGTCAGCTGTCTGACACCACTGACCGTGGTCGTCTTCTTGAAATCTGGTCTTCCCTTCTCCTCGCCTGGTTAGGGTTAAGGTGGGGAGAAGTAGTAACTGGCTTGTTGTGCAGCATTGGATGTTTAGGTTGGGTCTTAGGAAAAACTTTCCAACTGTGAGTACAGGAATACGTTCCCAAGAGAGGTTGTGGGATGCTGGTCGCTGGAGGTTTTTAAGAAGAGGTTAGACCAGGGGTGGGCAAACCACGGCCCACGGGCCGGATCCGGCCCCTCAGGGCTTTGGATCCGGCCCGTGGGATTGCCCCCCATGGTGCTGCAGGCCCCACACCGGTCTCAGAAGCGGCCGGCACCACTTCTCTGTAGCCCCCCAGGGGCGGGGGGGCAGAGGGCTCCATGTGTTGCTCTTGCCACCAGGCACTGCCTCCCGCTGCTCCCATTGGTTGGGAACAGGAAACCACGGCCAATGGGAGCTTTGGAGGAGGTACCTGGAGGCGCGGCAAGGGCAGCGCATGCAGAGCCCTCCACCCCCCTTCCCCCAGGGGCCACAGCGCTTTCTGGAACGGCGCAGCGTGGGGCCAGAGCAGGCGTGCAGGGAGCCTGCCCTGGCCCCGGTGCGCACCGCTGCCACCCCAGAGCCGCTTTAGGTAAGTGGCACGGGCCAGAGCCCGAACCCCTCCTGCACCCGCCCCCCAACTCCCTGGCCTAAGCCCTCTGCCTGCACCTCCCACCCCTCCTCCACCCCAACCCCTGCCCTGAGCCCCCTCTTGCACTCAGCACCCCTCCTGCATGCCAACCCCCTTCCGAGCTCCCTCATATGCCCTGCACCACTCCTGTGCCCCAATCCCTTGCCCTGAGCCCCTTCCTGCACACCACACCCCCTCCTACATCCCATACCTCAACCCATGCCCCGGCCCTGCATACAATTTCCCCACCCAGATGTGGCCCTCGGCCCAAAAAGTTTGCCCACCCCTGGGTTAGACAGATGGTCTGTGTATACTTGGTCCTGCCTCAGGGCTGGAGGATGGACTAGCTGACACCTTGAGGTCCTTTTACCCCTGTGTTTCTGTGATTTTATGATTCATGGTCCTAGCCCTTCACTTTGACCTTGTCTGCCTCTGGAGAATGGGGGCTTTATTTAGTATGCCTGGGTCAGCTTCCCTCTCAATGTGCTTTGTTAGTCACTGGGTGGGAAGGAGTGAATTCCTCTCCTGGGATGGGGATGTAATTCCTGTTGAAGTAGCATAGGCCTGTCTCCATTTACATGGAAACACTATCAAGGACTGTCCACATATGTATGAAGCACACTGAACAATGGAAGTCTCAAAGACTGGAGGTTAATGTGTAATGACTGGGTTCGAGGGAAGCAGAACATGGGAACACAACTGCCCTGCCCTTTTGGACACAGGAACTAGGGTACAAACAGACTGGGCTTAAGTTTGCTGCTATCCAGGGCAAAAAGACAAGGCGACAGAGAGAGAGCGGTTGCAGATTGGTCCAGAGCTCAGTCTCTGAAGCCTGAGCTGCAGTGTTTACACCAGCGGTATGTGTACCCCTGGGGTACGCAGAGGTCTTCCAGAGTTGCTATGGAAAACTTACTAGGCAACTCCGTACAAAGTAAAATTTCATACAGTGACTTGCTTATGCTGATCTATATACTATACACTGAAATGTAAGTACAATTTTATATTCCAGTTGTGTATTTTATAATTATATGGTAAAATGAGCAAGTCAGCAATTCACAGTGTGCGGAGAACCTTTTGTATTTTTATGTCTGATTTTGTAAGCAAGTCGTTTTTAAATGAGGTGTAACTCGGAGGTACGCAAGACAAATCAGACTCCTGACAGGGGCACAGTAGTGTGGAAAGCCACCAGTCTACACAGCTGTTTTTAATGTGCCATCCCCTACAGTGGAGCACCCATAGGGAGACACATCTCAAAGAACCATCATTGATGCACAAGGTGAGTAACTTCTTCTTTAGCGTGTTACCTGATCTCACTGGTCTTCTTTCCTCTGAGCAGGGTTCCCAGTTTCCAAACCTGATGTCATCTCCCAGCTGGAACGAGGGGAAGAGCCGTGGGCCCCAGATCTCCAGGGCTCAGAGGAAAGAGAGATCCTGAGAGGCAGTTGCATGGGTGAGGGATCATTAAACCTTCTCAGTGTTTGAAGGAAACAGCTGGGATTCCCAGCAAAGACCTTGTGAGGTCTCTGGGTTCAGGATGATCCCCAGCAGGTGTCATATCTTTAGGGCAGATACTGTTCATGGCTTCCTACCCATCCTAACTCCTGGCAGTAGTTCCCTCCCCAGACTCCCTTTTCTCTGGGGAATGTTTGGATGTGAACTGGATGCAGAATTGATCCCCTCCTCTCGCCCCTTTGGGGAAGAATTTGGGGAAATTCAGTCCCTGGTTTTTCTCCATCTCCAGCTATTCTCTTGGTTTGTTCCCCCCTTTTGTCTTCTGCTTTCTGAGGTTTTTCTTTCTCTGTCCCATCAGGTGAGGGGATAGTGAGAGAGACCATGGAGCAGACTCCTCAGCAGGAAGAGGAGCAAGTGGAACCGCATGGGGCGTTATTGCAAAGAAGCAAAGGGAGTGTGTCCAGGAGTTGTGAGCAGGGAAAAGGCTCTCAGTGGCAGTACAGGCCAGAGAAGCGGCAGGGAAACCAGCCAGCGCAGAAAGTTGGAATATCTGTTAATTATCAGGGAACTCACAGAGGGCTGAAGGAAACCACAGCCCAGCAGAGAATCCTGACGGAAGAGAGAGAGAACATGGGCTTTGAGTGTGGGATAAAGTTCAGGAGGCGCTCACACCATCAGAGGATCCACACAGGAGAGAAACCCTATAAATGCTGTGAGTGCGGGAAAACCTTCGCTTGGCGCTCACACCTCATTGGCCATCAGTGGATCCACACAGGGGAGAAACCCCATAAATGCTGTGAGTGTGGGAAAACCTTCACTCGGCGCTCAGCCCTTATCTACCATCAGAGGAGTCACACAGGGGAGAAACCCCATAAATGCTGTGAGTGTGGGAAAACCTTCACTTGGAGCTCAGTCCTTATTCGCCATCAGAGGAGTCACACAGGGGAGAAACCCCATAAATGCTGTGACTGTGGGAAAACATTCGGTCAGAGATCAGGCCTTACTGTACATCAGAGGAGCCACACAGGAGAGAAACCCTATAAATGCTGTGAGTGCGGGAAAACCTTCGCTTGGCGCTCATACCTCATTCGCCATCAGAGGATCCACACAGGGGAGAAACCTTATGAATGCAGTGAGTGCGGGAAAACCTTCGCTTGGCGCTCACAACTCATTGGCCATCAGAGGATCCATACAGGGGAGAAACCTTATGAATGCCATGAGTGCGGGAAAACTTTTGCTCAGAACTCAAACCTTATTCACCATCAGAGGAGTCACACAGGGGAGAAACCCCATAAATGCTGTGAGTGTGGGAAAACCTTCACTCAGCACTCAAACCTTATTCACCATCAGAGGAGTCACACAGGGGAGAAACCCCATAAATGCTGTGACTGTGGGAAAACTTTCACTGAGCGATCATTCCTTATTCGCCATCAGAGGAGTCACACAGGGGAGAAACCCTACAAATGCTGTGAGTGCGGGAAAACCTTCACTCAGCGCTCACACCTTATTCGCCATCAGAGGAGTCACACAGGGGAGAAACCCTACAAATGCTGTGAGTGCGGGAAAACCTTCACTGAGCGCTCAACCCTTATTCACCATCAGCGGATCCACACAGGGGAGAAACCCTATAAATGCTGTGAGTGCGGGAAAACCTTCGCTTGGCGCTCACACCTCATTCGCCATCAGAGGATCCACACAGGGGAGAAACCCTATAAATGCTGTGAGTGCGGGAAAACCTTCGCTTGGCGCTCACACCTCATTCGCCATCAGAGGATCCACACAGGGGAGAAACCCTATAAATGCTGTGAGTGCGGGAAAACCTTCACTCAGCACTCAAACCTTATTCACCATCAGAGGAGTCACACAGGGGAGAAACCCCATAAATGCTGTGACTGTGGGAAAACATTCGGTCAGAGATCAGGCCTTATTGTACATCAGAGGATCCACATAGGAGAGAAACCCTATAAATGCTGTGAGTGCCGGAAAACCTTCACTGAGCGCTCAACCCTTATTCACCACGAGCAGATCCACACTGGAGAGAAATCCTATAAGTGCTGTGACTGTGGGAAAACCTTCACTCACAGATCAGGCCTTACTGTACATCAGAGGATCCACACAGGAGAGAAACCCTATAAATGCTGTGAGTGCGGGAAAACCTTCGCTTGGCGCTCATACCTCATTCGCCATCAGAGGATCCACACAGGAGAGAAACCTTATAAATGCTGTGAGTGCGGGAAAACTTTCAGTGTGCGCTCAAACCTTACTCGCCATCAGAGAATCCACAAAGGCTAGCGCCCCTATGAATCCTGAGTGCAGGAAAACCTTCGCTGAGAGATCCCACCTTATTCGCCATCTGAGAATCCACACAGGAGAGAAACCCTATGAATGCTGTGAGGGCGGGAAAACCTTTGCTCGGAGCTCACACCTTATTCTCCATCAGAGGAGCCACACAGGAGAGAAACCTTATGAAATTCTTCCATCACAGCTCTTCTCTTATTTATCACCAGAGAAGCCCATGGTGTTTTTCATCAACTCCTGTGTCATGGAAGTGTGTGTCCCTCCAACAGGAATGTCCCTCAGTCCCAAGTGGGGGAACCAGGAGTGACCTTTACTAGGTACATGGAGGTTAAATCTACCTGGGCTTTGGCTCCACTAGGGTTTTGCATGGAGTTAGCTAGATTGAGTTAGCAATTCTGATATAAAAACACAACTATTTTTTCAAGAAAGAAAATAGCCCATATAGTGTCCAGGGTAACATAGCAAATCTCCTCACCACTGGACACAACCTCCATCGCTTTTCCTGGTCTAACCAAATTTGGGGCATCATGTTTATACTTTTCCTCCCACTGCAAAGTGATTGTTAGTCATCGGGTTCCCCTACTAGGGACAGATTGGCTTATTCCCAGTTGTTCCCACATTGCCCTGGGTTCTGCTGAATAGCAGTTGGGTTTTGTACCATTTTTCTCATAAGAACATAAGAATGGCCGTACTGGGTCAGACCAAAGGTCCATCTAGCCCAGTATCTGTCTACCGACAGTGGCCAATGCCAGGTGCCCCAGAGGGAGTGAACCTAACAGGTAACGATCAAGTGATCTCTCTCCTGCCATCCATCACCTCCTTCTGGCAAACAGAGGCTAGGGACACCATTGTTTACCCATCCTGGCTAATAGCCATTAATTATCTTAACCTCCATGAATTTATCCAGTTCTCTTTTAAACCCTGCTGTAGTCCTAGCCTTCACAACCTCCTCAGGTAAGGAGTTCCACAAGTTGACTGTGCGCTGTGTGAAGAACTTCCTTTTATTTGTTTTAAACCTGCTGCCCATTCATTTCATTTGGTGGCCCCTGATTCTTATATCATGGGAACAAGAAAATAACTTTTCGTTATTCGTTTTCTCCACACCACTCATGATTTAATATACTTCTATCATATCCCCCCTTAGTCTCCTCTTTTCCAAATTGAAAAGTCCTAGTCCCTTTAATCTCTCCTCACGTGGGACCAGTTCCAAACCCCTAATCATTTTAGTTGCACTTCTCTTAACCTTTTCTAATGCCAGTATATCTTTTTTGAGATGAGACCACCACATCTGTATGCAGTATTCAAGATGTGGGTATACAATGGATGTATATAAGGGCAATAAGATATTCTGTCTTATTTTCTATCCTTTTTTAATGATTCCTAACATTGTCTTTGCTTTTTTGACTGCCACTGCCCACTACGTGGACTCCTTCAGAGAACTATCCACGATGACTCCAAGAACTCTTTCCTGATTAGTTCTAGCTAAATTAGCCCCCATCATATTGTATGTATAGTTGGGGTTATTTTTTCCAATGTGCATTACTTTACATTTAACCACATTAAATTTCATTTGCCATTTTGTTGCCCAATCACGTAGTTTTGTGAGATCTTTTTGAAGTTCCTCACAGTCTGCTTTGGTCTTAACTCTCTTGAGCAGTTTAGTATCATCTGCAAACGTTGCCACCTCACTGTTTACCCCTTTGTCCAGATAATTTATGAATAAGTTCAATAGGATTGGTCCTAGGACTGACCCTTGGGGAACACCACTAGTTACCCCTCTCCATTCTGAGAATTTACCATTAATTCCTACCCTTTGTTCCCTGTCCTTTAACCAGTTCTCAATCCATGAAAGGACCTTCCCTTCCCTTCAGTCTGTGACTGAACCCAACACACGGTGCCTTTGTAACCTGCGACCCAGCAATGGGTTGCAACCAGATGACTCTTTGCCCAAATCTGATCTCACAAAACTATGTGATTGGGCAACAAAATGGCAAATGTAAAGTAATGTTGGTGTCCCTAGGCCTAAGTAAACCAAAGTTCTTCCATGCTGTGACCTTTAACCAGCCTAAGATATGTTAACAGCCTAAAAGCAGAATATGTGAGAGTCAGCTTTTCTAGCAGACAGCTGCAGTCCTGCTTAAACTAGCAAAAGTAGTGACAAGGGGGGGAGGAAAGGGAGAGAAGTCTTCATGTGCCTGAGCTGACAAGGCCAACAGATAAACATGCGAATGGGAACTTTTCTAACACGCTAGAATGTAATGCTTAAAGTAACTGCTGTTGGGAAGGGAGGGGTGAGGGGGAAAACCAAACAAAAGGCTTACACAAACAGCTTAAGGTATAAATGCTGGGACCCCGCCTGCCCGGGTGTGCAGGATTTGAGAATGCTTTTTTTTCTCCCTGGCACCTTTTTTTGAGCTCAAGTAAACTTGGTTTGCTTCTCCACCCTGGTGTGTTAATTAGTGTGACGCACACCGGGCAACGAACCCCCACTGTTGCTGCTCCTCGGGCCCTTTGGGCCGGCAACAGGTTGCTGGAAGCTGGCAGTCTGCTTGGGGGACTGGAAGAGCGGGAGTCCAGGGCATCTGGCCCATGACTCCCCAAGATGGACTTGGCCGAAAGTCACTGATTTCTGTGCTAACAAGTTCTGTCCTGCGCTGTGGTCCTGTCAAATAATAAACCTTCTGTTTTTCCGGCTGGCTGAGAGTCACTGCTGACTGCGGAGCTGGGATGCAGGGGCCTCTGGCTTCCCCGGGAGCCCTGTCCAGGTGGACTCACTGCGGGAAGCGCACGGTGTGGAAGGGAATGCTGAATGCTTTGAGGTCAAACCCAGGAAGGTCAAAGTTGTGTAAGCTTCTTGCCCTGGTGACTGTGTGCTCAGAGAAAGGAGACAAGCTCCCCCAGAGTCCTGACTGGCTTCATATGGAGTCGTTCCAGAGCATCGCCTGGTGACTGTGTCTGGCGGGGGGGAAGTGTTTTTTTTTCAACCTCTGACACCAGAAGAAGTGGTGAGTCGGAGGATTCCCACTTTCTGAATTACCCCAGCAGTGTTTCCTCTTTTTGAGCCATGTAGAATGATTTCACTTCCTACAGTTCCACCACTGAATGTGTCCTATGATTCAGGGTTCTCAGCCCTCAATTTGAATGGGTGTCAAATACAGTGAGATCATTTGGAGTTTAAATCTTAGATTCCGGCTGTTGGCAAAGCCTGTTGTAGGACTTTTCCTACTGAGATGGGATTGTTTGCAGATGGGGAGGCTGTCTGTTTAGTTTGTTTTTTGATTTTTTTTTCCGTTACGACAATACTAGAACTTTTGTAAGTAATATGACTCCAAACTAAGGAGTGAAGGAGGTTTGAGTGGCTCAGAGGCGAATGCAATGGGAGAATCTCCTGTCCTGATTCTGAGTCATGTAGCCTATAGGACTAACCTGCTGGCTTGCTGGGTGGAGGGCAGCTGTGGGCTACAGCTGCTGGATGGTGGAGGCTCTGGACTTCTGCCCTGTGGAGTGGGGAGCATTGGGGCTTCAGATTTCTGTCCTGTGGGAGACACGGGGGCTTTGGGCTTCAGCTGTGGGGCCCTGCAGACCACCTGAAACCAGCTCACAGACCCCCCGGGGGTCACACTGCCCTACACGGTATTGCAGTAATGATTGTACAAGGTGTGATGCTGGCAGAGCAACTTACCTCAGAGTGTATTCAGGCCAATTGATGTGTGTATATATCAAAGCGATTGTTAAATGTAGAAGTGTATTGGGTGTTTAAGGGTCCTGAAAACGAGTGGAATGTTGTTTGCATTGTTTTCACTTATCTGTATTCTGTTACAGTGTAATAGCAAACAGTTACATTGTGTAAACCCACTAAATAACCCATCTAATGCCAATTAAGGTTTTTGGAATGCAAAGGAAGAAAAGTATCAGAGGGGTAGCCGTGTTAGTCTGGTTCTGTAGAAGCAGCAAAGAATCCTGTGGCACCTTATAGACTAACAGATGTTTTGCAGCATGAGCTTTCGTGGGTGAATACCCACTTCTTCGGATGCATCCGAAGAAGTGGGTATTCACCCACGAAAGCTCATGCTGCAAAACATCTGTTAGTCTATAAGGTGCCACAGGATTCTTTGCTGCTTCTAAGGAAGAAAAGGTTCATTTCAAAGCCAGTGGTGGTAAGAAGCAGGATTCCTGGGGCGTTTGCACTGTTGTTGCACAGGGTGGGAGTGGGGAACTGTGTCAGGCTTAGAGAGGCTGGGTTCAGAGCTAGAGATTAGGGTGGGGGTGAGGATTGGGCTACGGTTTTGGTTTAGGGTTGGGGACCAGGTTATAGGGTGAGGGTTCAAGTTGGGTTCCGGGTAGGGGGTGAGGTCGGGGTTTATATTTTGGGGGGAGGGTTTGGCCAGCAGCTGCATAGAAGTGCGGGTGACAAGGGTGCCAACCAATAGTAATTTATAAGTAGGTTTTTTGAGGTTGTTTTAGTGTCAGTAGCACCCTAGGGAGGGGGTAGGGTCATGTTTGCTACAGTGTTGGGGCAGAGGATGGCAAGTTGACCCATCATTGTTAAGCTAAGGTTTTTGTCATGGTTATTTGAATAAAAGTCAGGGACAGGTCGTGGGCACTGAATCTCAGTAATAAGGTGTAAAAAGATCTGTTTCTCCAGCAGGATTTTTACATCACAAACTACTAAACATGTGGGAAGAGGGGGCAGGTCACTCCCCTTTCCCTTCACTCTGAACCACCTGTACCGTGCTGGAGGGGAGACAGCTGCAGGTCCCCTTTTGCCCCAGCTCTGTATTGAGATGTCATAGTGGGGGCCAGGCACTAAGCAGGGGGGTGGATCGCGGGGAAAAGGGTACAGGGGTGCACTGTGAGAAGGGGCGGGGCTTGGGCAGAAGGGGTGGGGCCTCCACAAGCCAGGGGTTCACCCACCACCCATGCTTGAACTATCCTGCCTGGTAACAAGGCAGAGGCAGGAAGGTTTGAATAAAAAGGGTGAGAAAGGGTCACATGACCAGGAGGTTATCTGTCTGGCACCAGGAGATGTATACAAGGGACTTGCAGGGTATGCTGGCTGCCGAGGAAGCAGCCTGTATTTGGTCACGTAATCATCGAGAGGAAAACATCAACCGTTTACCTGTTCCATCCCACCAAGCAGTCCTGATCCCTGGTGGCGTGGTCCTCGAGCTCCTGATCCTAATTCCCTTGAACAAGAGAGAGAGGAAACATGAGCTGACGCCATGCAGTCTAGAGCCATTTACAGCAACAAACTGAGTAACACTGAAACTTTATTCATAGTTGGGTCTAAGCTTCAGGGCTGCTTGTACTCTGTAAACCACTGAGCTGTTTTGTTCTATTTTGCATTTACCGCCCAGTCTATCCTTTATCCTGCCCAGTTACTAAATCCCTCTTAGTTCATCCCTTTCAGAGCGTTTCAATTTAATTTTCCCGCTGCGACCACTAGGTGACAGGCTTCCTCTGCAGAGTGGGACACGGGCCACTTGCTGGAGGATTTTCTGCACTTTGAGGTTTTTAAACCACGATTTGAGGACTGCAGTAGCTCAGCCATAGGTTAGGGGTTTGTTACAGGAGTGGATGGGTGAGATTCTGTGCAGGAGGTCAGACTAGACAATCATAACGGTCCTTTCTGACCTTATCGTCTATGAAACTCAGAGATATATGGGGTGGGGGCTGCACTGTGATGTAGAGGAGTGTCGGGTTCCCAAGGTGTCCTGAGGGAATGTGGGATTCAGAAGCCCCAGGGAGTAAGGGCAAGGTGAAGGGGGCTTGGAGGACCCCAGTGGGGCTGGGAAGGGGAACCCGGCAGGCTCGAGGGGGAACAGGAATTGGAGAGGGGAACCTGGCAGGCTGTGGATGGTGTGAGGGCGTGCAGTGCTGGGAAAGTGGGGCCCAGCCATGGAGAAATAGGTTGGAGCCAACTAGGGTTGAGATGTAGGGATGGGGTGTCACGGAGGATGTTGGGGTGCCCTGAGATGGGGAAGCAGATGGGGTGGATCAGGAGGAGCAAGGGAAAATCCAGGTAAAAGGGGCAGGTCGAGAGGGGTGGGCAGATTGTTGGCAAGCCTGGGGATGTGGGAGCAGGTTGGAGGGTGTTGAATGGGGCCTGGTAGCGGGCGCTGAAGGAGATGCCATGTGCACTACCTCGAGTAGCCACCTGGGGTCACTAAGCATTTCCCACGTGGAGCAAGAATGAAACCTGGTGGCCAATCCAGGTAATGCACCAGCCATTTCCCTCATCAAGGGACAGTGGCATCATGTGGCCATTTGCTGTCGTGCACAAAGCGTTTCCCTCACACTGCAGGAGAGACACTGGGAGAGGCGAGTGAGGGACTTGGCCCAGCAGACCCAGGCCAGCCGTGGGTGTTTCATCACCGTGTGAACACACCCTTACATCACGTCTACCCTGCCATTAACCCCCCCAAGCCCCTGTCTCCAAGCCCGGGGCAGCAGACACGGGCCAGGCGCGGGTGTTTCATCACCGTGTGAACACACCCTTACATCACGTCTACCCTGCCATTAACCCCCCCAAGCCCCTGTCTCCAAGCAGCAGACACGGGCCAGGCGTGGGTGTTTCACAGCAGTGTGAACACACCCTCACATCGCGTCTACACTGCGATTAACCCCCCCAGGGCCCCTGTCTCCAGGCCCAGGGCAGCAGACACGGGCCAGGCGCGGGTGTTTCACAGCAGTGTGAACACACCCTCACATCACGTCTACACTGCCATTAACCCCCCCCCAGGGCCCCTGTCTCCAAGCCCGGGGCAGCAGACACGGGCCAGGCGCGGGTGTTTCATGGCAGTGTGAACACAACCCCTCACATCACGTCTACACTGCGATTAAACCCCAGGGCCCCTGTCTCCAAGCCCGGGGCAGCAGACACGGGCCAGGCGCGGGTGTTTCATGGCAGTGTGAACACAACCCCTCACATCACGTCTACACTGCGATTAACCCCCCCAGGGCCCCTGTCCCCAGGCCCCGGGGCAGCAGACACGGGCCAGGCGCGGGTGTTTCACAGCAGTGTGAACACACCCTCCCATCGCGTCCACACTGTGATTAACCCCCCAGGCTCCTGTCCCCAGGCCCGGGGCAGCAGACACGGGCCAGGCGCGGGTGTTTCATCGCCGTGTGAACACACCCTCACATCACGTCTACACTGGGATTAAACCCCCCAGGGTCCCTGTCTCCAGGCCCGGGGCAGCAGACCCAGGCCAGGCGCGGGTGTTTCATGGCAGTGTGAACACAACCCCTCACATCACGTCTACACTGGGATTAACCCCCCCCCCCCAGGGCCCCTGTTTCCAAGCCCGGGGCAGCAGACCCAGGCCAGGCGCGGGTGTTTCACAGCAGTGTGAACACACCCTCCCATCGCGTCTACACTGCGATTAACCCCCAGGGCCCCTGTCCCCAGGCCCGGGGCAGCAGACCCAGGCCAGGCGCGGGTGTTTCACAGCAGTGTGAACACACCCTCACATAGCGTCTACACTGCGATTAACCTCGCGCCCCCTCCTCCGCCCATAGACGGCCGAGCGCCAGGAAGTAGTTAGAACTACGCTTCCCAGCGTGCACCGGGAGAGGCCACTTCCGCTTCCGGCGGCCTGAGTGGCCGTTGAGGGCGAGGGCGTGGCCACCAAACGTCACTTCCGCTCTGAGGAGAAGCGGGAGGCTGCGCTGCGGGGGGGTCTCAGCCCCCCCCCCCCGGGTCCGGGCCCCGCCCCCAGCCCCGCCCCGCGAGGACCCTGCTGGGGGCGGGGCGGGGCCTCCTGCCCCGGGTTGAGCAGCGGGTCGCTCCGGGTGACCGGCCCCGCCCGGGGTGGCGGGACAGGCCCGAGCGTCCCCCCCTCCCCGGCTCATTATAACCCCCGTGCGCGGGGCTGTCACTGGTGCGCTCACGTGCCCGTGCGCGGGGCTGTCACTGGTGCGCTCACGTGCCCGTGCGCGGGGCTGTCACTGGTGCGCTCACGTGCCCGTGCGCGGGGGTGTCTCTAGTGCGCTCACGTGCCCGTGCGTGGGGTGTGTCTCTAGTGCGCTCACGTGCCCGTGCGCGGGGCTGTCACTGGTGCGCTCACGTGCCCGTGCGCGGGGCTGTCACTGGTGCGCTCACGTGCCCGTGCGCGGGGGTGTCACTAGTGCGTGCTCACGTGCCCGTGCGCGGGGGTGTCTCTAGTGTGCTCACGTGCCTGTGCACGGGGGGTGTCACTAGTGCGCTCACGTGCCCGTGCGCGGGGCTGTCACTAGTGTGCTCACGTGCCTGTGCGCGGGGGGTGTCACTAGTGTGTGCTCTCGTGCCCGTGCGCGGGGGTGTCTCTAGTGCGCTCACGTGCCCATGCGCAGGGGTGTCACTGGTGCGCTCACGTGCCCGTGTGCGGGGCTGTCACTAGTGTGTGCTCTCGTGCCCGTGCGCGGGGGTGTCTCTAGTGCGCTCACGTGCCTGTGCGCGGGGGGTGTCACTAGTGTGTGCTCACGTGCCCGTGCGCGGGGTGTCACTAGTGCACTCACGTGCCCGTGCGCGGGGTGTATCTAGTGCGCTCACGTGCCCGTGTGCGGGGCTGTCACTAGTGTGTGCTCTCGTGCCCGTGCGCGGGGGTGTCTCTAGTGCGCTCACGTGCCTGTGCGCGGGGGGTGTCACTAGTGTGTGCTCACGTGCCCGTGCGCGGGGGTGTCTCTAGTGCGCTCACGTGCCTGTGCGCGGGGTGTATCTAGTGCGCTCACGTGCCCGTGCGTGGGGGTGTCTCTAGTGCGCTCATGTGCCCGTGCGCGGGGGTGTCACTAGTGTGCGCTCACGTGCCCGTGCGTGGGGGTGTCACTAGTGTGTGCTCTCGTGTGCGGGGTGTCACTAGTGCGCTCACGTGCCCATGTGCGTGGTGTCACTAGTGCGCTCACGTGCCCGTGCATGGGGGTGTCACTAGTGCGCTCACGTGCCCCTGCGCGGGGGTGTCACTAGTGCGCTCACGTGCCCCTGCGCGGGGGTGTCACTAGTGCGCTCACGTGCCCCTGCGTGCGGGTGTCACTAGTGCGCTCACGTGCCCATGCACGGTCTGTAGCACGGCGCGCACAAGTCCTGTCGGGTCACGTTGGGGTGTGACTGGCTTCGCTAGGGCTTTCTGCCTAGCCGGGTGTAAAACTCGGGCAATCCCCTGAAAGACCCCCAGGGGGGCCTGTGCCCCCCCTGGTTGAGAACCACGGATGTGGGGGAGCCCAGACCCCCCCGCCGTACCCACTCTTTGCATCGGCCTCAAGTCATTTGTTCTGGGTCCCCACTTCCTACCCTGCGCCCCAGGGGCCGGAGTCAAAGAAAGGGCGTCTCCGTTTAGGTGACAGTGACGGGTCGGTGCTGACAGAGCCATTACCGACCCTTTCCCTAGTCTCCTTTTCAGACTTTGCCCCATTTTTTCTGTAATTTTCTAATGTTAATTTAACAATATCAGATTTGTGATGTTTTCCCACCCGTTGGACCTGCAGTAAATTTTCTTTCTTTCATTGGGAAATTGTTGTCCTGAATCGTTCCCCACATGAAAAGGTGCTTAATGGGCTCAGCTTGCAGCGCCGTGAGACACAGCTGCATCTGGGGTGGCATGGGGTGGCCATTCTCTGCCGGCAACACGGCATGGACGGGCACAGGAGGAGAAAGGTCCCAGTAGAGACCGTCCAGCCCAAGGTTACAAAGTCCCGGCTACTGCCACCCCCAACTGCCCAATGCAGCTCCCCCCCCACTCAGCTGCAAGTCACCTGCCCACCCCTGGTGCTGTCCCCTCCTCACCGGCCAATGGGAGCTGCGGGGGTGGCACTTGGGGTGGTGGCAGCACATGGAGCCCCCTGGCTACCCGTATGCGTAGGAGCTGGAGGGGAGACATGCCGCGTTGCCTCTGCTTCCCAGAGTGGGGCCAGCTTCGACCCCACTCCTTGGCGGAAGCACCCCAGACTCTGCTCGAGGTCCGGATTACCAGATTAACATGTGGGTAAATGAGATCAAGATTCCTCCCTGTGGGGAGGGGATTTCAGTTATCGATAAAGCCGGGAGAAACCGTTCAGTCTGTCTCTCTCTGTCTGTCTCTCTGCTCAGGATACTGGAGTTGAGCTTCCTGGGTCAGACACTGCTGCTTCCATTGTGATCTGGGACTCGAGACAGCTGCTGTTGCTCCATTGGCGGAGTCAAGGCTAGGGAGTGACTTTAAGTAAAGTCTCCTCTGTGCCCAGACAAGGTGAGGACTTTCTCCAGCTGTAATTATCCCATAGCGCAGCCCTAGGCTTTGCCAACACCAACATCTGAGCCAGAAACTCCAGGTGATTAATGGAGACTTCAGGGAAAATGCTGAGGACAGGCATGAAAATGCCTGTGCACAAATAGCCGCTCCCTTACCCCACATATCTCCTCCCCTTAGCAATTGCAGGAGCTGATCCAGCCATAGGAGAGTGAATGGCTGCCCCTCAGCCAGAGGTGGAGCGACGGGGGAAGGAAGATGTAAGGAGAAAAGAGGGAGAGACTGAAAGGGGCAGTGGGAGAAATAACTGGGGAGAGAGATTCCCAGTTCCCTGACCTGCCCACACACACTTATTGCAGCATTCCTGGGCAGATTCACTTCCCTGTGACAAGGTGAGGTGCAAGGAGAGGAAAAAACAATTCCCTATCCCGCTAGCTGTGGGAGTGTGCTGCCCTGGGGACAACATCGGGGTGTGTGTGTGGGGGGGAATCCCCCAGAGTCACCCCTTTTGTTCTGCTCTTGTCTCACAATTGGTTCTCAGGCTTTGTTACTGGGAGAGTTTTTAAATGTCCCGGTGGTTTAGTGCTGGTGGAAGGGGCCGGTCAGTGCTGTAATAAAGTGACCAAACATTTCCTCGGAATAGAACTATAAAAATGTAGGGCTGGAATGAACTTTGAGAGGCCATCTAGTCCAGCCCCCTACACTGAGGTCAAGTATCAGAGGGGTAGCCGTGTTAGTCTGGTTCTGTAAAAGCAGCAAAGAATCCTGTGGCACCTTATAGACTTATCTTCTTGCATCCGAAGAAGTGGGTATTCACCCACGAAAGCTCATGCTGCAAAACGTCTGTTAGTCTATAAGGTGCCACAGGATTCTTTGCTGCTCTTACACTGAGGTGTTTGTCCAACCTGTCCTTATAAACCTCCAATGACGGTGATTCCACAACGTTCCTTGGTAACTATTCCAGTACTTAACTAGCCTTTTCCACAACTTTGTCACATGGCTGACTCAGATTCAGTTTGTGGTCCACTATAACCTCCAGACCCTTTTCAGTAGTATTGCTCCCTACCCAGTTAGTTCCCATTTTGTTGTTGTGCATTGGATTTTCCTTGCTTAAAATGTAGTACTTTGCAGTTTTCTTTATTGAATTTCATCTTGTTGTTTCAGATCAATTCTCTAATTTATAAAGGTCATTTTGAATTCAAATTCTATTCTACGTGCTTTCAACTCCTCCCAGCTTGGTGTCATCTACAAATTTTATAAGCATACTCTCCACTCCGTTATCCATGTCATTAATGGTTTTTTTAATTCCTTTTCTAACAGAGGTCTGGGTAGGTAAAGTCCCCCCATTACTAATTGTATTTTGAATTTCTCTGTTAATTGCGCAACAGTCTAGAACACTAGTGTACAGGGAAGGAGCCGGGGAATGGGGGGTGGATTTTGATGTAAAATTATTTCCTGTTCTGACATGTCCACAATTTCCCTTTTGGCCCTCACAGGCTGCAGCGCAACATCCGTGTTTTGCTCCAGATCATTCCATCCTTCCAGGGAAGGGAAATGGCTGCAATGGAGCCAGTTGAGGTAGGGATTATCGGGGAGTTGCTGGTGGGTTCCTGTTGGGGAGAGAGAAGGGCAGTAAATACACAGGAGGTGGGCACTTGGGGCGGGGGGGGGAGGGAGTAGGGATTAGTCTGAAGGTGGGAGGGGTTAGGAATTACACAGGGTGGAGAAAGGGAGGGGGGCGAGGTGTGAAAAACGTGCTGGGATTTGGTTACAGTGAGGCCTAGATGGCAGGAACAGACTCCTGGGGTTTGTGGGGGGGGGGGATTCCCTAATTTGTGGAACAGGAAACAACCCCCCTGGAGTGAGCTGGGAAAATTTACCAGAGTCCAATACTAGAGCCCTAATCTACTATCCAGAGGCTGCTGTGAGATACAAAGGGGCACCCACCAGCAGTGTTCCTCTATTTTTTTCCATCCACGTGTGGAATTAATTTTGTATGTGTCACACATCACCTCCGTATTGATGCACATAACAAAATTCATGTGGTGGGGCCGAGGGGTTCAGGGCTGGGTCAGGGGGTTGGAGTGCAGGACGTGTGTGAGGGCTCTGGCTGGGAATGCAGGCTCTAGGGCTGGGGATGAGGGGCTCGGGGTATGGGAGGGGGCTTGGGGCTGGGGGGCCTGAAGATGAGGGGTTTGGGGCTGGGGGAGAGGGTTGGGTGAGGGCTCTGGCTAGGGGTGGGGCCAGGGACGACAGGTTCGAGGTGCAGGATGGGGCTCAGAGCTGGGGCAGAGGATTGGGTGGGGACAAGGGCCCTGGCTGGGGGTGTGGGCTCTGGGGTGAGGCTAGGGATGAGGGGTTTGGGGGTACAGGCTGCCCTGGGGCTGCGGTGGGGAGAGAGGATGCCCCCCCCCAGCCCTCTCTCACCACAGCAGCTTGGGGCAGAGGGGGAGGTGCCGCGGGAGGGGCTTCTCTCCCACCGCAGCATGTCCGGGGCAGGTCTGTGTTTGGGGACGGGGGAGAGGCACCTTTCCCCCAGCTGCAGCAAGTCCAGGGCAGGTCCACACTGGGGCCGGCGGGGAGGGGTGCCTCTCCCTGCTGCAGTTCTGAGTCCCTGCGCGGGGCTTAATAGGCAGCTGAGCAACTGCGCTGCTTAGAGGTAACTTACCCCTCCAGTGGGGCCCAGCGAAGGCAC
Source organism: Mauremys reevesii (assembly GCF_016161935.1). Lineage (NCBI taxonomy): Eukaryota > Metazoa > Chordata > Testudines > Geoemydidae > Mauremys > Mauremys reevesii. The sequence continues at coordinate 1,986,221 of NC_052636.1, forward strand.
CCCATCCCGTCCCATCTAGTTATCATCAATGGGGAGGGTGTTGCCATTCCCATCATGGTGTTGTCCATGGACTCTGCTGGGAGCTTCATCTCATGTAAGAGCCTCTGGCTCGTACGTGAGTGATGGATGTGAAGACCCCTGTCCCCTCTCTCCGCTCGGAGGGGTGAAGGGCTCTCTTTTTCTCCCCTCACCCTAATGCTTCCTGCCTGTTCTGATGGGGTAGGTGTGGGATTATGCTGTCTGCCTGCCTCCCAGAGCTTCCACGTGATTGGCCCTCCTCTCCTGTGAATTGTGGGGTTGTCAGTAGCAGCGGGACCTGAGTGGGGGCTCTTTCTCTTTCAGGGGCCGGTGACCTTCGAGGAGGTGGCTGTGTATTTCACCAGGGAAGAGTGGGCTCTGCTGGACCCCGCCGAGAAAGTTCTTTACAGAGCCGTCATGCAGGAGAACTATGAGAATGTGACCTCGCTGGGTAAGGATTCCCGTCCCCTCGGTTCTTAGAGGGGGAAGTGAAGCATTAAGTTTCACAACACCCCACAGTGCAACCTCAACTCTGCCCTGTTTCAGCAACACCACGGAGCAGCTTGGGAACAGAGCACAGGAGCAGTATAGCACAAAGTCTAACACCTTCTCTTTGCTAAGGCAAAACGGGGGATTAGGTCCCATGTAGGGAACAGAAGGTACCTACACCTGGCCTGCAGCATCACACTGTTGACTCATACTTAGCTTGTGGTCCACTATAACCCCTAGATCCCTTTCTGCCATACTCCTTCCTAGACAGTCTCTTCCCATTCTGCATGTGTGAAACTGATTGTTCCTTCCTAAGTGGAGCACTTTGCATTTGTCTGTATTAAACTTCATCCTGTTTACCTCAGACCATTTCTCCAATTTGTCCAGATCATTTTGAATTATGACCCTATCCTCCAAAGCAGTTGCAATCCCTCCCAGTTTGGTGTCATCTGCAGACTTAATAAGCGTCCTTTCTATGCCAATATCGAAATGGTTGATGAAGATATTGAACAGAGCCGGTCCCAAAACAGACCCCTGCAGAACCCCACTTGTTCTACCTTTCCAGCAGGATTGGGAACCATTAATAACGACTCTCTGAGTACGGTTATCCAGCCAGTTATGCACCCACCTTATAGTAGCCCCACCTAAGTTGTATTTGCCTAGTTTATTGATAAGAATATCATGCGAGACCGTATCAAAGGCCTTACTGAAGTCTAGGTACCACAGCCACCCTTCTCCCTTATCCACTCTTTAGTGCAGACACAGTTTTTTGTTTATAGAGTGTCCAGCAGAACGGGATCCTAGTCCATGAATAGCGTTACTAGGTGCTACGGTGACAGGAATAGTAAATGATACTAATGGGGAGGTTCTGGGTAGTGGGAGGGAGGGTGTTAGAGAGCGGGGAGAGGAAGCTTTGGGGCAAAGACCTCCTGTGAGCTGGGAGGACTGGGGGCAGTGGTAAGGGGTAGGGATGCCATGAAATAGCTGCTGTAGAGAGTTAGGATGCTGTGGAAGGCTGGAAGCAATGGAAACCAAGGACCTAGAAGGGTTGGTGCTGGTTAGAGTAAAGGTATCATGGGTGCTGGGTAGAGAGTGCTCCAGGAAATAAGGGTGCTTGCAAAGGGACACATTTCTGGCAGGAGCTCTTGGGAATGAGGACTAAGGAACAACTGAGATAATGGGATGAGGGTTGGGGAGCAGATAATTTAGGGGAACTGGTAGGAAGGAGGGGTGTGGGCCATGGGAGGAGAGGAGAGAACCCAAGGAGAGATTTTTCCTTGGGTCCCTGGAGGTGTGGAAGGGTGAGAGCAGTTAGAGGAAGGAGCGTGGGGGGTCACAGTGATTGGCAGGGCTAGCTGCCTCTCTGTGCCCTTCCTCACCTCTCTGAGTGTCCCCCCTCAGCTGTCAGGTCTCAGGCCTTTCTCTCTCCTCCAGTGACTGTGGCCCTCTCTCTGTCAGTATGAAACAGTTCTAGGGGGACTTCCCCTCTGGCTGGAGTCTTCCCTTTCTGCGACATGGAGTTACCTGCTCTGGGTTTTGAGAGCCCTTTTGATCATGAGTGTCTGGTGTGTATGTTCCTAGTAGACATGGGCACAGCTAAATACTTCATAAGAAAAGAGCCCTGAACCTTGGGGCACCTGGGGAGCTGACCCCAGGATTTTACTGCTTTAGAATGGGCTGGGATTAAAACAACAGAACTTTTTTTGTGTGTGACAAAAGTCCCACGAATTCACCAGATCTCGCTTGTCTTCTTTCCCCTTAGGGAAACTAAACTTGATGTCATCTCCCAGCTGGAACAAGGGGAAGAGTTGTTTTCCACAGATTTCCAGGACTCGGAGGAAAGAAAACTCCTGAGAGGCAGCTATACAGGTGAGTGAGCATTAAACCAACTCAATGCCTGAAGAAAATAGCTGGGATTCCCAACAAAGACCTCGTGAGCTCTCTGTGTTCACGATTGTTCCCAGCAGGGGTCATATCCTCAGGGCAGCTATTGCTCAACCCGTCCTGACTAACTCCTGGCAGTATCTCCTTCCCCAAACTTCTTTCTCCTAAAGTGTTTGGATGGGAACTGGATGCAGAATTGATCCCCTCCTCTCTCCCCTTTAAGAAAGAGTTTGGTGAAACTCAATCCCTGACTTTTTCCATTTTCAGCTTTTTTTTTTTTTTCCATTCCTGTTTCTGAGATTTTTCTTTCTCTGTCCTAGCAGGTGATGGGATGGTGAGAGAGCTCATGGAGCAGAATCCTCAGCAGGAAGATGATGAAGTGGAACCACAAGGGTCTTTATTGCAAAGATGCAAAGGGAGTGTGTCCAGGACTTGTGAGCAGGGAAAAGGCTGTGAGAGTTGGCACAGGCCAGAGAAGCAGCAGGGAAACCATCCAATGAAGAAAGTTGGTAAATCTGTTAATGATCAGGGAACTCACAAAGGCCACAAGGAAACCACGGCGCAGCAGAGAATCCCCATGGGAGAGAGAAATAACGCACGTGTTGAGTGTGGGAAAAAGTTCAGTAGGCGCTCGCGTCCTGTTACACATGAGAGAATCCATAAAGGGGAGAAACCCTATGAATGCAGAGAGTGTGGGAAAACCTTCCCTCAGAGCTCAGCCCTTATTAAACATCAGAAGATCCACACTGGAGACAAACCATATGAATGTTGTGAGTGCAGGAAAAGCTTCCTTCAGCACTCAGCCCTTATTAGACATCAGAGGGTCCACACGGGGAGAAACCCTATAAATGCTGTGAGTGTGGGAAAACTTTCACTGAGCGCTCAGCCCTTATAAAGCATCAGAGGATCCATACATGGGAAAGGCCCTATGCATGCAGTGAGTGTGCGAAAACCTTCCCTCAGCGCCCAGCCCTTATAAGACATCAGAAGAGCCACACCGGGAACAAACCATATGCATGTTGTGAGTGCAGGAAAATCTTCCTTCAGCATTCTCACCTTATTAAACATCAGAGGATCCACACACGGGAGAAACCCTATGAATGTTGTGAATGTGGGAAAACTTTCTCTCGGAACTCAGCCCTTGTTTACCATCAGAGAATCCACACAGGGGAGAAACCCTATGAATGCCACGAGTGTTGGAAAAGCTTCGCTACCAGCTCAAACCTTGTTACACATCAAAGGATCCACACAGGGGAGAAACCCTACAAATGCTGTGAGTGCGGGAAAACCTTCACTGAGCGCTCAACCCTTATTAAGCATCAGAGGATCCACACAGGGAAAAGGCCCTATGACTGCAGAGAGTGTGGAAAAACCTTCCCTCAGCGCTCAGCCCTTATTGGCCATCAGAGGATCCACACTGGGGACAAACCATATGAATGTTAAGTACCAGCGGGGGAGCCGTGTTAGTCTGGATCTGTAAAAGCAGCAAAGAGTCTTGTGGCACCTTATAGACTAACAGACGTTTTGGAGCATGAGCTTTCGTGGGTGAATACCCACTGAGCTTTAGCTCACGAAAGCTCATGCTAAAATAAATTTGTTAGTCTTTAAGGTGCCACAAGTACTCCTGTTTTTTTTGCGGATACAGACTAACACGGCTGCTACTCTGAAACATGTCAGAGATTGTGAGCCCGGCTTGTGTCTAGTTCCTAACTGACACCTGTGCCACCAGCTTAGAGAAATAAACTGGCCATGTTTGACAAAGCCGTGCCTCACTAGCACTGCTGAGATACAGGATTACACGCGCTGTAACAGCAAAGTCGCAAGGCAGCTCTGTATTAGTGGCTATTGTTTCAATTCCCTTAGCCCCAGAAGCCACAGTTGTGCTAGATGATGTACAAACACAGAAAAGGAAGACAGCCCTGGCCACGAGGAGCTGACAGTCCAAGCAGACCAGACAGATGCAGGAAGGGGTAGAACACACCAGCAGAGTGAACAATGTGAGGGCAGCCACTGGCATGTGGGTGCCACAGAGTGTTGTTCTTGTTGGGTCCAGGTGAAGGTAAGGGAGAAGGCCACAGATGGGGAGAAGAGTGATGCTCAGGCGAAGAGATTGGGAGGTGGAAGGGAAGATGGCTCAGTCAGTCAGAGAAAGTCAAGTCAAAGTGTAGAAAAGTCTCAATCTTGGGAGGACCAGAGGTCCCTGCTTCGGCTCCTCCTGGCTGCAGGGGCACCATTCAGGGGGAGCATGGAGGGGCTCTAGCCGTCCCTGAGTTTCATACCCGAGGTCAGCTCACAGTGCATGCCCTGGCTCCAGGCAGAGCTCTTAACTGCAACACGGCTTGAGTGTGATAGGTCATGAGTTCAGTGCTGCTCCCAGCTACCACTTTTGGGACAGGGAGTTTTAGAAACATAAGAACGGCCACACTGGGTCAGACCAAAGGTCCATCTAGCCCAGTATCCTGTCTTCTGACAGTGGCCAGTGCCAGGTGCCCCAGAGGGAATGAACAGAACAGGGAATCATCAAATGATCCATCCCATCACCCACTCCCAGCTTCTGGTAAATAGAGGCTCGGGACACCATCCCCTGCCCGTCCTGGCTAATAGCCATTGATGGACCTGTCCTTCATGAATTTATCTAGTTCTTTTTGAAGGCTGTTATAGTCTTGGCCTTGGCAACATCCTCTGGCAAGGAGTTCCACAGGTTGACTGTGCGTTGTGTGAAAAAATACTTCCTTTTGTTTGTTTCAAATCTGCTGCCTATTAATTTCATTTGGTGACCCCTAGTTCTTGTGTTATGAGTAAATAACACTTCCTTATTTACTTCCTATAAGTAATGATGTCTAGAAACTTTTATCACATCCCCCTTAGTCATCTCTTTTCCAAGCTGAAAAGTCCCAGTCTATTAATCTCTCCTCAAACGGCAGCCGTTCCATTCCCCTAATTATTTTTGTTGCCCTTTTCTGAACCTTTTCCAATTCCAATACATCTTTTTTGTGATGGGGCAACCACGTCTGCACGCAGTATTCAACACGTGGGCCTACCATGGAGTTATATAGCGGCAATATGATATCGGCGATAGAGGCAAATGTGATGGGGTCAAGAGTGGCAGGTGGAGCCCTCCTTTGGGAAGGGTAGCCCCTGGCTCCACCCCTTGTGCCCATGCACCCCCACTGGGCTGGAGCCTTGACCCCTCCAGCCGAGTTCCCCCTGCACTGAGTTCCCTGCTTCTCTGCAAAGCAAAGATGCATAACGTGTTTAAATAGATGTCCATAGTACTTTTTAAGAATGGCAATGGATGCATGTGGCAATAGTTACCTTTTCTGGGATTTTGTTTGTTTGTTTGTTTGTTTGCCACCCATTATTTTTATGGGAAGTGAAAATCCTTTTCCCTTTTGAGGAGTCCAGCTGTTGCAACTTAGCCTTTTAACCATCAAGCCAGGCTATGGAAACCCCCTCCAAACTGTCCTTGATTTTCTTTCATTTTTGAGTCCTTTGGGGTTCACATCTCCAGATTGCAGGTGGTTCACAACAACCAAGATTTAACAAAACGTTTGGGTTATGTGGGGCTTTTCCAAACGGCCACTAACCCAAAGTCTGCCTCACTTGAAATGGATCAGGCCACGTTGTCTGTACTCAAAGGCAAACGTCACACCTGATTTGCCCAGAGACTTCAGGGAAGTGACTGTAATATGGGCTGAAATAGTCAGCCATAAAGACCAAGATAAAGGTGGAAACCCTTTTGTACCAGCACCTGTCTAAGAAAGCTGGACATTCCAGGACCCCGAAACTGATCCCCTCTGTGGGAGGAAGTCGTAACATCAACAACAGTTTGTGCCAGCCTTGATCTGTGTCGTCCTACCTGAAAAAGCTTGTGAATGTGGAGTACTGAGCCTGCGACGCCATCGCCCGAGTCCCTGACTCTAGCTCCTACTCCACGTGTGAGTCCAAAGAGCTGCAGAATCACTTGTCAATTCCAATATGTTATTGTTACTTTTTCTATTTTTCCATCTTTGTGTTTATCAACTGGGAGACATCCCAACCTTTCTATTCTATTACGGTGTTACAATGGGGCTCAGCGCGTGCATGTGTGTATGAAACCTGTCACATCTATGCAGGGAAGGCACTAAAAAGAATAAGCCCCAAACTGAGGAACTCTTAAAGTTCTGCCCTACAAAATGATTGAATATGTGCTCCTTGGTCTGTGAAAGGGTTCAAAGAACCTAAGCTGTCAGGTACGGTAGGGTAGGCCCAGGCTACCAGCTAGATATTAACAAGCTAGCAAAGCAATTCCAATCCTAAACTCTTAGAAAGAAAACAATAAAAATCCCCTTTGGCCGGGGATCCTTTAATCCAAGAAAATCCTAAACACAGTTTGGGAGGAGACATTAAATGTTCTAGAAGTCTACCTGTGTCTGAAGCAGGAGCCCTCCTGGCTGTTCTTGGGGCTTCTTTCACCATAACATGGGCTCCACCGCATGTTCATTAATTCCAAAAGTTTAGCAGCAGGATGACCAGGCAGAATAAAGTGTCCTGGGCAACCCTTTCCCTTTGCCAGGAGGGAATCTGTCTTTCTCTCAAACAGAGCAAGCTGGGAAGCTTGGATCCCAATGTGATTTGGCCAGAGTTCAGGTGGCTTGCTCTGGGGTTTTGCTTTGGAGCACGTCCTTCCCATCTGCCCTGGCAAAAGCAGGAAGCAAAGGAAAAGTCATTCTCCTGGGGGTGACTTTTTTTGCCATCTCCCTCCCGAGTGTCTTTATGAAAGGGAGAAGAACACGAAAAGCCCACTGAATTCTCAGGAAGAAGTTAGGTGATTTCGTCTCCCTCCCAGGCCCCATGTTGCTGCATGACCCTTTGCTCTATGGTTAATTGCTCCCTATGGGTCTGAATTTCTTCTCATGACAAACTCTAGTTCTGCCCCCTCCAGCGTCTCGCTGTGTTTAGGATTTGACAAGTCACAGCCATTCATTTCCCCTTCAGTCTGCCTCACATACAGACCAGGGAGCTCTCCTTCACGCCGTGCCCAGCCCATATGTCTGTCCACCCACACTCTGTCTGTCTTTCCACTGTCAGTCTCCTTGGATCCCTTCCCAGGGAGGAAGGTTTAATGCCCAGATCTGTGGACTATAGGCTTTGAAAGTCTCACTTCTGTTTTGAAAACCCAAGATGAGCCAGGCAAGCCCCAGCCCCGTCTGCCCCCTCCGTGGTGGCCAGCTCAGCTGGGCCCAGAACCCTCCCGCACCTAACAGCACAAACAGACTGTGGGTTTCACCACAATCTCAAATTCACCAAGAGCATTTGATCCAACCGCTGGCCACGCTGATGCATCCAACATGGACACCCAAGCAGGACCCGGGGGCCTTTCCTGATGGTCTCCCATTGTGGCTGTCGAAAATGGGACCAGGAGACAACTCCAAGGCATTCCTGGTGACGTTCGAAGGGGTGGCCTCTGGCACACTGGAGACACACTGTTAGCCCTTTATCTGACTAGGTCAGTGCAGGCAGCCTACCAGTGATTGGACCCCCCAGGCTGCCCTTGACTATGGGAAAGTTAAGGCCACCATTCTGGACCAGACAGGGGTTAACCCTGACAAACGCTGACACGTGTCATGAAAGGTGTCCCCCCCCTCAAGGGGGGGTTAGACCCTCTCTGGTAGCCCAGCGCCTGCAGAACGATGCCTGGCAGTGAGTGGGGCCAGCGCAGCAGGCAGGGGCCCATGTGAAAGATACTTCAGTCCCCAAACAGTTCACGCAGATCCTCCTGTGTGGGGGAAAGAGGCACTGGCCAGCCATGGTAGCGGAAGCCATAGAACTGATGGAAGCCTAACTAGCGGCTGATGAACCAGAGGCCCAACCCTGAAGGTCCAGGAGCCTGAGGAGGATGGATGGACCGATTGGGTGGGGGGGGGAAGAACCACTGCAAAATGGAGCCAGCAGAGCTAAGGCACTTACCCTGGCTGCTGGTCAACCCGCCAAACCTTGAAAGCAGGTATCCAGTGTGCCAGACCCAAACCAACAGGGAAGGAGACCCCCCACCCAGGAGGCACAGAGGCCACCGAAGGCAGACCCTAGGGCCGGGAGAGCACTTTTGGCATGACTGCCCCTACGTGGACTGTCGCTATGAACAAGTCTGTGTAGCTGGCTCTTGAGCCTGGAGGCAGAGTCCAGGGAAATGCCGAGGCCCCGTTTGAGTGGAAGGGAGCCCCATGATGGCCTTAGCTGACTTGGCCTGCAGCCGGATGCTCATTCGGGGCGGGCTCGTCTCTGGGCGCGAGTTCTCCGGGACACAGCTACACCTCCAGCGTATCCATGGGGCTATACAGCCCTACCTGGCTGCCTGGGTATGACTTGAGGTCCACGGTCAGGAGAAAACCCTCCAGGGCAGCGTAGCCACCAAGTTGACTTGCCCCGTGGTTTTGGGACAAGATTGGCCAGAATACCGAATGATACTGCAGGTAACCACTGGGAGAGGGAGCAGCAGGGGGAACGACTCAGCCACTCCTCAGAGGCTGACCCAGGGGGAAAGTGCCCTGTAGAAGACGCCCGGACAGAGTTGGAGCATGACAGGGACTTTGTCTCTCTATTTTTGGACAATCTGACCTTGAGCCAAGCCTGTGAACAGGTGGTGGCCTTAGACCCAGGAGGGGACACCCTGCCACAACCTTCCCAGGGGCCACAATTTGAGCTCCAGGGAGACTGCCTCTATCGAGTGATGCAGGACATAGGCGCCGACTCCGCGGGTGCTCCAGCCTCGGAGCACCCACAGGGAAAAATTGGTGGATGCTCTGCACCCAGCGGCAGCCAAGCTCCCCACCCCAGCTCACCTCACCTCTGCCCCCTCCCCGGAGCCCACCACGTCCCCACTTCTCCTCCCAGCGCTTTCCACCACAAAACAGCTGTTTTGAGGCATAACAAGCTGTGGGAGGGAGGGGGGAGGAGGCGGGGCCGGGGCAGGGATTTGGGGAAGGAGTCCAACAGGGGCAGGGAGGGGGCAGAGACTTTGGGGAAGGGGTTGGAATGGAGGCAGGCCAGGGGTTAGGGTTAGGGACCCAGGGACCCTTTGGCAGCAGCCTTCCTGCTCTTATTCTCTCCCCTTGTGCATCCCTCTCCCTGGGCCACTTCCCCTTCATCCCCTTTGCACCGGTGAGGCCCTTCCCTCAGGGCCTGCCGCCTGGCAGGTAGCGGGCTGGAGTTCCCTTCGGCTCCCACGAGCCTGCCCTGGCCTCCTCACACAGGAGACAGACCTTCATCCTTTGAAGGCCTGGGAGAGACTGTCTGCTGCTCTCCTGTGCAGCCTTTATATAGGGCCTAGCCTAGCCCTGATTGGCCAGCTCTACCCTTGGCCCTGATTGGCTGCCAGCCCGCCCAGCTGCCCTGGCCTACTTTAGCCCCCTCTCGCATGGGGGTGGGGCAGCCGCCCCACCACAGGCATACATACCCCAGACTAGGCCAGAAGGGGTTAACCCCACACTCTGGGCAGAGGAGTTCCTGCCCCTCAGACCATACTAGGCATGCTCCAAGCGCTATGCTAGTATAAAAGGGAGCAGCCCAGTTCAGGCTGGGTTGACCACCAGAGAGAGAGGATCTTTGGGCGAGGCTCCAGCCGAGGAGCCGTCTCAGCCCTTTCCTGCTGGAGCCAGAGATCCTGAGATTCCGGCCCAAAGATCTGCTGCCATCAGGATCCCAGGGAATTACCTGCGCTGAGGAGCCCAGGGTATACAGTATTGTGATCACGGTCAGGTCAGCTCAGGAAATTCATCAGTTAACAAGGATCCTGCTTTGGAAGCAAGTCATCAGTTTAGCCAAATCATCAGAATAATACAACAAAAAAATCAACCCTTAAAAATCCTAAAGCAGGAACCCAAGGAGGCAGTTGTCCATTTAGTTATTAATCCCAATTAGAGAACTTCACCCAGGCAATGTGATCCACACTGCGCCGATTCAATATTTTGATACTAACACCAGTTTATTGTTCACATTTAAGCCACAACTTCAGGGCTTCTGCCTTAGATTTCACCAGTATGTGGCTAACCTTCTCCCAGCGGCTTTCCACAGATAAAAACTTAGTACAGATACAGATTCAGACCTTAATACACAGGTATTTAACAGTATATATCCAACAGCTTAGGTTCTTAGAACACTTTCCCAGAACAAGGAGCACATGTTCAATCATTTTGTAGGGCAGAATTTTAGGCTTATTTAGATTAGGGAATTATATTTGTAGCTCCTTCCTTGCGTGGATGTGATAGGTTTCATACACACATGCACACCACAGTAGAATAGAAAGGCTGGGACATCTCCCAGTTAATAAAAACAAGTATGGAAATATAGAAAAAACAAGAAGACACTGAAATGGACAACTGAATCTAACTCTGGACTCAGAGTAGGAGCTAGAGCTGCAGTCAAGGACTCAGGTGATGGGGTCACAGGCTCTCTCAGGTAGGAGAAGACAGGTCAAGGCTGGCACAGCCTGTTGTTGATGTTAAGACTTCCTTCCCCAGACGGGATCAGTTTCGGGGTCCTGGCATGTCCATCTTTCTTAGACAGGTTGCTGGTACAATAGTGCTTCCACCTTTACTTTGGTCTTTTTGGTTGATTCCAGCTCACCCCACATTAGTCACTCCCCTGAAGTCTCCAGGCAAATGAGGAGTAAAGGATGCTTTGGTTACAGACAACGTGGCCAGATCCATTTCAAGTGAGGCAGAATTTGAGCTATCGTCAGTTTGGAAGAGTCCCACTCAACTCAGCAGTTTTCTTAAAATATCGGTTGTTGTGAACCACGTGCAAGGTAGAGATTTGAACCCCAAAGATCTCAAAAATGAAAAAACCAAGGACAGTTTCCATAGCCTGGCTTGAGGGTTTAAAGGCTGAGCCATAACAGCTGGCTTCCTCAAAACAGGAAAAGGGGTCTCAGCTCCCATAAAAATAACAGGCGGCAAAAACAAAACAACAGAAAAACAACCTATTGCATCATGCATCCATTGCCATTCTTAAAAAGAACCAGGGACATCTCATGACAGACATTATACATCTTTGCTTTGCAGAGAAGAGGGGAACTGAGTGGCCCGTACAGTCTAATTTGGTAAAAGGTTTCACAACTTGTCTCCTTACATAATTTTACTTTAAAGCTTGTCAAAACATATTCCATTTGAAATAGAAACAACTGAAGTCTGGTTCTGTGTTCTCCTATACACTAGTTTCCTCACACATTCCACCACCTCAGCCTTGGAGTGATGATGTACTTCAGAACGCCTCAGTCCACATTGGGTATTTTACATCAAATATACGTTTTAAGATTAGCCACCACTTTGTATATTACTAGCAAAAAGCAAACCGATGCAAGTCACAGTGTGCCAGTGTGATAATTCAGGTTATCACTAAATTAGGCTTTAATCTGAAATTAACTTCACTGGTAATTTCATTTTCACTGGTTACAAGAACAAAGATTGTAAAAATTTATCATACATGTTAGTTTCCTTTTAATCCCCATTTCCACCAAGTGAGCACAATGTAAATGTGATCTACACCAGCACCGGAGCTTTCCACATCTGAGAGTTCATTTATCTCTGGGGATTTGGACACAAGTGTTGGTGAAAGGGGTCTCATGCTATGTGGGAAGGTCACACCTTCCACTCTTTCAAAGAAGCAGAAAGTTGAGGCAAAGTGGCACAACTGCATAAGACACAAGAGCAAAACGACGAGACAAAAGCCTAGAGACAGGACTCAACATTTGTATTTCCAGCAGTCTGAAATTGGAACCTGACATATTCATTCCCTCATCAGTTACCACCATTTCCACAGCATGAAACTCCTTGTTTCCCAATCAGGCTGGTGAAGGAATGTCCTCTGAAGGCATCAACTATTTCTCACTTTGCCTCACGGAACTTTGGATCCAAATAGTGAAGGACCTTCCAGTCGAGCCAGGGCATCCTTTGGGAGTGTAATCTGAGCCACTGAACTAAGGAGCAGTGCTAAAAACAAAGCGTTTTACCTGGACTGTAGTTCACCACAGCTTCCTTCTTTAGGGCAAAAATCAAGTACTGGGTGCCTTCTATATCAAACTGAGTTCTTGCCAAATCCTTGACCATGGTCAGGGTACATTTACACTTCTCTGGAATTGAATCCTTTACAAAACCACCCAAAATGTGAGCAGTGTTAGTGAGGAATGGCTTCCCCAAACACACCCAATTTGGTGGCACAGGTCCAAGTTCGGGACTAGAAACACTCCTGCATCAGAATCCCTGCAAGTCACCAAAGGAGCAGAGTATATTAAAAATAGATATTCTGCAGCTATATCACATTCAACACTGAGTTCACAGTAGTGCACATTTGCAGCATCTCTCATGGGCAAGTTCACCAGAAATGAACATCTATTTTTTCCAAATCAACACAGACAGGGACAGCGTTTCCCAAATCATAGGAGGACACATGCATCCAGTTACTTCAGTTACTTGCACAATTTGGGGTGTGCTGTTGTTCACCATTTCAGAGTGGAGCCCTAAACTCATTACTGTTTCCTTGGCAGCATGCCCAATGGTTTGGAGCATCCTCTCCTGATGAGTGAACTGCACTTGAGCTTTTTTCATGTCATCATGCAGCAGGGGGGGAAAGACACAGCTAAAATAAGGAAGGATTCTTTTAGCAAACAGTCATTTGTCCCAAAGTCCTTGATAAATCCGAGCTACATCCCAGAGAACTAATATTCAATGTGACGAAATGGCCTTCAGGAGAGAGAGAAAAAGCCACAACATGGAGCAGTATAAGTCACTTTCTCTTTCATACAAAATGAAATTCCAGAGCGGATTACCTCTGATTACTCAAAAATAATCAGGAGAGCAAATTCCCCCATCATTTTCTCCTCTGATCCATTCAAACCTGTTTCATTCAACAGCACTTCAGTATTATGGAGTCATGTTATTTACAAAAATAATTAGCAACATTGTAATGGAGGAAAACTGCCACCCTTCTCATCTGCTAACAATCCCAGATCAGCAGGAAAATGTCCAGACGTGGCTTTGCCAACAGATGGAAACAGAGATAAAAGCACAGAATGATCACTCTGTGTTTTGTATCCACTGGAATTCCCCATCCAGGTCTGTGACACTTGCATCTCTAGCCCTAATGAGTCGGATTTAGGATCAAATTGCAGAGATTCTTTGGGAGGTGGGGGGTAGAATAAAGGGAGGAAAACCTCCATTGTGGCTCTCACACAGACACCAGCGCTGCTGGAGGGAACAGGCATAGTGACTGTCATGGAGAAGGAGGGAATCCATCCGACTCAGCCCATTTCCTTCCTTTGTCACAAAGGCCAAAACGATACATCTGTCCCACTGCTGCTCCTCCTCTTTGTTATATTGAAATATATTTCAATATGAAAAATAGTGAAAAAAAACCCACAAAACCTGCTGTCCAGCACAACCTGGACCAGCGTGAGAACAACTGGGAATGAGCCAATCTGTTGCCAAAGGGGGGACAACCGCTCTGCCAGTAGGGTGACAGTTTGAATGCGAGCCTCGGGGCTTGTTTAGACTATGGATATTGGTGTTGATTAGAACAGGTCAAAGGGGAAGGTGCTAGGTAACCCCAACCACTGTACCTGGGCTGTGTCACCACTGCAAAGCTATCTGTGTGTTTACATTAGGATCACTACCTTGAGCGGCCAACTCCATGTTTCCATCCTAGAGGAGACAAAGTCAAGGTCGGTTTTTGCTCAGTGTAGCTAATTGAGGTCACCCCTATTTCCCCCAGCTAGGGCTGATGGACATTCCTGGCAGGAGGGACACACTCCCACGACTCACAGGAGGAAAGAATTAGTAGAAAGGACCATGGGATTCACCCCAGACCTGCAAAAGGAAAGTGGGCAACTCACCTGAAGGAGCTGAGAGAACACGGTGATGCGAATGGTGCAAACAGCCCTAAAAGGCCACTATGTAAGAATTAGCAAATGTCTTTTTAAAAATGTATTTTTTCTGCCCTACACAAAGTTTTTATGCCGTGTCTCTCCCTTGTGAAGACCCTGATGTCTGTGAAGGTGTGAGCTTCGGATGAAACTTTTCCCGCACTCACAGCATTCGTAGGGTCGCTCTCCTGTGTGGATTTTCTGATGATTAATAAACGCTGAGCTCCAAGTGAACCGTTTCCCGCACTCACAGCATTCATACGGGCGCTCTCCTGTGTGGATCCTCTGATGTTTACTAAGGTCTGATTTGACCGTGAAGCGTTTCCCACACTCACGGCATTCGTATGGTCTCTCTCCCGTGTGGATCCTCTGATGCCTAATAAGGGCTGAGCTCCGAGTGAAGCTTTTCCTGCACTCACAGCATTCATAGGGTGTCACTCTTGTGTGGCTTGTCTGATGTTTAATCAGTTTTGATTTCTTACCGAACTGTTTCCCACACTCACAGCATTCATACAGGCGCTCTCCTGTGTGGATCCTCTGATGATTAATAAGGCCTGAGCTCTGAAGGAATGTTTTCCCGCACTCACAGCATTCATAAGGTCGCTCTCCAGTATGGATTCTCTGATGATTAGTAAGCGCTGAGCTCCAAGTGAACTTTTTCCCACACTCACAGCATTCATAGGGGCGCTCTCCTGTGTGGATCCTCTGATGTTTATTAAGATCTGATCGGGCAGTGAAGCTTTTCCCACACTCACAGCATTCGTACGGTCTCTCTCCTGTGTGGATCCTCTGATGTCTGATAAGGGATGAGTACTGAGTGAAGCTTTTCCTGCACTCATAACACTGATAGGATCTTTCTCTTGTGTGGCTTGTCTGATGTTTAATTAGGGTTGATTTCACACTGAACTGTTTCCCACACTCACAGCATTTGTAGAGGCTCTTTCCCATGTGGATCAGCTGATGTGTAATGAGGGTGGAGTTCAGAGTGAAGTTTTTCCCACACTCAGTGTATGTGTTTCTTCTCTCTCCTGTAGGTTTTATCTGCTGGGCTGTGATTTGCTCGAGGTCCTTGTGAGTTCCTGGACAATAAATGGATTTACCCTCTTTCTCTCTGGGCGGGTTTCTCTGCTCCCTCTCTGGCCTGTGCTCACTCTCACAGGCTTTTCCCTGCGCACGATGCCTGGACACATTCCCTTTGGATCCTTGCGATAATCCCCCATGTGGGTCCACTTGATCACCATCTTCCTGCTGAGGAGTCTGCTCCTCATTCTCACTCACCATCCCAGTACCTGCTCGGATAGAGAGAAGAATCTCAGAAACAGGGATGGAAAAGGGGGAAACAAACCAAAATTAGAGCTGGAGAGACAGAAAAAAAGAACTAGTAGCTGAATTCTCCAAAACTCTTCTCCACAGGGGAGAGAGGAGGGAAGCAATTCTACCTCCACCTCCCATCAGGGAGGGAACTACTGCCAGGTATAAATTGGAAGCCATTTGTGACAGCTGCCCTGAGGATAAAATACCTCCTGGGGATAATCCTAAACTCCAGGAGCTCACAGGGTCTCTTTAGGGAGTCCCAGCTGTTTCTTTCAGGCACTGAGAGTTCTGGAATTGATTTAATGATTCCTTACCTATGCAGACACCTCTCAGGATCCCTCTCTCCTCAGAGCCCTGGAGATCCAGGACCCAGGGCTCCTCCCCTTGTTCCAGCTGGGAGACCACATCAGGTTTGGAAACAGGAAACCCTGCTCAGGGGAAAGAAAACAAGAGAGATCGGGGAATTCATGGGACATTCGTCACAAAGAAGATTCTATTACTTTAACCCCTAGCCCATTTTAACCAGTAAAATCCTGGGGGCAGCTCGCTAGGTGATCAAATGTGCATGAGTAAGGCTAAGATTTTTTAGTAAAAGTCACAGACAGGTCACAGAAAATAAAGAAAAATTCACGGATGTCATGACCTAAAAATATCCCTGACAAAATGAGGATCTGCAGGTCCCCACGTCGCCTGGGCAGCTGCTGGCTGGCTGGGAGCTCTGAGGCCCCTACTGCTCAATGGGTGTCAGAGCTCCAGGTCCCTTGTCCCCTGTCGCTGGACGCTGCAGGCCTCCCGCTGCCTGCAGCAGCTGGGAGCTTCGCTGCCTGCGGTGGCTTGGAGCTCTGGGGGGCCCCTGCCACCCGCCACAGTATGGAGTTGCTGGGTTCTCCTGCCACCTGCAGCGGCCAGGAAAGGCAGGGTACCCCCACCTGCAGCAGCTGGGAGCTTGGGGCTTTCTTCGGCAGCCTGGAATTGCGGGGTTCCCTCCGCCGCCCGTGGTGGCCGGAAGCTCTAGGCTTCCCATGGGTGGGGGTACTCCACAGCTCCCTACCTCCGCAGGCTGAAGTCACAGAGGTCTCTGGAAGTCACGGATTCCCTGACTTCCGCAGCCTCTGTGACTAAATCGTAGGCTCACTTATGAGGGATTTAACTAGCCCCATCTCTGCTGGGAATAGGGTTGCCAATTTTGTCTGGATGTATTCCTGGAGATTTCATCACATGACTTAATCTAAAATAAGTCACCCTGGATAGGCTTCTTATTCACAGAGAGAAACCCAGAGGAAGCCAGGACCATTGAGCATGGGCTGGTGGGATTCAGCGCAATAAGGACTAGGAGGGACTGGGGTGTCACTGAAAGTCGTATCTCAGGGCTTATCTACCCTTGAAACACTGTAGCTGCACTGCAGTAGTGCTTCAGTGTAGCCACTCCCTACAGCAACGGGAAGGGTTCTCCCGTCAGCATACGTCATCCACCTCCCCGAGAGGCGAGAGCTAGCTCAATGGAAGCATTATTTTCTATTTAAAGACCAACTATTCTAACTAATCGCAAATTCACGTTTATTCGGATTGGACAAATTTTTCATGGGCATTCAGGGAAGAGCTAAGTGTCCAACTAAGGGGTTATTTGATCAAGAGGTCCCTAAAATATAGCCTCCCCACACACCTCCTACGCAGCTTTTTATAAAATCATCCAGCTCTTGTAATTTTGCCTTGCACAGAGCTGGGGCTGAAACGATGGTTCTCATTGTCCCCCAACTGATCTCAGTAACTTAGTATTTATCTCAGTTAATACATGGCACCTACTGCCTCTTTGGGATACCAGTAGTGAAAAAAGTTAGTCACTGTAGACTTTGGAATTTAGAACAGCACAAGCCAAACTGATGAGTCAATGCCATTGAATGCACTGGTGCAGCAAGACAAAATCTCTGTTAACTGCTAGAGGATGTCTAGCAAGCTGCTGTCATAGTTTGGCTCAAGGGGCTGTGCTGTGGCCACTGAACCTGATTTACACTCATGAATTTGAGACTGAGCCCTGCCTCTGCCACCTTTCAGACAATGTGTGTCTTGCATCCTGCAGATATTCTTCTAAGAAGTTTTGCCCTCTCATAACAAAATGTTTGGGTTAAGAGTAATATTTCAAACTGATCTAAAATCCACATCCACATTTTTTCCCCAGTCTGCACTTAAAAGTTTTGCCAGAATAGGTCTGTCAGTTAGGAATGTCAAAAATCAACATAGTTATGCCAGCACAAGCTCTAGGGTAGACACAGTGGCAAAGAAAAAAAAACGTTAAAAAAAAACACAAGGTAATTAAATACCCATAAACTACATTGATTCAAAGTTCAAATTGCCCTGTGCTGACTCGTGTCCTTTCAGCATGTGCATGGCAGCTAAACTGAAACCTCTGAAAACTATGAAATGAAGAGTTAAAGCACATGCCACACCTGCAATACAAGCTTGGCTCTGCCCCTTCCATAACCCTGGAATTGGCACTAGCCACTGGGAAAGGTTCAGTAAGGCTCGTGCAAAGGTTTACAAACTACAAAGGGAAGTGGAGAATTCTCCATCTCAGGAAGTTTTCGAGTCAAGACTGGATGCCTTTCTGGAAAACCCTTTAGTCAAACACAAGGTATTCAGCTCAATACAGCAGTAAATGGAGGCAATTTTGTGTCTTGTGTTATAGAAGAGCTCAGACTAAATGACCTAATAGTCCTTTCTGGCCATAGAAGTCTATAAATCTACAATAGAGACAAAGGACTAAAATAACACGTCACTGTTTGTGTTGTGTTCCAGAGATTGGAATACCAGCATTTATCTGCATGCCCTCCAGCTGTGTGCAATGTGTCACCTTGAGCTGTAATTTGATGAAGGACGGATTAGTTGGAGCAGCTGGGCAGAGCTGTGACTGTGATATGAAGAGAGGTGCACGTGAACCTCGAGGGACCAAGTGTGCCTCATTTTCATGCTGAGTCAGTGAAGGTGCATGAGGGTGTGTTCTTGTCCCAGAGATTGTCAGCAGCCTGGTGGCATACGTGCTAGTGGTCTCCAGGGTTCAGTCAGGACAAAGTGAAGGCAATGACTCAAAAGGAATCCTCAGGGAGAGGGTAAAGGGGTGATATCACTTTGCAAGTCTGAGATGGTTTGACTGCCAGCCAGGTGTCAGAAACTTCTGTTCCCTACATGGCACCTAAATCCAAGTTTTGCATGAGCCAAACGATTATGTTAGACTTTATGCCGTACTGCTCCCGTGCTCTGTTTCCAAAGTGTTCTGTAGCAGGGGAGGGCAGAGGGCTGGTATGTGTGTCATTGCCATGTTGGGGTGTTGCTGAAACAGGGCAGAGTTGAGGTTGCATTGTGGGGGTGACGTGAATCTTAGCTGTTCATTTCCCCTGATAAGAACCGAGGGGACAGGACTCCTTACCCAGCGAGGTCACATTCTCGTAGTTCTCCTGCATGACATCCCTGTAGAGGGCTCTCTGAGCGGGGTCCAGCAGAGCCCCCTCTCCCCTGGTGAAATACACAGCCACCTCCTCGAAGGTCACCGGCCCCTGAAAGAGCAAGAGTCCAACACTCAGTACCTGCTGCCCCACTCACAGCCCCCCTATTCATGGGGGGAAAGGAGCCAATCAAATGGAAACTCTTGGAGGTTCGCAGTCAACAGAGTCTCACCCCACACCACATTGAGCATCCAGGAAACACCAGGGTGAGGAAACAAACAGGAAGCCCGTTGTCTCTCCCAGTCCCAGCAGATCCATCACACACCTACTAGCCACCGACTGATACGGGAGACGGAGCCCCTCACATGGTCCAGGGAGAGCTTCCTGGTAGGAAGCCCAACACCCTCCTCACCGAGAGGAGCTGGATATGAGGCGAGGCACATCTCCCCTAAGCTGCACTGATGGGTGCCCCCTTCATATTTCAAATAGTCAGATCAGGCTCCAGCACTGGGAATCTGGTCAGTTTTCCTAGACCCATCTAAGTGGGTTGTTTCCTCTTCCACAAATTAGGGCATTTCCACATTCCAGCCTCATGGGTCTGTTCCTAGAATCTAAGCCACATATTTAAAAAGTCCCAGTAGGTTTGCCTGGCCTCCTCCCTTTCTCCACCCTGTGAACTTCCTGCCCGCTCCAACCTCCTACTAGACTACGCAAACCATCCAATAATCCCTACCTGAACTGGTTCCATTTCAGCCACTTCTCTTCCCTGTCCCATGGGAGGATGGGATGAGCTGGAGCGAAACATAGACGTCATTCTGCAGCCTGGCAGGGCGAGAAGGGCAACTGCAGATGTTTCAGAACTGGCGTAAGTTAATTACACATCTTGATTAATGCTCCCTCCCCTGCCGGGCTTTTTCTCTGCAAACAGATATCCTAGATTCTGCCATGCTGGGAAAATGCTTGGTCACTTTATTATAGGGTAGACCTGGCCCCTCCCACCAGGGCTAACCCCACAGACACATTTTTAAGGGTTTAAGGGAGGATTGCTAAATCGACCGCTGATCACTCTCCTGTCAGCGCCTGTCCTCCACCTGATTGAGAAGAGTAAGGGGTGTCGATAGGAGAGCATCTCCCATCGACATCACGTCCTGTGGATCCCGCAGTAAGTATATCTAAGCTATGTCAATCTGAGTTAGTCTACTCACATAATTCAAATCGCATAGTTTAGATTGACTTTTCCCTTTAGTGTAGACAAGGCCGTAGTCTCCCAGTAACAAAGTCTCTGAACAAAATGCTAGAAAAGTGCTTCTTCTTTGCCCCGTTGCTGGCAGGGAACAGCCAGCCGCACCCCATCCTAGAGGCTCCCCAAACAGCATCCACTAACCCTCGACCTCTTTTGGGGAATGACTCAGGAGTCAGAACAACGATTTCCCACCTAAACAACGACAAATGGCTGCAGATAAAATGGGTAGGAAAAGCCTCCAAATCTGAGGAGAATTTCAATGGCTATTTGGGAATTATGGAGAAAAAATAAAATAAAATGAGAGAATAGTCAATAATTGTAGGGGAAAGGGGGAAATCTCCATGGATTTTGTATCCATATGTGATAATTAGAGAGAAAAGGGGAAAAACAAGAAGGAACTTTTAATCAATATTTCAGAGGAAAGTGGCACAACCAGGGGTCACTTCCCCGT
The DNA here is from genome assembly GCF_016161935.1 of Mauremys reevesii. Taxonomy (NCBI): domain Eukaryota; kingdom Metazoa; phylum Chordata; order Testudines; family Geoemydidae; genus Mauremys; species Mauremys reevesii. Next base: position 2,006,953 of record NC_052636.1, read on the forward strand.
TACCCTCACCCAACACACCCACCCCCCTCTGCCCTTGGAATTTCCCGACTGCACAAAGACAGTTCAATCTACCACCTTTCACGCGGCTTTCCCCCATCTCGTCCCCTCCTGACACCTCCACCCACACGAGGGGGAGCCCCCACGTCTCGTTCCCCATCGGAATCCCACTGGTGAGTGGGGCGGATCCCGGCTGCAGCTAGGAACAGCAGCTCCGCACTTGTTCAGGCGGCTGCAGCGCCTCTGGGAGGCGCGTGAACCACCAGGCAGCAGATCCCCAGGGGCTGCCACATCTGGGAACCCCTCGGGCAGAGAGTCACTTGCCTTCCCGTCCCCAGCACTTTCCCCGGGGTCTCGCTCCGGCACCGGGAGTCGCCGGCTCGGAGCTGGCGCTGGCAGAGGCCGGGGTCCCGCCCTCGCTTGGGCACGAAACGAGCTTTAAGGAAGGTCGCTCCCAGGACACAGACCCTGCTGGGGAAGCTGCAGCTGCTCGTCCGGGCAGCAGCGTCTCGTATTGTCCAGCGCCCCCCCCAGCCCCCACGTGCTGCCCACCCCGGGTCTGATCTCGGGGCTTTGTTCTCCCCAAGTCCTGCCTCCTTCTTCCCAGGACCCACCGCTCCCAGGGGCTGTGACGGGGCGGGGGGGGGGGGCAGCGGCTCAGGGCACAGCGCCGTGGGGGCGGGGACAAGGGAGGGGGCGACGCGGGATCGGGCCCAGCTGCGTCCGCCCCCGCAGGATCGAGACCCGCGTCCCCAGCTGGAGCCGGCTCCCGGGGCCGGGGCTGCAGGCGGGCGGGGCGCTGAGCGCGTCTCCCCCGGGACTGAGCGGGCTGCTCAGTACCAGGGGCTGGAGATTGGCGGGGGGCGGGGTCTGAGCAGGGGCAGGGGCAGGAGCGATGCTGGGGGCACAGTGAGGGGCAGGGGAGCAGGGGCGGAGATTGGCGAGGGCGGGGTCTGAGCAGGGGCGGGGGTGAAGCAGCGGGGCGGGGCAGGAGCGATGTTGGGGCACAGTGAGGGGCGGGAGCAGGGGCGGAGATTGGCGGGGCGGGGTCTGAGCAGGGGCGGGGGTGAAGCAGCGGGGCGGGGGCAGGAGCGATGCTGGGGGCACAGTGAGGGGCGGGGAGCAGGGGCGGAGAGTGGTGGCGGGGCAGGGTCTGAGCAGGGGCGGGGGTGAAGCAGCGGGGCGGGGGCAGGAGCGATGTTGGGGGCACAGTGAGGGGCAGGGGGGGAGCAGGGCGGAGATTGGCGGGGGCGGGGTCTGAGCAGGGGGTGAAGCAGCGGGGCGGGGGCAGGAGCGATGCTGGGGCACAGTGAGGGGCGGGGAGCAGGGGCGGAGATTGGCGGGGGGGGTCTGAGCAGGGGCGGGGTGAAGCAGCGGGGGCGGGGGCAGGAGCGATGCTGGGGGCACAGTGAGGGGCGGGGGAGCAGGGGCGGAGATTGGCGGGGCGGGGTCTGAGCAGGGGCAGGGGGTGAAGCAGCGGGGCGGGGGCAGGAGCGATGCTGGGGGCACAGTGAGGGGCGGGGAGCAGGGGCGGAGATTGGCGGGGCAGGGGTCTGAGCAGGGGCGGGAGGGGGTGAAGCAGCGGGGGCGGGGCAGGAGCGATGCTGGGGGCACAGTGAGGGCGGGGAGGTCTGAGCAGGGGCGGAGATTGGCGGGGCGGGGTCTGAGCAGGGGCGGAGGGTGAAGCAGCGGGGCGGGGCAGGAGCGATGCTGGGGGCACAGTGAGGGGCAGGGGAGCAGGGGCGGAGATTGGCGGGGCAGGGTCTGAGCAGGGGCGGGGGTGAAGCAGCGGGGCAGGGGCAGGAGCGATGCTGGGGGCACAGTGAGGGCAGGGGAGCAGGGGCGGAGATTGGCGGGGGCAGGGTCTGAGCAGGGGCGGGGTGAAGCAGCGGGGCGGGGCAGGAGCGATGCTGGGGGCACAGTGAGGGGCGGGGGAGCAGGGGCGGAGATTGGCGGGGCGGGGTCTGAGCAGGGGCGGCGGGGTGAAGCAGCGGGGGCAGGGGCAGGAGCGATGCTGGGGGCACAGTGAGGGGCAGGGGAGCAGGGGCGGAGATTGGCGGGGGCGGGGTCTGAGCAGAGGGCGGCGGGGTGAAGCAGCGGGGGCAGGGGCAGGAGCGATGCTGGGAGCACAGTGAGGGCAGGGGAGCAGGGGCGGAGATTGGCGGGGCGGGGTCTGAGCAGGGGCGGGGTGAAGCAGCTGGGGCGGGGGCAGGAGCGATGCTGGGGACAGTGAGGGGCGGGGGAGCAGGGGCGGAGATTGGTGGGGGCGGGGTCTGAGCAGGGGCAGGGGTGAAGCAGCTGGGGGCAGGGGCAGGAGCGATGCTGGGGGCACAGTGAGGGGCAGGGGAGCAGGGGCGGAGATTGGCGGGGCGGGGTCTGAGCAGGGGCGGGGGTGAAGCAGCGGGGCGGGGCAGGAGCGATGCTGGGGGCACAGTGAGGGGCGGGGGAGCAGGGGCGGAGATTGGCGGGGGCAGGGTCTGAGCAGGGGCGGGGTGAAGCAGCGGGGGCAGGGGCAGGAGCGATGATGGGGGCACAGTGAGGGGCAGGGGAGCAGGGGCGGAGATTGGCGGGGGCAGGGTCTGAGCAGGGGCGGGGTGAAGCAGCGGGGGCAGGGGCAGGAGCGATGCTGGGGGCACAGTGAGGGGCAGGGGAGCAGGGGCGGAGATTGGCGGGGGCGGGGTCTGAGCAGGGGCGGCGGGGTGAAGCAGCAGGGGCGGGGGCAGGAGCGATGCTGGGGGCACAGTGAGGGAGGGGAGCAGGGGCGGAGATTGGCGGGGGCGGGGTCTGAGCAGGGGCGGGGGTGAAGCAGCGGGGGCAGGGCAGGAGCGATGCTGGGGGCACAGTGAGGGGCGGGGAGCAGGGGCGGAGATTGGCGGGGGCGGGGTCTGAGCAGGGGCGGGGGTGAAGCAGCGGGGGCAGGGCAGGAGCGATGCTGGGGGCACAGTGAGGGGCGGGGTCTGAGCAGGGGCGGAGATTGGCGGGGGCAGGGGTCTGAGCAGGGGCAGGGGTGAAGCAGCGGGGGCAGGGGCAGGAGCGATGCTGGGGGCACAGTGAGGGCAGGGGAGCAGGGGCGGAGATTGGCAGGGGCAGGGTCTGAGCAGGGGCGGGGGTGAAGCAGCAGGGGCAGGGGCAGGAGCGATGTTGGGGGCACAGTGAGGGGCGGGGGAGCAGGGGCGGAGATTGGCGGGGGCGGGGTCTGAGCAGGGGCAGGGGTGAAGCAGCTGGGGGCAGGGGCAGGAGCGATGCTGGGGGCACAGTGAGGGGCAGGGGGAGCAGGGGCGGAGATTGGCGGGGCGGGGTCTGAGCAGGGGCGGGGGTGAAGCAGCGGGGCGGGGCAGGAGCGATGCTGGGAGCACAGTGAGGGCGGGGAGCAGGGGCGGAGATTGGCGGGGGCAGGGTCTGAGCAGGGGCGGGGTGAAGCAGCGGGGCGGGGGCAGGAGCGATGCTGGGGGCACAGTGAGGGGCGGGGGAGCAGGGGCGGAGATTGGCGGGGCGGGGTCTGAGCAGGGGCAGGGGTGAAGCAGCGGGGCAGGGGCAGGAGCGATGCTGGGGGCACAGTGAGGGGCGGGGGAGCAGGGGCGGAGATTGGCGGGGGCGGGGTCTGAGCAGGGGCGGGGTGAAGCAGCGGGGGCAGGGGCAGGAGCGATGCTGGGGGCACAGTGAGGGGCAGGGGAGCAGGGGCGGAGATTGGCGGGGGCGGGGTCTGAGCAGGGGCGGGGGTGAAGCAGCGGGGGCAGGGGGCAGGAGCGATGCTGGGGCACAGTGAGGGCGGGGAGCAGGGGCGGAGATTGGCGGGGCAGGGGTCTGAGCAGGGCGGGGTGAAGCAGCGGGGGCGGGGGCAGGAGCGATGCTGGGGGCACAGTGAGGGGCAGGGAGCAGGGGCGGAGATTGGCGGGGCGGGGTCTGAGCAGGGGCGGGGGTGAAGCAGCTGGGGCGGGGGCAGGAGCGATGCTGGGGGCACAGTGAGGGCAGGGAGCAGGGGCGGAGATTGGCGGGGGCGGGGTCTGAGCAGGGGCGGGGTGAAGCAGCGGGGGCAGGGCAGGAGCGATGCTGGGGGCACAGTGAGGGGCAGGGGAGCAGGGGCGGAGATTGGCGGGGGCAGGGGTCTGAGCAGGGGCGGGGTGAAGCAGCGGGGCAGGGGCAGGAGCGATGCTGGGGGCACAGTGAGGGGCAGGGGAGCAGGGGCGGAGATTGGCGGGGGCAGGGTCTGAGCAGGGGCGGGGTGAAGCAGCGGGGGCGGGGGCAGGAGCGATGCTGGGGGCACAGTGAGGGGCGGGGAGCAGGGGCGGAGATTGGCGGGGGGCGGGGTCTGAGCAGGGGGCGGGGGGGTGAAGCAGCTGGGGGCGGGGGCAGGAGCGATGCTGGGGGCACAGTGAGGGGCGGGGGAGCAGGGGCGGAGATTGGCGGGGGCGGGGTCTGAGCAGGGGCGGGGGTGAAGCAGCGGGGGCGGGGCAGGAGCGATGCTGGGGGCACAGTGAGGGGCAGGGGAGCAGGGGCGGAGATTGGCGGGGCAGGGTCTGAGCAGGGGCAGGGGTCTGAGCAGGGGCGGGGGTGAAGCAGCGGGGGCAGGGCAGGAGCGATGCTGGGGGCACAGTGAGGGGCGGGGAGCAGGGGCGGAGATTGGCGGGGCGGGGTCTGAGCAGGGGCGGGGTGAAGCAGCGGGGGCGGGGCAGGAGCGATGCTGGGGGCACAGTGAGGGGCGGGGAGCAGGGGCGGAGATTGGCGGGGCGGGGTCTGAGCAGGGGCGGGGTGAAGCAGCGGGGGCGGGGCAGGAGCGATGCTGGGGGCACAGTGAGGGGCAGGGGAGCAGGGGCGGAGATTGGCGGGGCGGGGTCTGAGCAGGGGCGGGGGTGAAGCAGCGGGGGCGGGGCAGGAGCGATGCTGGGGGCACAGTGAGGGGCGGGGGAGCAGGGGCGGAGATTGGCGGGGGCGGGGTCTGAGCAGGGGCGGGGTGAAGCAGCGGGGGCAGGGGCAGGAGCGATGCTGGGGGCACAGTGAGGGGCGGGGGAGCAGGGGCGGAGATTGGCGGGGCGGGGTCTGAGCAGGGGCGGGGGTGAAGCAGCGGGGCAGGGGCAGGAGCGATGCTGGGGGCACAGTGAGGGGCGGGGGAGCAGGGGCGGAGATTGGCGGGGCGGGGTCTGAGCAGGGGCGGGGGTGAAGCAGCGGGGCGGGGCAGGAGCGATGCTGGGGGCACAGTGAGGGGCGGGGAGCAGGGGCGGAGATTGGCGGGGGCGGGGTCTGAGCAGGGGCGGGGGTGAAGCAGCAGGGGCGGGGCAGGAGCGATGCTGGGGGCACAGTGAGGGCAGGGGAGCAGGGGCGGAGATTGGCGGGGCAGGGTCTGAGCAGGGGCGGGGTGAAGCAGCGGGGGCGGGGCAGGAGCGATGCTGGGGGCACAGTGAGGGGCAGGGGAGCAGGGGCGGAGATTGGCGGGGCGGGGTCTGAGCAGGGGCGGGGGTGAAGCAGCGGGGCGGGGCAGGAGCGATGCTGGGGGCACAGTGAGGGGCGGAGATTGGCGGGGGCGGGGTCTGAGCAGGGGCGGGGTGAAGCAGCGGGGCGGGGGCAGGAGCGATGCTGGGGGCACAGTGAGGGGCAGGGGAGCAGGGGCGGAGATTGGCGGGGCAGGGTCTGAGCAGGGGCGGGGTGAAGCAGCGGGGGCGGGGCAGGAGCGATGCTGGGGGCACAGTGAGGGGCGGGAGCAGGGGCGGAGATTGGCGGGGCGGGGTCTGAGCAGGGGCGGGGGTGAAGCAGCGGGGCGGGGGCAGGAGCGATGCTGGGGGCACAGTGAGGGGCAGGGGAGCAGGGGCGGAGATTGGCGGGGCGGGGTCTGAGCAGGGGCAGGGGTGAAGCAGCGGGGCAGGGGCAGGAGCGATGCTGGGGGCACAGTGAGGGGCGGGGGAGCAGGGGCGGAGATTGGCGGGGCGGGGTCTGAGCAGGGGCGGGGTGAAGCAGCGGGGCAGGGGCAGGAGCGATGCTGGGGGCACAGTGAGGGCGGGGAGCAGGGGCGGAGATTGGCGGGGCGGGGTCTGAGCAGGGGCAGGGGTGAAGCAGCGGGGCGGGGCAGGAGCGATGCTGGGGGCACAGTGAGGGGCGGGGAGCAGGGGCGGAGATTGGCGGGGCGGGGTCTGAGCAGGGGCGGGGGTGAAGCAGCGGGGGCAGGGGCAGGAGCGATGCTGGGGGCACAGTGAGGGGCGGGGAGCAGGGGCGGAGATTGGCGGGGCGGGGTCTGAGCAGGGGCAGGGGGTGAAGCAGCGGGGGCGGGGGCAGGAGCGATGCTGGGGGCACAGTGAGGGGCAGGGGAGCAGGGGCGGAGATTGGCGGGGCGGGGTCTGAGCAGGGGCGGGGGTGAAGCAGCGGGGGCAGGGCAGGAGCGATGCTGGGGGCACAGTGAGGGCAGGGGAGCAGGGGCGGAGATTGGCGGGGCGGGGTCTGAGCAGGGGCGGGGGTGAAGCAGCGGGGGCGGGGGCAGGAGCGATGCTGGGGGCACAGTGAGGGCGGGAGCAGGGGCGGAGATTGGCGGGGGCGGGGTCTGAGCAGGGGCGGGGTGAAGCAGCGGGGGCAGGGGCAGGAGCGATGCTGGGGGCACAGTGAGGGGCGGGGAGCAGGGGCGGAGATTGGCGGGGGCAGGGTCTGAGCAGGGGCGGGGTGAAGCAGCGGGGCGGGGCAGGAGCGATGCTGGGGGCACAGTGAGGGGCGGGGGGAGCAGGGGGCGGAGATTGGCGGGGGGCGGGGTCTGAGCAGGGGCGGGGGGGTGAAGCAGCGGGGGGCGGGGGCAGGAGCGATGCTGGGGGCACAGTGAGGGGCGGGGGGAGCAAGGGGCGGAGATTGGCGGGGGGCGGGGTCTGAGCAGGGGGCGGGGGGGTGACGCAGCTGGGGGCCGGGCCAGGAGCGGGATGCTGGGGCGTTTGACGCGCACAGTGAGGGGGTGGCGCCGGCGCGGGATTGGCGCGGGGAGCAGGTCACTTCCGCTTCCTGCGGCTGGGCGCGCTCGTTGCCCCGGCAGCATGACACGTCACTTCCGCTGTGGGGAGCGTGGACCCGTGTATGTTACTCTGCTGCGGGCCGGGGGCGCCTCTCACTCGAGCCCAGGTGCCAGGCAGCGCCCCGGGGCGCCGCAGGGCGCCTCAGCGCCCCACCCAGGGCGCCTCCGCACGAACGCGGGGGCAGGGCCTGCCGGGCGGGGTCAGCCCCGGGTCTCGGCGGCGGCGGCGGCTGTAACCCCCCCCCCCGCGGGCGGGGCCGCTTCGCTTTGTACAGAGCCACTGGCGGGTTTTCTCTCTCTGGCGCTGCCCCGTTCCGTGTGGGGTCGGACGGGGTCCCGCTCGCCTGCGGCCGGCCACACGCGGCCCCCGCGCTCCGGTTCTGTGGCGGGCTCGGCCCCGGCTTTCAGCAGCGCCGGGCCCGGGCTGCCTTTGTTCAGCCTCACGGGGGCCGGTCACTCACGTTAGCGCTTTTACAAGGTCTCTTTCTAGCTGTCCGCAATACGGCACTAAACTCTGGTTGTAGGGAACATCAATAAGGACTTGAAAATAAGAAGCTTCATTTAAAATTAAATTAAAATGCAGAGCCCCCCCGGACCCGGGCAGTGTGAGGGCCGCTGAAAATCAGCTGCGCGCCGCCGGTTGCCTACCCCCGTTGTACAGCCTGTAATGTGTTATGCCGATGCCTTTATCTCTGATGCTGATTCGGTAGAGGTTTCTTCCTCCTCCTTTATCTGAATTTCCTCTCCACACTAATGTTGGGGTGTCCTCCAGTAGGTTAGTGTATTAATGGATAAATTCATGGAGGCTAAGTCCATCAATGGCTATTAGCCAGGATGGGTAAGGAATGGTGTCCCTAGCCTCTGTTTGCCAGAAGGAGGTGATGGATGGCAGGAGAGAGATCACTTGATCGTTACCTGTTAGGTTCACTCCCTCTGGGGCACCTGGCATTGGCCACTGTCGGTAGACAGATACTGGGCTAGATGGACCTTTGGTCTGACCCGGAGCGGCCTTTCTTATGTTCTTATAATGATCTCAACTCGTTGTCATATGTGTCAATTCGTTGCCATGGCGCTCTTGTGGGTCAGACATCTGCAGATGTTCCAGCCAAGAGCGGGTGTTAGCTCGTGTTCCTGTGGTTGGCTGGCGTCGTTATGGACCAGATTTCCCCTTTTTGCTCTAGTTTAGGGGTGGGCAAACTTTTTGGCCCGAGGGCCACATCTGGGTATGCAAATTCTATGGCAGGCCATGAATGCTCCCAAAATTGGGGTTGGGGTATGGGATGGGGAGCGGGCTCTGGGGTGGGGCCAGAAATGAGGCGTTCAGGGTGCGGGAGGGGGCTGGGGTGCAGGGGGGGAGTGAGGGCTCTGGGGTGGGGCTGGGGATGAGGGGGTTGGAGTGCAGGAAGGTGCTCTGGGCTGGGACCCAGGGGTTCGGCGGGCAGGAGGAGGATTAGGGCTGGGGCAGGTGGTTGGTGCGCAGGAGGTCAGGGGTACAGGCTCTGGGCGGCCCTTATTGCAGCATCCCTGGGCAGATTCACTTTCCTGTGACAAGGTGAGGTGCAGGGAGAGGAAAAAACAATTCCCTCTACCGCTAGCTGTGGGAGTGTGCTGCCCTGGGGAGAACATCGGGGTGGGGTGGGGGGAATCCCCCAGAGTCACTCCTTTTGTTCTGCTCTTGGCTCGCAATTGGTTCTCAGGCTTTGTTACTGGGAGAGTTTTAAAATGTCCCGGTGGTTTAGTGCTGGTGGAAGGGGCCGGGTCAGTGCTGTAATAAAGTGACCAAACATTTCCTCGGAATAGAATTATAAAAATGTCGGGCTGGAATGAACCTTGAGAGGCCATCTAGTGCAGCCCCCTACACTGAGGTGTTTGTCCGACCTGTCCTTATAAACCTCCAATGATGGTGATTCCACAATGTTTCTTGGTAACTATTCCAGTAGCTAACTAGCCTTTTCCACAACTTTGTCACATGGCTGACTCAGATTCAGTTTGTGATCCGCTATAACCTCCAGATCCTTTTCAGTAGTATTACTCCCTAGCCAGTTCCTTCCCATTTTGTAGTTGTGCATTGGATTTTCCTTGCTTAAAATGTAGTACTTTGCAGTTTTCTTTATTGAATTTCATCTTGTTCTTTCAGATCAATTCTCTAATTTATAAAGGTCATTTTGAATTCAAATTCTATTGTACGTGCTTTCAACGCCTCCCAGCTTGGTGTCATCTACAAATTTTATAAGCATACTCTCCACTCTATTATCCATGTCCTTAATGAAAATTTTGAGTAGTACCAGATCCAGGACTGGCTCCTGTGTGACCCCCATTAGGTAAATCCTCCCAGTTTGACAGCAAACCATTAATACTTATTCTCTGAGTGCAGCCTTTCAAGAAATTGTGCACTCGTAGTACTTTCATGTACACTACATTTCCCTAGTTTGCTTATGAGAATGTCATGGTGGCCTGGGTCAAAAGCCTTACTAAAATCAAGATGTTTCATGTCTAGAGTGTCCCCCGCATCCAGAAGGCCAGTACCCCTGTGAAAGCAGGAAATTAGATTGGTTTGGCATGATTTGTATTTGATGATCCATGCTGCCTATAACTTATCACCTTACTGTTCTCTGGGTGCTTATAAATTGATTGTTTTTAATAAAATTTTCTTTCCAGTTATCTAAGTAATGCTTGACTGGTCTCTCTTCCCCAGGTCCTCATTGTTCCCATTTTTAAAGAAAGGTTTTATGTTTGCCCTTCTCCGCTCCTGCATCACCTCCAAGTCATCTCACTGTTCTCCAGGAGTTGTCAAAGATAATTAGCTGTTCCAAGCCTGCTTCAGCTAATTCCTCGAGTACCCTGGGATGAGCTTCATTAGGTCCTGCTGACTTTAATACATCTAAGTTATCTAAATATATTTTAGCCTGTTAGTTCCCCATTGTGGTTTCTGTTCTTTCCCCATCTTGATTAAGAATAATTGTTTTAGTATCTGGTCACAATTTTAAGGCATTAAACACCTTAGTCGTCTTTATAGAACCCTTAGCTTAGTGCCAGTTATATAACTTTCTAGGCGTAACTCATTTTGTGAGTTAATCTTTCTGATTTCCGCACCCCCCCCATGCTTGTGCTATTATTTTGTACTCATCCATAGCAATTTGTCCATGATGCCACTTTTTGTAGGATTCCTTTTTATTTTCTGATCAAGAGCTCCTGATAGGGCATTTTTCCCACTTAATATTCTTTCTATCTTTCCTTCACATTGTGATAGTTTGCTGTTGCTCCTTTAATATTGTCTCTGAGAAACCGCCATCTCTCCTGAACTTATTTTCAGCTCAGATTTCATTCCATGGGACCTCATCTACCAGATCTGAGTTTGTTGATGTCTGCCTTTTTGAAGTCCATTGTCTTTATTCTGTTACTCTCATGCCTTCCTTCTCCTAGAATCTTGAAATCATCATTTCATGATCACTTTTACCCATATCACTTTCCACCTTCAGTTTCCTAACTAAATCCTTCTTGTTAGCCAGAATCAGGTCTAAAATGGCTGTCCTCCAGTTACTACTTCCATCCTCTGAAACAAACAGGGGTCCCTAATACATTCCAAGAACTTCTGTTTGTTTTTTTAATTCCTTTTCTAACAGAGGTCTGGGTAGATAAAGTCCCCCCATTACTAATTGTATTTTGAATTTTTCTGTTTGTGCAAAAGTCTAGAACACTAGTGTGCAGGGAAAGAGCCAGGGGTGCGGGGGGATTTTGATGTAAAATTATTTCCTGTTCTGACATGTCCACAATTTCCCTTTTGGCCCTCACAGGCTGCAGCGCAACATCCGTGTTTTGCTCCAGATCATTCCATCCTCCCAGAAAAGGGAAATGGCTGCAGTGGAGCCAGTTGAGGTAGGGATTATTGGGGAATTGCTGGTGGGTTCCTGTTGCGGAGAGAGAAGGGCAGTAAATACATGGGGGTGGGGATGAGGGGTTCAGAGGAGGGTGTTGGGTGCAGGGGGTGAGGGCTCCGGCTAGGGGTGAAGGCTCTGGGGTGGGGATGGGGGTGACGGGTTCAAAAATGGGGCAGAGGGTTGGGTGCGGGGGGGACAAGGACCCTGGCTGGGGGTGTGGGCTCTGGGGTGGGACTGGAGATGATGGGTTAGGGGGTGCAGGCTGCCCTGGGGTTGCCATGGGGAGAGAGCACCTCCCCCCCCGCCGCCGCCGCCGCAGCAGCTTGTGCCAGGGGGAGAGGCACCTCTCCCTGGCTGGGGCAGCTCCGGCGGGCCTGGGCCAGGTCGAGGGAGGGGCTTCTCTCCCCCAGCTGGTCCATGTTGGGGCCGGGGCGCCTCTCCCGCAGCCGCAGCAGGTCCGCACTGGGGCTGGTGGGTAGAGGTGCCATTCCCTGCTGCAGCCTTGAGTCCCAGTGCGGGCTGAATAGGCGGCTGTGCTGCTTAGAAGGAAGTTAGCCCACCAGTGAGGCCCAGGGAAGACACCCCATCGCCTCCCATCCGGCTGTTATCAGTGGGGACGGTGTTGTAATTCCCATCATGGTGTTGTCCATGGACTCTGCTGGGAGCTTTATCTCCTGTATCAGCCTCTGGCTAGTACATGAGTGATGGATGTGAAGACCCCTGTCCCCTCTCTCCGCTCGGAGGGGTGAAGGGCTCTCTTTTTCTCCCCTCACCTTAATGCTTCCTGCCTGTTCCGATGGGGTAGGTGTGGGATTGTGCTGTCTGCCTGCCTCCCAGAGCTTCCATGTGATTGGCCCTCCTCTCCTGTGAATTGTGGGGTTGTCGGTAGGCAGCAGGACCTGAGTGGGGGCTCTTTCTCTCTCAGGGGCCAGTGACCTTCGAGGAGGTGGCTGTGTATTTCACCAAGGAAGAGTGGGCTCTGCTGGACCCCGCTCAGAGAGCCCTCTACAGAGACGTCATGCAGGAGAACTACGAGAATGTGACCTCGCTGGGTAAGGATTCCTGTCTCCTTGGTTATTAAAGGGGATGTAAAGAGTTAAGTTTCACAACACCCCACGGTGCAACCTCAACTCTGTCCTGTTTCAGCAACACCCCAACAGGCAAACGACACATATACTAGCAGTCTACCCTCCCGACCATGGAACAGCTTGGGAACAGAGCACAGGAGCAGTATAACACAAAGTCTAACACCTTCTCTTTGCTAAGGCAAAACTTGGGATTATGTCCCATGTAGGGAACAGAAGCTGCCTGCCCCTGGTCTGCGGTCAGACACTGAGCCTACTGCACACAATCCATCTCAGACTTTCATAATGTCACCACCTCTTTACCCTTGCACTAAGGATTCCTTCCGAGTCGTTGCCTGCACTTACCCTCCCTGAGTATTGGAGACCACTAGCACGTGTGCCACCAGACTGCTGACAAACCTTGTGACAAGAACACATCTTTGTGCGCCTTCATTGACATAACCTACATCACTCAGCACTGAAATGAGGAATACCTGTTCCTTCAGGTTTCACATTCCTGTGTCTTCATATCACAATCACAGCTCTGCTAAGCTGCTCCAACACTTCCCTCCACTGTTCCTTTAAAGTTATACCTGACACAGTGCACATAGCTGAAGTGTATGCAGATAAATGTTGGTATTCAAATTTGTAGAATACAACACCAAGAATGTCACCTTCTTAGTCCTTCCTCCTATTAATTATTGATCAGTATATTTTAAAGCCAGAGATACTAGTCATCTGATCTCCTGTATAATACAGGCCATACAATTTCATGCAGTTACCATTGTAGTAAGTTGACTACCTCGTGTTTTGATGAAAACATCTTAAAAAAAGGCATCCAGTCTTGACGTCACTAGATGGAAAATTTGCTACTTCCCTGAGTAGTTGATTAACCTTTGAACCACCCTTACTGATATATTCTGAGTGACATTTGCCAACTGCATGGTTAGGAGGTAGGGGTAGAGTTAAGGTTGTATTGCAGGTGTAGTGTGTAGTTTAGTTCTTCATTTCCTGGTTTTCAGAGTTTTTAACTTTCGCCACCATCACATGCTGGAAGGGTATGAGGCTGCACTGGACAACCTTAACTCTGCTTTAATGTATTTTCTAAGTATATAATGCCCTTGATTTCTTTTAAAAGGATCCCCCCCAGCCACAATAACTGTCTGCATTAGAGCTTTTGCCGGCAAGCTATGTCAGGCAAGGATGTGATTTTTCACACCACTAGCTAACAGACAATTCTCACAAAACTCTTAATTAGCAACTAGTCCAATATCTCCATGTAGATTTGAGAACACTTAAAAATATTGTTTTTAACACAGAAATATTGTTATCAGGGCCAGAGTTCCAAGAGAAGCAGGATATTGCTTGTGATTATGGAATGCTCAGGGAGTTTAGAGAGACTATAAAAATGGAAAGCTCTAATATTTGGGGATTTCCACTGACCGCATGTTTACTGGGTACATGTCACCTCAGGATGGGATGAAGAGAGAGAGTTTTTATTCCCCGTTAATGGCATCTTATTGGAGCAGCTAGTTCTGGAATCCACACGGGGAGAGGTAAGTCTAGATCTACTCCTAAATGGCACAGAGGATCTGGTGCAAGAGGCGAATACAGCTGACCTGCTTCGTAATTGTGACAAACTGGGAATGTTCTTAATGTTTTCTCTGAATACGGTGTTGGTGCCTCAGGTTCCCCTATGCAGTTCTTAAGTATCTAGGTGGTGGGATAAGGGTGTATGGTTGCTGCAGAGCAAAGGGCCAGTGCACCGAAATGCCTGACACTCTGTCTTGTAGCAACTGATGGCCTGGGCCCCTCCCCTGCAAAGGTGCCAGCTGGAGGTGTTGGAAACAAAGAGATCAGGTGACCTGGCCCGGGAAAGGGAAAAAGCCCAGAGAAGGAGGGGCGGGGGGGGGGGTTCAGTTTTGGAGCTGGCTGGAAATAGAGAGGGACGCCCTGACGGGGCTTGGGCTTCCCAACAGGGCTGTGGCCTCCCTGGGGGCCCCAGATGGACCTAACTAAAGGGGGTCCTGCTGTCTGTGCCTGCAAAACCTGTCTTGGACTGTGTTCCTGTCGTCTAAATAAAACTTCTGCTTTACTGGCTGGCTGAGTGTCCTGGTGAATCGCAGGAAACCGGGGGTGCAGGGCCTTGTGTCCCCCCCACACTCCATGACAATAATATAGACCATAATGTAATTAAATTTAATATGCCCATGAGGGTTAAAATACCAAAGAAGCCCACCGCAATAGTATTTATCTTCAATAAGGGGAATTACACAAAAGGGAGAGATTTTATTTATTTATTTATTTAATTTACATGGAAATTAAAAGGACCATTCACAAGGGAAATGCCTGCAAGCTGCATGGAAACATTTTAAGAACACCATAATAGAGGCTCAAAGTAAATGTGTATCCCAAATGGGGGGGAACATTTAGAAGACTAAGAAAATACTCCCATGGTGAAACAGAGTAAAGAAGGCAGTTAGAAGCAAAAAAGGAATGTCTTAAAAATTTTGTCAAGCCCTACTGAGGAAAAGAGCATAAAATCTGGCAAGTCAAGTGTAAAACTATAATTAGGCAGGCCGAAAAGAGAATTTGAAGAGCAACTAGCAAAAGTTGTTGAAATTCTTTTTTAGTGCATCAGAATCAGGAAGCCTGCCATAAAATCAGTGGGATACTGGGTGCTAAATGAGCACTCAGCTGCTCTGCAATGGCCTTGATTTCCTAACTGAATCATTTGCATCAGTCTTCACTGCAGAGCATGTGAGGATCTTTCCTACACCTGAGCCATTCTTTGTAGCTGGCAAATCTGAGGAAAAGTCCCAGATTAAGGTGTTGATAGAGGACGTTTTGGAACAAATTGTTAATTTAAACATTAATAAGTCACAGGGACAAGATAGTATTCACCCAATAATACTGAAGGAACTCCTATATGAAAAGCACAGAACTACTGACTGCAATATGTAACCTACCACTTAAATTGGCTTCTATACCAGATGACCGGGGATAGCTAATGTAACACCAATTTTTTAAAAAGGCTTCAGAGGCTTTCCTAGCAATTAGAGGCCAGTAACCCTAACTTCAGTACCAGGCAAATAGGATGAAACCTATAGTAAAGAACAGAATGATCAGACACACAGATGAACATGATTTGTTGGGGAAGAGTCAACATGGCTTTTGTAAAGAGAACTCGTGCCTCACCAATCTATTAGAATTCTCTGAGGGGGTCAACAAATGTGCCCAAGGGTGATCCAGTGGGTATAGTGTATTTGGAATTTTTAGAAAGACTTTGACATGGACAAAGGGTCTTAAGCAAAGTAAGCAGTCATAGCATAAGAGAGAAGGCCCTCTCATAGATCAGTAACTGGGTAAAAGACAGGAAACAGAGGGTAGGAATAAATGGTCAGTCTTATCACTAGAGAGATAAATAATGGGGTCCCCCAGGGATCTGTACTTGGGCCACTGTTGTTCAACATACTAATAAATGAACTGGAAACATAGGGAAACAGGGAGGTGGGAAAGGTTGCAGATGATGCCAAATTAATGAAGAGCGTTAAGTCCAAAGCAGACTGTGAATAGTCACAAAGGGTTCTCACAACATTGAGTGACTGGGCAACAAAATGGCAGATGAAATTCAATCTTGATAAATGGAAAGCAATGCCCATTTGAAAGCGTAATCCCAACTATAGGTGAAAAAGTGATGGGGTCTAAATTAGCTGTTGCCAGTCAAGAAACCTTGGAGTCATTTGTTGTTAGTTCTCTGAAAACATGCACTGTAGTGTGTGCAGTGGCAGTCAAAAAAGCCAACAAAGTGTTCTGAACTATTTGGAAGTGATAGGTGATAAGACAGATAATATCATAATGCCACTACTTAAATCCATGGTATGCTACACCTTAAATACTGTAATCAATTCTGGTCACCCCATCTTTTTAAAAAAAAAAAAAAAAAAAAAAGTTAAAGTAGGAAAAGGTGCAGAGGAGGACAACAAAGTGATTAAGGGTATGGAACAGCTTCCATATGAGGAGAGATGAAAGACTGGGATTGATCAACTTAGAAAAGAGACTAAGTGGGGGAGATGATGGATGTGTGGGGAAGAAAATGAATCAGGAAGGCCTGGTCTACTCTACAAACTTAGGTTGACAGAAGCCGTGTTAAGACAATGTAATAAGGTGTCTACACTACCGAGTCCCATCTGCTGACCTAAGTTGTCTGTAAAGTTGACTTCTGTACTCCACTTCTGCGAGAGGCATAGCACTTGATTTGGCATCCATGGGTTGACATGGGGATGGTGTAGACGCTGCGTTGTGTAATTTGAATGAATTGGCCTCCAGAAATTGTCCC
Organism: Mauremys reevesii; assembly: GCF_016161935.1. Lineage (NCBI taxonomy): Eukaryota > Metazoa > Chordata > Testudines > Geoemydidae > Mauremys > Mauremys reevesii. The sequence continues at coordinate 2,023,210 of NC_052636.1, forward strand.
ACAGTGCTCCACTGTGACCCCTCTGGAGAGCACTTCCAACTCCACTGCACGGCAGCCAGGTACACAGGAAACAGCCCCATCCCTGTTAAAGCCCCAGGAACTTTTGAATGTTCATTTCCTGTTTGATCAGCATGGAGAGCTCACCAGCACAGCTGATCATGAAGACTCAATGCCTCAAACGAGCTCCAGCCTGGAGTATACAGGTGGTGGATCTTATTGCTGTGCAGGGAGAAGATTCTGTGCAGACACAGCTCTGATCCAGTAGAAGAAACACTGACACATGTGCCAAGATTGCTTGTGGAATGGGGGAGGAGGGCTACATCTGGGACTCGCAGCAGTTCTGTGTGAAAATAAAGGAGCTTCAGCAAGCGTACCAGAAGACAAGGGATGCAAACAGTTGTTCTGGTTCTGCTCCATAGACATGACACTTTTACGAGGAGCTGCATGCGATTCTTGGTGGCGCCCCCATCACTACCCCAAAACACAGCCTGAATACCTCCCTGGAGTCCCAGGCCACCTCAGGCAACAGTGTGGAGGACATTGTTGACGAGAAGGAGAATGGGAAGCAGGCAAATGGGATCTTCCGACAGCCAAGAACTGTTTTTAAACCTGGAGCTCATGCCTTCACAGGACCAGGTGGTGGCTGAGCATGATGCCGGGGAAGGCACTTCTGGTGGATACACATTTCCAAACTGTAAGGGTGTTACACGCCGCTGTTTTTTGTTTTAAACAAAAAAAGGAGGTATAGTGGGTATCTGCTTCCCGGTGGCCACTCCAGATATGCAGAGGGTGCTCCCCAAAAAAGACTCTTCATGTGCACAGAGATGGCCCGGGAATCCTCCAGGGAGATCTCTAGGAAGCTTTCATGGAGGTACTCTGCAATCCTTTGCAGAAGATTTCTGGGAAGGGCTGCCTTGTTTTTTCCACCATGGTAGGACACTTTCTCGCGCCACTCCAGTATTAACTCTGCTGGAATAATTGCAGCATAAGGACCAGGTCTGTACATAGACACTTGCAGCATCTGCTCCCTTGCTGTTCTGTGTTCCCCTGAGGAGATTGATATTCTACAGAGTCACCTAGGGGACACAGGGGAAGTTTTCAGTGCTGCTCCCCGTGTATTGCAAGCTGCACTCAAAAATGCAGTGTGGAGTTTGGAACGGGTCCCATATGAGGAGAGATTAAAGAGGCTAGGGCTTTTCAGCTTGGAAAAGCTAAGGGGGGATATGATAGAGGTATATAAAATTATAAGCGATGTGGAGAAAGTGAATAAGGAAAAGGTCCCACAATATAAGAACTAGGGGCCACCAAATGAAATTAATGGGCAGCAGGTTTAAAACAAATAAAAGGAAGTTCTTCTTCACACAGCGCACAGTCAACTTGTGGAACTCCTTGCCTGAGGAGGTTGTGAAGGCTAGGACTATAACAATGTTTAAAAGGGAACTGGATAAATTCATGGAGGTTAAGTCCATTAATGGCTATTAGCCAGGATGGGTAAGGAATGGTGTCCCTAGCCTCTGTTTGTCAGAGGGTGGAGATGGATGGCAGGAGAGAGATCACTTGATCATTACCTGTTAGCTTCATTCTCTCTGGGGCACCTGGCATTGGCCACTGTTGGTAGACGGGATACTGGGCTGGGTGGACCTTTGATCTGACCTAATTTGGCCATCCTTATTGTTCTTATTTGATTCTACATTTTCTTTCACATACAATGCCACTCCCTCCCCCCCGCATGACCTGTTCCGATATATTGTGTCCCAGTGATTGTCCTCACTCCACCAGGTTTCTGTGATGCCTCTTATATCAATACAGATGCTCCCCAGGTTACGCAATCCTGATTTACAGAAATCCAGACTTACGGAAAAAGGTCCATAAATCCTGTAAGCTTTTTTTTTTGCGTAATTGTCAGAGATACGTTCCCAACTTACGCAAAATTTGACTCACGCAAGGCATTCCGGAACGGAACGCTTGCATATGTCGGGAAGCTTCTGTATCCTCCTTTAATACAAGGCACTCTCGTTCACCCATCTTATTATTTAGACTTCTAGCATTTGTGTACAAGCACTTTAAAAACTTGTAGCCTGACCCAAAGTTGGGTAAATAGAATTGTATCTTGAGGATTAACAGGTTCTTGTCCCAAGATCAGGCCCGGTAAGATTGTTGTAAAGTTATCATATAATTTGGGAACTCCGATGTGCTCAGGTGCAACACTCACACTATGGGAACTCTTTCTAGATACATAAATATATGATTTATTAATAATTTAGCAAAAGATTATACACACACTTAAACTTAACAAAGCAGATAGAGATAATACAGAAAGTACGTTTGGACGTCCATACTTACACCCTTATCTTTCATACTTAACCATTCTCTTTCTCATCACCATCATCATCCTCCTCCTCTTCCCCCGTGGCCGTCATTCTGGCCCCTCCCAAGGTCTACATCTTTCCGACCTATCCGCTGCCCCTGGGATGTTACTTTTATACTAGGTTACGCTGATGCTGCCATATTCAATAGAGGTCCTTATTTGTATTTCCTCCCCTTAAGGTGTCCGTTTTCTATAGTTTATATATGATGTTACCCTATTAACATACATGTCAATTTGCTGTCATGGCAGCTTTGCATTCAGAGGTCCTGTCCGGAACTTTCCGGATGCTGGTGTTTTGTGTTGGGGTCACCTGTGTTCTGTGGGTGGCTGAGGTCAGTATTCTGGACAAAATCCCCCCCCTCCCCCCCTTGCATGCTGCTTCCAGTTCTGTATAACTTATGAGTTACTTAAGTTTATCTGTACCAAAGGTTACAGGCCTCAAGCCTCACACTATTTACTAAAGCCAAATCTTACAGGATAAAAGCCTGTAGGTTCCTTGTATTACTACTGAATATAATAAAGCAGGATAACAAAGCAATGAATATAATACAGGTAAGCTGGCCCACTGGGCTACAAACTTGTCACTGTTTATTTGTCTGCCCTTTTCTGATGTCAGATTCTTTTTTATGTTTTATTCTTTTTCATGCTTTATCCTCTTCCATCCTCTCCTCCTGACTAAAACCTAGCGAATTTCTGTCAATAGATTCTTCTCTAAGAGAAGTCTCTGTCCGATCCACGTGCTCCTCTGCAACAATCGGCTTTCCACCTTCTCTTAGTTTAAAAACTGCTCTGCAACCTTTTTAATGTTAAGTGCCAGCAGTCTGGATCCACTTTGGTTTAGGTGGAGCCCATCCTTCCTGTATAGGCTCCCCCATCCCAAAAGTTTCCCCAGTTCCTAATGAATCTAAACCCCTCCTCTATACACCATCATCTCATCCACGCATTGAGACTCTGAAGCTCTGCCTGCCTACCTGGCCCTGCGCCTGGAACTGGGAGCATTTCTGAGAATGCTACCATAGAGGTCCTGGATTGCAGTCTCTTTCCTAGCAGCCTAAATTTGGCCTCCAGGACCTCTCTTCTACCCTTCCCTATGTCATTGGTACCTACATGTACCACAACCACCGTCTCCTTCCCAGCACTACACATAAGTCTATCTCGATGCCTTGAGAGATCCTCAACCTTCGCACCAGGCAGGCAAGTCACCGTACTGTTCTCCCAGTCATCACAAATCCAGATATCTATGTTTCTAATGATTGAATCTCCTATTACTAACACCTGCCTTTTCCTAATCACTGGAGTTTCTTGGATGTCTTTCATCAGGCCCTGCTGATTTTAAGACCTCTTCAAAAATTATCACTAATGACTCAGAGATATCTTCCACCAGGTCCTTAATGAGCTTACTTTGCAGTTTGTTAGATATTAGGAAAAACTTTCTAACTGTAAGGATAGTTATGCTCTGGAATAGGCTTCCAAGGGATGTTGTGGATTCCACATCATTGGAAGTTTTAAAAAAACAGGTTGGACAAACACCTGTGAGGTATGGTCTAGGCTTGCTTGATCCTGTCATAGCACAGCGGGCTGGGCTTGATAACTTTGTGAGTTCCCTTGAGGCCTTCCTTTGTATTGTTCTATGCTTTCTTCCATGCTACTCCTTGCTCCCCATAAACATCCTGAGACCTATTTGGTTAGCCCCCTTCCCATCCCTCCGTCCAACTCCCCAGTTCCATGAAGCTTTCAAACACGTGACAGTGATTAGGTGGGTTGTGTGCTGAGACCACTGTCTATCAGGGTAACAAATGTCTTATTGTTTTCTTGTGCTCCCCCGTCACTGTTCATGGCCATTGCACCTGTATGCCCCTCTGTGGTCCAGCAAGGGCACCCACTCTCAGGCTGCCTAGATGTCACCTCTCTTGGGTGGAAACCTACATCTCTCTCCTGACTGGGGTATCTCCTGGCTGCACAGCTCCCTGCCTACCCTGTGAATTCCCCAACAAGACAGATCCTCTCAGCAGACCTGCTTTGCCTTCCTTCCTCAAAGGCTATGAACAGCATAACTACCCCAGTTAAGTTACCAGACTGCCCTTTCCCAGCAAACAATGATTCTCAAGGTAAAAGCATTACAGAAAGAACATATGAAAAACAATAACAGAACCTATACGCATGCTAATAAGCTTACCGGAGCTCACCTCAATCCCAACAAGGGCTCAGGCAGGTGAACAGACCTTCAGACCCCACCAAGAGTTTTTTCTGTGGTGGTTAGCTCAGAACAAGCATGCCTGTGCATCTGTAAGTCACCCTCTTATCCAGTTTGGGCGTCTGCCCCAGGGGCTGCTGTGGTGCCAGGCCAGAGAGCAGTTGCTCTTGGGCACAAGCGGCTCCAGCTGCAGATAGGGAAAAGGAGAGGCGAGGGTCCTCACAGTGCCGTATCCATGGAGCCAGGTCAGGAGGCACAGAATATGGAGGGGTGGGGAATGGACAGCGTGGGGCACATGGGGCTGCTGGGGAATCTCAAACTGGGGTTCAAGAGCTAGTGGGGGGAACAGACTGAGGTGAGGGCTGAAAGGGAGTGGGGGTGCATGGCCACATGGGGAGAGGGGGGCAGGGACACCTGAGTGAGGGGGTTGCTGAGTGGGAGGTGTGGGGCCACCTGGGGGCAGTGTGGAGAAGGGGTCAGGACACATGAGGACATGTGCAGATGTGTCTGACCGAGAGAGACTAGGGGTCAGCCAGGCTTTGCATGGGGGATGCTCCCTAACAATCCCTTTCAAACCCCACCCCCCCAGCCCAATAGCCTGTTCCATACTTGCCCCACCACACCAAAAAACCCTCGAGGTTCACACCCAGGCCCCTTCCCAGCATTTACTTTCCTCCTCCTCATCTCCATTACCGCTGACTCCCCCTCCCCCAGGCTTTTGCACTGCTTCTGTGGAATGCATGAAATACATTCCTGTATTGTGGTTTAAATGAATTCTTACTCAGAGCTCTGTATTAATATTCCTTGTAAGGAATGTATTTGTCAAAAAACATTTCCTGGATCTTATTTTTAGTCTGTATTGTTACAGACATACTTGCTGACAGGTATTTTGAAATAAATTACCAAAATAATTAAAAATGGCATGATTATATTGTATTATTTTGACAAATAAAATATGTAGAATTTTACAGAATTTTAAAATGTGGGCAGAAATTTTAATTTTTGGTGCAGAATTACCTCAGGAGTAGAACTTGTGTTCATGTAACAGGTGATCAGCAGCCAATGGTTTCTTCTCAGAGTGCAGCTGCCATAGGTTTTGAGTGGAGGTGAGAAGTTGCCTTCTCCTTCTCCCAAGTAGTTCCTTGTAATCCCATTTACCTTTGTTTAGCACATTGTTTCAAAGAGTCTTTTGAAGCTCATAAGACTTCCTAAGGCTTATGTTAGCCAGGTCTCCTCCCTGGAGACGTTAAAGACCATCCCATGGTAATACATACGCACTCATATTTTTAATAAAATGAAATCCAAGGATACTGAGAACTTAATTCAATAAGGGTTGACTTCAATAAGGATGGTCCAGGATATCACAGGAAACTGTGTGTGACACCTGTGTCTGTCTGTATCCATCTTTCTCTTCTCTTATTTGTAGGTTGTCAGATCTTTAATGCAGAGACCGGTTTTTGTTTGCAGAATGTCCAGCTGAATGGGATCCAAGTCCACGAATAGTGTTGTTAGGTGCTACGGGGACAGGAATATTAAATGATACTAATGGGGAGATTCTGGGCAGTGGGAGGGAGGGTGTTAGAGAGCGGGGAGAGAAAGCTTTGGGGCAAAGACCTCCTGTGTGCTGGGAGGACTGGGGGCAGTGGTAAGGGGTGGGGATGCCATGAAATAGCTGCTGTAGAGAGTTAGGATGCTGTGGAGGGCTGGACATAATGGAAACCAAGGACCTGGAAAGCTTGGTGCTGGTTAGAGTTAAGGTATCATGGGTGCTGGGTAGAGAGTGCTCCAGTAAATAAGGGTGCTTGCAAAGGGACCCATTTCTGGCAGGAGCTCTTGGGAATCAAGACTAAGAAACAACTGAGATAATGGGATGAGGGTTGGGGAGCAGATAATTTAGGGGAACTGGTAGGAAGGAGGGGTGTGGGCCATGGGAGGAGAGGAGAGAACCCAAGGAGAGATTTTTCCTTGGGTCCCTGGAGGTGTGGAAGGGTGAGAGCAGTTAGAGGAAGGAGCGTGGGGGGTCACAGTGATTGGCAGGGCTGCCTCTCTGTGCCCTTCCTCACCTCTCTGAGTGTCCCCCCTCAGCTGTCAGGTCTCAGGCCTTTCTCTCTCCTCCAGTGACTGTGGCCCTCTCTCTGTCAGTATGAAACAGTTCTAGGGGGACTTCCCCTCTGGCTGGAGTCTTCCCTTTCTGTGACATGGAGTTACCTGCTCTGGGTTTTAAGAGCCCTTTTGATCATGAGTGTCTGGTGTGTATGTTCCTAGTAGACATGGGCACAGCTAAATACCTCATAAGAAAAGAGCCCTGAACCTTGGGGCACCTGGGGAGCTGACCCCAGGATTTTACTGCTTTAGAATGGGCTGTGGTTAAAATAACAATTTTTTTGTGTGTGACAAAAGTCCCACAAATTCACCTGATCTCACTTGTTTTCCACGGATCTCCAGGACTCAGAGGAAAGAAAGCTCTTGATAGGCAGCTATACAGGTGAGTGATCATTAAACCAACTCAATGCCTGAAGAAAATAGCTGGAATTCCCAACAAAGACCTCGTGAGCTCTCTGTGTTCACGATTGTTCCCAGCAGGGGTCATATCCTCAGGGCAGCTATTGCTCAACCCATCCTGACTAACTCCTGGCAGTATATCTCCTTCCCCAAACTTCCTTCTCCTAGAGTGTTTGGATAGGAACTGGATGTAGAATTGCTCCTTTCCTCTCTTCCCCTTTAAGAAAGAGTTTGGTGAAATTCAGTCCCTGGTTTTTTTTTTTTCCATTTTCAGCTGTTTTTTTGGTCTTTTCCATTCCTGTTTCTGAGATTTTTCTTTCTCTGTCCTAGCAGGTGATGAGATGGTGAGAGAGATCATGGAGCAGAATCCTCAGCAGGAAGATGATGAAGTGGAACCACAAGGGTCTTTATTGCAAAGATGCAAAGGGAGTGTGTCCAGGACTTGTGAGCAGGGAAAAGCCTGTGAGAGTCAGCACAGGCCAGAGAAACAACAGGAAAATCAGCCAATGCAAAAAGCTGGTAAATCTGTTAATGATCAGGGAACTCACAAAGGCCACAAGGAAACCACGGCGCAGCAGAGAATCCCCATGGGAGAGAGAAATAACGCACGTGTTGAGTGTGGGAAAAAGTTCAGTAGGCGCTCGCGTCCTGTTACACATGAGAGAATCCATAAAGGGGAGAAACCCTATGAATGTTGTGAGTGCAGGAAAACCTTCACTCGGAGCTCAGCCTTAATTAACCATCAGAGGATCCACACAGGGGAGAAACCCTATGAATGCTGTGAGTGCGGGAAAACCTTTGCTTGGAGCTCAGTCCTCATTAGCCATCAGAGGATCCACACAGGGGAGAAACCCTATGAATGCCGTGAGTGCGGGAAAACCTTCACTGAGCGCTCGAGCCTCATTGACCATCAGCGAATCCACACAGGGGAGAAACCCTATGAATGCTGTGAGTGTGGGAAAACCTTCTCTCAGAGCTCAACCCTTACTAACCATCAAAGGATCCACACAGGGGAGAAACCCTATGAATGCCGGGAGTGCGGGAAAACCTTCACTCGGAGCTCAGCCTTAATTAGCCATCAGAGGATCCATACGGGGGAGAAACCCTACGAATGCAGTGAGTGTGGGAAAACCTTCGCTTGGAGCTCAGTCCTCATTAACCATCAGAGGATCCACACAGGGGAGAAACCCTATGAATGCAGTGAGTGCGGGAAAACCTTCACTGAGCGCTCATCCCTTATTAAGCATCAGAGGATCCACACAGGGGAAAGGCCCTGTGCATGCTGTGAGTGCGGGAAAACTTTCACTGAGCGCTCAACCCTTATTAAGCATCAGAGGATCCATACAGGGGAAAGGCCCTATGAATGCTGTGAGTGTGGGAAAACCTTCCCTCAGCGCTCAGCCCTTATTGGCCATCAGAGGATCCACACTGGGGACAAACCCTATGAATGTTGTGAGTGCAGGAAAACCTTCCTTCAGCACTCACACCTTATTAGGCATCAGAAGATCCACACAGGGGAGAAATCCTGCAAGAGAGAGAAACGCCATAAAAACCTTGTCTAGAACTGAGGAAAGATTTTGTTTTCCTTTTGCTAATTCTCACACAGTGAGCTTAAAGGAAGCATTGTGTCCCCATGGTCTTTCAATTCCCCCAGCTGAGTCATCTGCTTTTCCCTTTTGTAGCTCACCCTCCCCTGGGGTGAATCCCACCATCTTTTTCAGCAACTCCTTTGTCCTATGCCATGGAAGTGTGTGTCCCTCCAACTGCAATGTCCCTCAGTCCCAGGTTGGGGAACCAGGCGTGACCTCAGCTAGGTACATGGAGGCGTATGTGGGCCTTGACTCCACTAGGATTTTCCATGGAGTTAGCTAGCTTCAATAAGCTATCCTAATGTAAAAACACAAGTATTTTTTCAATTAAAAAATACCCCATATATGGTGGCCAAGATAATTTATCTTCTCCACTTTCTACACCTCTACCTGTCATGTCTTATGATTCAGTGTTCTCAGCCCTCTGTTTGGGAATCACATTTTACTTTCTTGGATCATAAAACAGTATTTTTGAAACTGAGATGACAGTGTCACAGACTTGCAAGGGGAATTTGAATGGATGTCAAACACAGCATGATCGCTGGGAGTTGAAATCCCAGTTTCCAACTGTTGGGAAAGCCTCTTCTAGGATTTTTCCTACTGAGATGACATTGTTTGGAGATGGAGAGTTTGTTTTGTTTAGTTTTCCATTATGATGCTAGAACTTTTGAAAATAAAGCTAGGGCTGGTCAAGCAAATAAAAAAAATAATTATGATTAATTCTGCAATTAGTTGCACTGTAAGTAAATAGTATTATAATAATAGGTGATATATCCATCTCCTAGAACTGGAAGGGACCTTGCAATGTCATCAAGTCCAGCCCCCTGCCTTCACTAGCAGGACCAAGTATTGATTTTTGCCCCAGATCCCTAAGTGGCCCCCTCAAGGATTGAACTCACAACCCTGGGTTTAGCAGGCCACTGCTCAAATCACTGAGCTATCCCTCCTTCCAGACTACTCTATTAGTCTTTAAAATATTCTTGGATGTTTTCTACATTTTGGACTATATTGAGTTCAATTACCACACAGAATACGAAGTGTACATTGCTCACTTTATATTATTTTTATTACAAATAATTTGTAATATTTACAAATAGCTCAGGGATAGCTATGTGGTACCCCCTACCCCAACCCCTCACCCCCTAAACCCAACCCCTCCAGCCTGGATGTAGGTATCTGTGCCCCCACGACCCCCTAAACCCCCCTGGAATCCCTACAGCCAGGACATTGTATCTGTGCCCCCCACAAATGCCCTAAACCCCCAGGGATCCCTCCAGCCTGGGCGTAGGTATCTTGGCCCCCCTCAACCCCCAATCCCCTCAGGACCCCTATAGCCTGGACGTAGGTATCTGTGCCCGATCCGACTTCCTAAGCACCCCAGCGACCCCTCCAGTCTGCACGTAGGTATCTGTGACCCCCAGAAACCCCCTAAGCCACCCCGGTACCCCTCCAGCCTGGATGTAGGTATCTGTGCCCCCCACAACCCCCTAAGCCCCCCAGGACCCCTCCAGCCTGGACGTAGGTATCTGTGCCCCCCACAACCCTCTAAGCACACCAGAGACCCCTACAGCCTGGATGTAGGTATCTGTGCCCCCCATGACCCCCTGGGACCTCTACAGCGTGGGGGTTTCTGGGGGTCACAGATACCTACATGCAGACTGGAGGGGTCCCAGGGGCTTAGGGAGTTTATGGGGGGCAGAGATACCTACGTCCAGGCTGTAGGGCTCCTGGGGGGGGGCTATGGGGTTCGTGGGGGTCACAGATACCTACGTGCAGACTGGAGGGGTCCCAGGGGCTTAGGGGGTTCGTGGGGGTCACAGATACCTACGTGCAGACTGGAGGGGTCCGGGGGGCTTAGGGGGTTTATTTGGGGCACAGATACCAACGTCCAGGCTGTAGAAGTCCCTGTAGGGCTTATGGGCTTCAGGGGGTGCACAGATACCTTTCTCCTGGGGGGGGCTTAGGGGGTTGTGGGTGGCACAGATACCTATGTCAAGGCTAAAGGGGTCCTGGGGCAGCTTAGGGGGTTCGTGGGGGGCACAGTGGCCTATGTCCCGGCTGGAGGGGCCACGGGGGGGTCTTAGGTGGGTTGCGGGGCGGCTCAGATACCTATGTCTATGCTGTAGGGGTCCTGGTGGGGAATAGGTCATTCGTTTGGGGCACATTACCTATGTCCAGGCTGTAGGGGTCCCGGGGGGCTTAGGGGGTCGTGGGGGACACAGATACGTAGGTCCAGGCTGGAGGGGTTGCTGCAGGAATGGGGGGTTCCTAGGGAGCACAGATACCTACGTCCGGGCTATAGGGTTCCTGGGGGGCATTAGGGGGTCCTGGCGGGGGGGCACAGATACCTATCCAGGCTGGAGGAGTCCCGGGGGGGCTTAGGCGGTTTGTGGGGACCACAGATACCTACGTTAAGGCTGTCGGGGTCCCGAGGGGGATGCAGGGTTCGTGGGGGGGGCACAAACACCTACATCCAGGCTGGAGGAGTCCCGGGGGGGCTTAGGCGGTTTGTGGGGACCACAGATACCTACGTTAAGGCTGGAGGGGTCCCCAGGCACTTAGGGGGTTTGTGGGGGGCACAGATATCTATGTCCATACTATAGGGGGCCCGAGGGGGATTAAGGGGTTAGTGGGGGTGCACAGATCCATTAATCCAGGCTGTAGGGTCCCAGGGGGGGCTCAGATACTACATCCAAGCTGGAGTGGTGCCGGGGGGGTCTTAGGTGGGTTGCGGGGGGGCACAGATACCTACGTCTATGCTGTAGGGGTCCTGGTGGGGAATAGGTCATTCGTTTGGGGCACATTACCTATATCCAGGCTGGAGTGGTCCCAGGGCGGCTTCGGGGGTTTGTGGGAGGCACAGATACCTACGTCCGGGCTGGAGGGGTCCCGGGCGGGATTAGGGGAGGTGAGAGGAATTGGGGGGAAGGTAGCGCAGCCTGGGGCAAAGGACGCTGGGCTCTGCAGCTGTCTCCTAGCAGCCGCCGCCGCCCCCGCTGCAGGAGAATCACACTGCGGCTGGCAGCCTCCGGAGCCCCAGGTGAGACGGGGGAAGGAATTGGGGGTGACGTGGCTCAGGGGAGGAATTGGGGTGACGTGGCTCGTGGGAGGAATCGGGGGTGACGTGGCTCGTGGGGGAGGAATTGGGTGACGAGGCGGGGAGGAATTGGGGGTGACGAGGCTCGTGGGGAGGAATTGGGGTGATGAGGCAGGGGAGGAATCGGGGTGACGCGCTCGTGGGGAGGAAATGGGGGTGACGAGGAGGGGAAGGAATCGGGGATGACGTGGCTCGTGGGAAGAGGAATTGGGGGTGACGAGGTGGAGGAAGGAATTGGGGTGACGAGGTGGAGGAAGGAATCGGGTGACGTGGCTCGTGGGGAGGAATCGGGGTGACGAGGCTCGGGGAGGAATCGGGGTGACGAGGCTCGTGGGGAGGAATCGGGGTGACGTGGCTCGTGGGGAGAGGAATTGGGTGACGAGGCGGGGAGGAATCGGGGTGACGGCTCGTGGGGAGGAATTGGGGTGACGAGGCGGAGGGAAGGAATCGGGGATGACGTGGCTCGTGGGAAGAGGAATTGGGGTGACGAGGTGGAGGAAGGAATCGGGGTGACGAGGTGGAGGAAGGAATCGGGGTGACGAGGCTCGTGGGAGGAATCGGGGTGACGAGGCTCGTGGGAGAGAAATTGGGTGACGAGGCGGGGAGGAATCGGGGTGACGAGGCGGGGAGGAATTGGGGGTGACGAGGCTCGTGGGGGAGGAATCGGGGTGACGAGGCAGGGGAGGAATCGGGGTGACGCTGGTGGGGAGGAATCGGGGTGACGTGGCTCGTGGGGAGGAATCGGGGTGACGTGGCTCGTGGGGAGGAATTGGGTGACGAGGCGGGGAGGAATTGGGGGTGACGTGGCTCGTGGGGAAGGAATCGGGTGTGACGAGGCGGGGAGGAATCGGGGTGACGTGGCGGGAGGAATCGGGGGTGACGAGGCGGGGGAGGAATTGGGGGTGACGTGGCTCGTGGGGAGGAATTGGGGGTGACGTGGCTCGTGGGGGTGGAATCGGGGTGACGAGGAGGGGAGGAATTGGGGGTGACGAGGCGGGGAGGAATCGGGGGTCACGTGGCTCGTGGGGAGGAATCGGGGTGATGTGGCTCGTGGGGAGGAATCGGGGTGACGAGGCGGGGAGGAATCGGGAGGTGACGTGGCTCAAGCGGGAGGAATTGGGGGTGACGTGGCTCGTGGGGAGGAATCGGGGGTGACGTGGCTCGTGGGGAGGAATCGGGGTGACGTGGCTCGCGGGAGGAATTGGGGGTGACGTGGCTCGTGGGGTGGAATCGGGTGTGACGAGGAGGGGGAAGGAATGGGGGTGATGAGGTGGGGAGAGGAATCGGGGGTGACGAGGCTCGTGGGGGAAGGAATCGGGGATGACATGGCTCGTGGGGAAGGAATCGGGGTGACGTGGCTCGTCGGGGTGGAATCGGGGTGACGAGGCGGGGAGGAATTGGGGGTGACGTGGCTCGTCGGGAGGAATCGGGGTGACGAGGCATGAGGGAAGGAATCGGGGGTGACGAGGCTCGTGGGGAGGAATCGGGGTGACGAGGCGTGAGGGAAGGAATTGGGGGTGACGAGGCGTGAGGGAAGGAATCGGGGGGTGATGAGGCTCGTAGGGGAAGGAATCGGGGGATGACGTGGCTCGTGGGAAGAGGAATTGGGGGGTGACGAGGTGGAGGGGAAGGAATTGGGGGTGACGAGGTGGAGGGGAAGGAATCGGGGGTGACGTGGCTCGTGGGGAGGAATCGGGGTGACAAGGCTCGTGGGGAGGAATCGGGGTGACGAGGCTCGTGGGGAGAGAAATTGGGGTGACGAGGCGGGGAGGAATCGGGGTGACGAGGCGGGGGAGGAATTGGGGGGTGAAGAGGCTCGTCGGGGGAGGAATAGGGTGAAGAGGCGGGGAGGAATTGGGGGTGACGTGGCTCGTGGGGAAGGAATCGGGTGTGACGAGGCGGGGAGGAATCGGGGTGACGCTATGCGGGAGGAATCGGGGTGACGAGGCGGGGAGGAATTGGGGGTGACGTGGCTCGTGGGAGGAATTGGGGTGACGTGGCTCGTGGGGTGGAATCGGGGTGACGTGGCTCGTGGGGTGGAATCGGGTGTGACGAGGAGGGGAGGAATTGGGGGTGACGAGGCGGGGGAAGAATCGGGGTCACGTGGCTCGTGGGGAGGAATCGGGGGTGATGTGGCTCGTGGGGAGGAATCGGGGTGACGAGGCGGGGAGGAATCGGAGGTGACGTGGCTCAGCGGGAGGAATCGGGGTGACGTGGCTCGTGGGGAGGAATCGGGGTGACGTGGCTCGGCGGGAGGAATTGGGGTGACGTGGCTCGTGGGGTGGAATCGGGGTGTGACGAGGAGGGGAAGGAATTGGGGGTGATGAGGTGGGAGAGGAATCGGGGGTGACGAGGCTCGTGGGGAAGGAATCGGGGATGACGTGGCTCGTGGGAAGGAATCGGGGGTGACGTGGCTCGTGGGGGTGGAATCGGGGTGACGAGGCGGGGAGGAATTGGGGGTGACGTGGCGGGAGGAATCGGGGTGACGTGGCGGGGAGGAATTGGGGTGACGTGGCTCGTGCGGGGAGGAATTGGGGGTGACGTGGCTCGTGGGGTGGAATCGGGTGTGACGAGGAGGGGGAGGAATTGGGGGTGATGAGGTGGGAGAGGAATCGGGGTGACGAGAGGCTCGTGGGGAAGGAATCGGGGATGACGTGGCTCGTGGGGAGAAGGAATCGGGGGGTGACGTGGCTCGTGCGGTGGAATCGGGGTGATGAGGCGGGGAGGAATTGGGGGTGACGTGGCTCGTGGGGAGGAATCGGGGTGACGAGGCGTGAGGGAAGGAATCGGGGTGACGAGGCTCGTGGGGAGGAATTGGGGGTGACGAGGCGGGGAGGAATTGGGGGTGACGTGGCTGTTGGGGGAGAGTATAGGGGTTCGTGGGGAGGAATCAGAGAGTGACGGGGCAGGGAGAGGGGAGGAATTGGGGGCTGACGTGGCTCATGGGGAGGAATCGGGGGTGACGTGGCTCGTGGGGAGGAATCGGGGTGATGAGGCTCGTGCGGGAGGAATTGGGGGTGACGAGGCTCGTAAGGGAGGAATTGGGGGTGACGAGGCGTGAGGGAAGGAATCGGGGTGACGAGGCTCGTGGGGAGGAATCGGGGGTGACGAGGCGTGGGGAGGAATCGGGGTGACGTGTCTCGTGGGGAGGAATCGGGGGTGACGAGGCGGGGAGGAATTGGGGGCGACGTGGCTCGTGGGGAGGAATGGGGGCTGACGTGGCTCATGGGGAGGAATCGGGGTGACGTGGCTCGTGGGGGAGGAATCGGGGTGATGAGGCGTGGGGAGCAATTGGGGGTGACGTGGCTCGTGGGGGAGGAATCGGGGTGACGAGGTGTAAGGGAAGGAATCGGGGTGACGAGGCTCGTGGGGGGAGGAATTGGGGTGACGCTGTGCGGGAGAGTGTAGGGGTTTGTGGGGGAGGAATCAAAGAGTGACGGGCAGGGAGAGGGGAGGAATTGGGGGCTGATGTGGCCTCATGGGGAGGAATCGGGGGTGACGTGGCTCGTGGGAGGAATCGGGCGGTGATGAGGCGTGGGGAGGAATTGGGGGTGACGTGGCTCGTGGGGAGGAATCGGGGTGACGAGGCTCGTGGGGAGGAATTGGGGGTAATGAGGCGGGGAGGAATTGGGGGTGACGAGGCGAGGGAAGGAATTGGGGTGACGTGGCTCGTGGGGTGGAATTGGGGTGACGAGGCTCGTGGGGAGGAATCGGGGGTGACGGTCTCGTGGGGAGGAATCGGGGGGTGACGAGGCGGGGGAGGAATTGGGGGGTGACGTGGCGGTTGGGGGAGAGTGTAGGTGTTCGTGGGGGGAGGAATAAGAGAGTGACGGGGCAGGGGAGAGGGGAGGAATTGGGGCTGACGTGGCTCATGGGGAGGAATCGGGGTGACGTGGCTCGTGGGGAGGAATCGGGGTGATGAGGCATGGGGAGGAATTGGGGTGACGTGGCTCGTGGGGGTAGGAATCGGGGTGACGAGGCGAGGAAGGAATCGGGGGTGACGAGGCTCGCGGGAAGGAACCGGGGGGGGACGAGGCTCGTGCGGGGAGGAATTGGGGGTGACGAGGCTCGTGGGGAGGAATCGGGGTGACGTGGCTCATGGGGGAAGAATCGGGGTGAGGAGGCAGGGGAGGAATCGGGGTGATGAGGCGGGGGAGGAATTGGGGGTGACGTGGCTCGTGGGGAGGAATCGGGGGTGATGAGGCGGGGAGGAATCGGGGGTGACGTGGCTCGTGGGGAGGAATCGGGGTGACGAGGTGGGGAGGAATTGGGGGCGACGTGGCTGGGGGAGGAATGGGGGTGACGAGGCTCGTGGGGAGGAATCGGGGTGACGTGGCTCGTGGGGAGGAATCGGGGTGACGAGGCGGGTGGGAGGAATCGGGGTGACGAGGCTCGTGGGGGAGGAATTGGGGGTGACGAGGCGGGGAATCCGCGTGACGAGGCTCGTGGGGAGGAATCGGGGGTGACGAGGCGGGGAGGAATCGGGCGTGACGTGGCTCGTGGGGAGGAATCGGGTGTGACGAGGCGGGGAGGAATCGGGGGTGACGTGGCTCGTGCGGGAGGAATCGGGGTGACGTGGGTAGGAATCGGGGTGACAAGGCGGGAGAGGAATTGGGGGTGACGAGGCGGGAGAGGAATTGGGGGTGACGAGGCGGGAGAGGAAGGAATCGGGGGTGACGTGGCTCGTGGGGGAGGAATTGGGGGTGACGTGGCTCGGCGGGAGGAATTGGGGGTGACGTGGCTCGTGGGGTGGAATCGGGGTGACGAGGCGGGGAGGAATCGGGGTGAGATGGGGAGGAATCGGGGGTGACGTGGCTCGTGGGGAGGAATTGGGTGTGACAAGGAGGGGGAGGAATTGGAGGGTGACGTGGCTCGTGGGGAGGAATCGGGGTGACGAGGCGAGGGAAGGAATCGGGGGTGACGAGGCGGGGAGGAATAGGGGTGACGGGCTCAGATGGGGGGAATTGGGGTGACGTGGCTCGTGCGGGAGGAATTGGGAGGTGACGGGCTCGTGCGGGAGGAATCGGGGGTGATGAGGCGTGGGGAGGAATTGGGGGTGACGTGGCTCGTGGGGAGGAATTGGGGGTGACGAGGCGGGGAGGAATCGGGCGGTGACGAGGCGGGGGAGGAATTAAAGGGGTGACGAGGCTCGTGGGGAGCCATCGGGGGTGACGAGGCGGGGAGGAATCGGGGGTGACGGGCTCGCGGGAGGAATCGGGGTGACGTGGGGTAGGAATCGGGGTGACAAGGCGGGGAGGAATTGGGGGTGACGTGGCTCGTGCGGGAGAAATTGGGGGTGACGTGGCTCGTGGGGTGGAATCGGGTGTGACGAGGAGGGGAAAGGAATTGGGGGTGACGAGGCTCGTGGGAGGAGGAATCGGGGGTGACGAGGCTCGTGGGGAATGAATCGGGGTTACGTGGCTTGTGGGGAAGGAATCGGGGTTACGTGGCTCGTGGGGGTGGAATCGGGAGTGACGAGGCGGGGGAGGAATTGGGGGTGACGTGGCTCGTGGGGAGGAATTGGGGTGACGAGGCGAGGGAAGGAATCCGGGGGTGACGAGGCGGGGGGAGGAATTGGGAGGTGACGTGGCTCGTGGGAAGGAATTGGGGGTGACGAGGCTCGGGAGGAATTGGGGGTGACGAGGCTCGTGGGGAGGAATCGGGGGTGACGAGGCTCGTGGGGAGGAATCGGGGTGACGAGGCGGGGGAGGAATCGGGGTGACGGGCTCGTATGGGGAGGAATTGGGGGTGACGGACTCGCAAGGGAGGAATTGGGGGTGACGTGGCTCGTGCGGGAGGAATCGGGGTGATGAGGCGTGGGGAGGAATTGGGGGTGACGTGGCTCGAGGGGAGTAATCGGGGGTGACGAGGCGTGGGGAGGAATTGGGGGTGACGAGGCGGGGAGGAATTGGGGGTGACGTGGCTCGTGGGGAGCCATCGGGGTGACGTGGCTCGTGGGGAGGAATTGGGGGTGACGAGGCGGGGAGGAATCAGGCGGTGACGAGGCGGGGGCAGGAATTGGGGGTGACGTGGCTCGTGGGGTGGAATTGGGGTGACGAGGCTCGTGGGGAGGAATCGGGGTGACGTGTCTCGTGGGGAGGAATCGGGGGACGAGTGAGGCGGGAGGAATTGGGGTGACGTGGCTGTTGGGGAGAGTGTAGGTGTTCGTGGGGGGAGGAATAAGAGAGGACGGGGCAGGGAGAGGGGAGGAATTGGGGGCTGACGTGGCTCATGGGGAGGAATCGGGGTGACGTGGCTCGTGGGGAGGAATCGGGGTGATGAGGCATGGGGAGGAATTGGGGTGACGTGGCTCGTGGGGTAGGAATCGGGGTGACGAGGCGAGGAAGGAATCGGGGTGACGAGGCTCGGCGGGAAGGAATCGGGGTGACGAGGCTCGGCGGGAGGAATTGGGGGTGACGAGGCTCGTGGGGAGGAATCGGGGTGACGTGGCTCATGGGGGGAAGAATCGGGGTGAGGAGGCAGGGGAGGAATCGGGGTGATGAGGCGGGGGAGGAATTGGGGGTGACGTGGCTCGTGGGGGAGGAATCGGGGGTGATGAGGCGGGGAGGAATCGGGGGTGACGTGGCTCGTGGGGAGGAATCGGGGGTGACGAGGTGGGGAGGAATTGGGGGCGACGTGGCTCGTGGGAGGAATGGGGTGACGAGGCTCGTGGGGGAGGAATCGGGGTGACGTGGCTCGTGGGGAGGAATCGGGGTGACGAGGCGGGTGGGAGGAATCGGGGTGACGAGGCTCGTGGGGAGGAATTGGGGTGACGAGGCGGGGAATCCGGCGGTGACGAGGCTCGTGGGGAGGAATCGGGGTGACGAGGCGGGGAGGAATTGGGGGGTGACGTGGCTCGTGGGGGGAGGAATCGGGGGTGACGAGGCGGGGAGGAATCGGGGGTGACGTGGCTCGTGGGGAGGAATCGGGGGTGACGAAGTGGGTAGGAATCGGGGTGACAAGGCGGGAGAGGAATTGGGGTGACGAGGCGGAGAGGAATTGGGGGTGACGAGGCGGGAGAGGAAGGAATCGGGGTGACGTGGCTCGTGGGGGGAGGAATAGGGGGGTGACGTGGCTCGTGCGGGGAGGAATCGGGGGGTGACGTGGCTCGTGGGGTGGAATCGGGGTGACGAGGCGGGGAGGAATCGGGGTGACGAGATGGGGAGGAATCGGGGTGACGTGGCTCGTGGGGAGGAATCGGTGTGACAAGGAGGGGGAGGAATTGAGGGTGACGTGGCTCGTGGGGAGGAATCGGGGTGACGAGGCGAGGAAGGAATCGGGGTGACGAGGCGGGGAGGAATAGGGGTGACGGGGCTCGTATGGGGGGAATTGGGGGTGACGTGGCTCTGCGGAGGAATTGGGAGGTGACGTGGCTCGTGCGGGAGGAATCGGGGTGATGAGGCGTGGGAGGAATTGGGGGTGACGTGGCTCGTGGGGGAGGAATTGGGGGTGACGAGGCGGGGAGGAATCGGGCGGTGACGAGGCGGGGAGGAATTGGGGGTGACGAGGCTCGTGGGGAGCCATCGGGGTGACGAGGCGGGGAGGAATCGGGGGTGACGTGGCTCAGGCGGGAGGAATCGGGGTGACGGTGGGTAGGAATCGGGGGTGACAAGGCGGGGAGGAATTGGGGGTGACGTGGCTCGTGCGGGAGAAATTGGGGGTGACGTGGCTCGTGGGGGTGGAATCGGGTGTGACGAGGAGGAAAGGAATTGGGGGTGACGAGGCTCGTGGGAGGAGGAATCGGGGTGACGAGGCTCGTGGGGAATGAATCGGGGGTTACGTGGCTTGTGGGGAAGGAATCGGGGTTACGTGGCTCGTGGGGGTGGAATCGGGAGTGACGAGGCGGGGAGGAATTGGGGGTGACGTGGCTCGTGGGGAGGAATTGGGGGTGACGAGGCGAGGGAAGGAATCCGGGGTGACGAGGCGGGGAGGAATTGGGAGGTGACGTGGCTCGTGGGGAAGGAATTGGGGTGACGAGGCTCGGGAGGAATTGGGGGTGACGAGGCTCGTGGGGGAGGAATCGGGGTGACGAGGCTCGTGGGGAGGAATCGGGGTGACGAGGCGGGGAGGAATCGGGGGTGACGGGCTCGTATGGGGAGGAATTGGGGTGACGTGACTCGTGCGGGAGGAATTGGGGGTGACGTGGCTCGTGCGGGAGGAATCGGGGTGATGAGGCGTGGGGAGGAATTGGGGGGTGACGTGGCTCGAGGGGGAGTAATCGGGGTGACGAGGCGTGGGGAGGAATTGGGGGTGACGAGGCGGGGAGGAATTGGGGGTGACGTGGCTCGTGGGGAGCCATCGGGGTGACGTGGCTCGTGGGGAGGAATTGGGGGTGACGAGGCGGGGAGGAATCAGGCGGTGACGAGGCGGGGCAGGAATTGGGGGTGACGTGGCTCGTGGGGAGGAATCGTGTGACGCGTGGCTCGTGGGGAGGAATCGGGTGACGAGGCGGGGAGGAATCGGGGTGACGTGGCTCGTGCGGGAGGAATCGGGGGTGACGAGGTGGGTAGGAATCGGGGTGACAAGGCGGGGAGGAATTGGGGGTGACGTGGCTCGTGCGGGAGAAATTGGGGTGACGTGGCTCGTGGGGTGGAATCGGGGTGTGACGAGGAGGGAGAGGAATTGGGGGTGACGAGGCTCGTGGGAGGAGGAATCGGGGTGACGAGGCTCGTGGGGGAAGGAATCGGGGGTTACGTGGCTCGTGGGGTGGAATCGGGGTGACGAGGCGGGGAGGAATTGGGGGTGACGTGGCTCGTGGGGAAGGAATTGGGGGTGACGAGGCTCGGGAGGAATTGGGGTGACGAGGCTCGTGGGGAGGAATCGGGGTGATGAGGCGGGGAGGAATCGGGGTGACGTGGCTCGTGGGGAGGAATCGGGGGTGACGAGGCGGGGAGGAATTGGGGGGTGACGTGGCTCGTGGGGAGGAATCGGGATGTGACGAGGAGGGGAGGAATCGGGCGGTGACGTGGCTCGTGGGGAGGAATTGGGGGTGACGTGGCTCGTGGGGTGGAACTGGTGTGACGAGGAGGGGGAGGAATCGGGGGTGACGTGGCTCGTGGGGAGGAATTGGGAGGTGACGTGGCTCGGGAGGAATCGAGGTGACGTGGCTCGCGGGAGGAATTGGGGTGACGTGGCTCGTGGGAGGAATCGGGGTGACGGACGGGGGAGGAATTGGGGGTGACGTGGCTCGTGCGGGAGGAATTGGGGGTGACGTGGCTCGTGGGGGTGGAATCGTGTGACGAGGAGGGGAGGAATTGGGGGTGATGAGGTGGGGAGAGGAATCGGGGTGACGAGGCTCGTGGGGAAGGAATCGGGGATGACGTGGCTCGTGGGGAAGGAATCGGGGTGACGTGGCTCGTGGGGTGGAATCGGGGGTGACGAGGCGGGGAGGAGTTGGGGTGACGTGGCTCGTGGGGAGGAATCGGGGTGACGAGGCGTCAGGGAAGGAATCGGGGTGACGGGCTCGTATGGGGAGGAATTGGGGGTGACGGACTCGTGGGAGGAATTGGGGGTGACGTGGCTCAGCGGGAGGAATCGGGGTGATGAGGCGTGGGAGGAATCGGGGGTGACGTGGCTCGTGCGGGGAGGAATCGGGGTGACGAGGTGGGTAGGAATTGGGGGTGACGTGGCTCGTGGGGTGGAATCGGGGTGTGACGAGGCGGAGAGGAATTGGGGGTGACGTGGCTCGTGGGGAAGGAATCGGGGGTGACGTGGCTCGTGGGGAGGAATCGGGGGTGACGAGGCGACGGAAGGAATCGGGGTGACGAGGCGGGGAGCAATAGGGGTGACGGGGGCTCGTATGGGGAGGAATTGGGGTGACGTGGCTCGTGGGGAGGAATCGGGGTGATGAGGCGTGGGGGAGGAATTGGGGTGACGTGGCTCGTGGGGGAGGAATTGGGGGTGACGAGGCGTGGGGAGGAATTGGGGGTGACATGGCTCGTGGGGAGGAATCGGGGTGACGAGAGGCGGGGTAGGAATCGGGGTGACGTGGCTCGTGGGGGAGGAATTGGGGGTGACGAGGCGGGGAGGAATCGGGTGTGACGAGGCGGGGCAGGAATCGGGCGGTGACGTGGCTCGTGGGGAGGAATCGGGTGTGACGAGGCGGGAGGAATCGGGGTGACGAGGCGGGGAGGAATCGGGGGTGACGTGTCTCGTGGGGAAGGAATCGTGGGTGACGAGGCCGGGAGTAATTGGGGGGGTGACGAGGCGGGGAGGAAATGGGGGTGACGAGGCGGGGAGGAAATGGGGGTGACGTGGCTGTTGGGGAGAGTGTCAGGGTTCGTGGGGAGGAATCAGAGAGTGACGGGCAGGGGAGAGGGGAGGAATTGGGGGGTGACGTGGCTCGGGAGGAATCGGGGTGACGTGGCTCATGGGGGAGGAATGGGGGTGACGTGGCTCGTGGGAAGGAATTGGGGGTGACGTGGCTCGTGGGGAGGAATTGGGGGTGACGAGGCGAGGGAAGGAATCGGGGTGACGAGGCGAGGGAAGGAATCGGGGGGTGACGAGGCTCGTGCGGGGAGGAATCGGGGGGTGACGTGGCTCGTGGGGTGGAATCGGGGTGTGACGAGGAGGGGGAGGAATTGGGGGTGATGAGGTGGGGAGAGGAATCGGGGGTGACGAGGCTCGTGGGGAAGGAATCGGGGATGACGTGGCTCGTGGGGAAGGAATCGGGGTGACGTGGCTCGTGGGGTGGAATCGGGGTGACGAGGCGGGGAGGAGTTGGGGTGACGTGGCTCGTGGGGAGGAATCGGGGGTGACGAGGCGTGAGGGAAGGAATCGGGGTGACGGGGCTCAGATGGGGAGGAATTGGGGTGACGTGACTCGTGCGGGAGGAATTGGGGGTGACGTGGCTCGTGCGGGAGGAATCGGGGTGATGAGGCGTGGGAGGAATCGGGGTGACGTGGCTCGTGCGGGAGGAATCGGGGGTGACGAGGTGGGTAGGAATTGGGGGTGACGTGGCTCGTGGGGAAGGAATCGGGGGTGACGTGGCTCGTGGGGAGGAATCGGGGGTGACGAGGCGGAAGGAATCGGGGGTGACGAGGCGGGGAGCAATAGGGGTGACGGGCTCGTATGGGGAGGAATTGGGGTGACGTGGCTCGTGCGGGGAGGAATCGGGGTGATGAGGCGTGGGGAGGAATTGGGGGTGACGTGGCTCGTGGGAGGAATTGGGGGTGACGAGGCGTGGGGAGGAATTGGGGTGACATGGCTCGTGGGGAGGAATCGGGGTGACGAGGCGGGGTAGGAATCGGGGTGGCGTGGCTCGTGGGGAGGAATCGGGCGGTGACGAGGCGGGGGAGGAATCGGGCGGTGACGAGGCGGGGGCAGGAATCGGGCGGTGACGTGGCTCGTGGGGAGGAATCGTGTGACGAGGCGGGGAGGAATCGGGGTGACGTGTCTCGTGGGGAAGGAATCGGTGGGTGACGAGGCCGGGGAGTAATTGGGGGGTGACGAGGCGGGGGGAGGAAATGGGGGGTGACGAGGCGGGGGGAGGAAATGGGGGGTGACGTGGCTGTTGGGGGAGAGTGTCAGGGTTCGTGGGGAGGAATCAGAGAGTGACGGGGCAGGGAGAGGGGAGGAATTGGGGGTGACGTGGCTCGGGGAGGAATCGGGGGTGACGTGGCTCGTGGGAGGAATTGGGGGTGACGAGGCGAGGAAGGAATCGGGGTGACGTGGCTCGTGGGGGGAGGAATCGGGGGGTGACGTGGCTCGGGGGAGGAATCGCGGTGACGAGGCGGGGAGGAATCGGGCGGTGACGAGGCGGGGCAGGAATCGGGGGTGACGTGGCTCGTGGGGAGGAATCGGGGGTGACGTGGCTCGGGAGGAATCGGGGGTGACGTGGCTCGCGGGGAGGAATGGGGGTGATGAGGCTCGTGGGGAGGAATTGGGGGTGACGTGGCTCGCAAGGGGGAGGAATCGGGGGTGACGTGGCTCGGGAGGAATCGGGGGTGACGTGGCTCGGGGAGGAATGGGGGTGATGAGGCTCGTGGGGAGGAATTGGGGGTGATGAGGCTCGTGGGGAGGAATTGGGGGTGACGTGGCTCGTGGGGAGGAATTGGGGGTGACGAGGCGAGGGAAGGAATCGGGGGTGACGAGGCTCGTGCGGGAGGAATCGGGGGTGACGTGGCTCGTGGGGTGGAATCGGGGTGACGAGGCATGGGGGGAGGAATTGGGGTGACGAGGCGGGCGGATGAATCGGGGTGACGTGGCTCATGGGGAAGAATCGGGGTGACGAGGCGGGTGGGAGGAATCGGGGTGACGAGGCGGGTGGGAGGAATTGGGGGTGACGTGGCTCGTGGGGAGGAATCGGGGGTGACGAGGTGGGGGAGGAATCGGGGTGACGAGGCTCGTGGGGAGGAATCGGGGGTGACGAGGCTCGTGGGGAGGAATCGGGGGTGACGAGGCAGGGGAGGAATCGGGGGTGACGAGGCTCGTGGGAGGAATCGGGGGTGACGAGGCGGGGGAGGAATCGGGCGGTGACGAGGCGGGGAGGAATCGGGCGGTGACGTGGCTCGAGGGGAGGAATCGGGGTGACGAGGCTCGTGGGGAGGAATCGGGGGTGACGAGGCTCGTGGGGAGGAATCGGGGGTGACGTGGCTCGTGGGGAGGAATTGGGGGTGACGTGGCTCGTGGGGGTGGAATCGGGCGTGACGAGGAGGGGGAGGAATCGGGGGTGACGAGGCGGGAGAGGAATCGGGGTGACGAGGCTCGTGGGGAAGGAATCGGGGTGACGTGGCTCGTGGGGAAGGAATCGGGGTGACGTGGCTCGTGGGGGTGCAGTCGGGTGTGACGAGGCGGGGGAGGAATTGGGGGTGACGTGGCTCGGGGGGAGGAATCGGGGTGACGAGGCGTGAGGAAGGAATTGGGGCTGACGAGGCGGGCGGATGAATCGGGGTGACGTGGCTCATGGGGAAGAATCGGGGTGACGAGGCGGGTGGGAGGAATCGGGGTGACGAGGCGGGTGGGAGGAATTGGGGGTGACGTGGCTCGTGGGGGTGCAATCGGGTGTGACGAGGCGGGGGAGGAATTGGGGGTGACGAGGCTCGTGGGGAGGAATCAGGGGTGACGAGGCGGGAGTGGGGGAGAGGGAGGGGATCCCAGGGGAGGGGGAGGAATTGGGGGTGACGAGGCGGGGGAGGAGTCGCGGGGTGACGTGGTTCGTGGGGGAGGGAGGGGATCCCAGGGGAGCGGGAGGAATCGGGGGTGACGAGGCGGGGGAGGGAGGGGATCCCAGGGGAGGGGAGGAATCGGGGTGACGAGGCGGGGAGAGGAGGGATCCCAGGGGAGGGGAGGAATCGGGGGTGACGAGGCGGGGGAGAGGAGGGGATCCCAGGGGAGGAATCGGGGGTGACGAGGCGGGGAGAGGAGGAGGATCCCAGGGGAGGGGAGGAATCGGGGGTGACGAGGCGGGGGAGAGGGAGGGGATCCCAGGGGAGGAATCGGGGGTGACGAGGCGGGGAGAGGAGGGGATCCCAGGGGAGGAATCGGGGGTGACGAGGCGGGGGAGAGGGAGGGGATCCCAGGGGAGGGGGAGGAATCGGGGGTGACGAGGCGGGGGAATCGGGGGTGACGAGGCGGGGAGGAATCGGGGTGACGTGGCTCGTGGGGAGGAATCGGGGGTGACGAGGCGGGGGAGGAATCGGGGGTGACGAGGCTCGTGCGGGAGGAATCGGGGGTGACCTGGCTCGTGGGGAGGAATCGGGGGTGACGTGGCGGGAGGAATCGGGGGTGACGAGGCGGGGGAGGAATTGGGGGTGACGTGGCTCGGCGGGAGGAATTGGGTGGTGACGTGGCTCGTGGGGGTGGAATCGGCGTGTGACGAGGAGGGGGAGGAATCGGGGGTGACGAGGCGGGGAGAGGAATCGGGGGTGACGAGGCTCGTGGGGGGAGGAATCGGGGGTGACGTGGCTCGTGGGGAAGGAATCGGGGGTGACGTGGCTCGTGGGGGTGCAATCGGGTGTGACGAGGCGGGGAGGAATCGGGGTGATGTGGCTCGTGGGAGGAATCGGGGTGTGAGGCGGGGGAGGAATTGGGGGTGACGTGGCTCGTGGGGAGGAATCGGGGTGACGAGGCGTGAGGGAAGGAATTGGGGGTGACGAGGCGTGAGGGAAGGAATCGGGGTGACGAGGCTCGTGGGGAGGAATCAGGGGTGACGAGGCGGGAGTGGGGAGAGGAGGGGATCCCAGGGGAGGGGGAGGAATTGGGGGTGACGAGGCGGGGAGGAGTCGCGGGGTGACGTGGTTCGTGGGGAGGGAGGGATCCCAGGGGAGGGGGAGGAATCGGGGGTGACAAGGCGGGGGAGAGGAGGGGATCCCAGGGGAGGGGGAGGAATCGGGGGTGACGAGGCGGGGGAGAGGAGGGATCCCAGGGGAGGGGGAGGAATCGGGGGTGACGAGGCGGGGGAGAGGAGGGGATCCCAGGGGAGGGGGAGGAATCGGGGGTGACGAGGCGGGGGAGAGGGAGGATCCCAGGGGAGGGGGAGGAATCGGGGGTGACGAGGCGGGGAGAGGGAGGGGATCCCAGGGGAGGGGGAGGAATCGGGGGTGACGAGGCGGGGGAGAGGGAGGATCCCAGGGGAGGGGAGGAATCGGGGTGACGAGGCGGGGAGAGGAGGGGATCCCAGGGGAGGAATCGGGGGTGACGAGGCGGGGCGGAGAGGAGGGGATCCCAGGGGAGGGGAGGAATCGGGGTGACGAGGCGGGGAGAGGGAGGATCCCAGGGGAGGGGAGGAATCGGGGGTGACGAGGCGGGGAGAGAGAGGGGATCCCAGGGGAGGGGGAGGAATCGGGGTGACGAGGCGGGGAGAGGAGGGGATCCCAGGAGGAGGAATCGGGGGTGACGAGGCGGGGATCCCAGGGGAGGGGGAGGAATCGGGGGTGACGAGGCGGGGGAGGAGGAGGATCCCAGGAGAGGGGAGGACTCGGGGGTGACGGGGCGGGGGAGGGAGGATCCCAGGGGAGGGGAAGGAATCGGGGGTGACGGGGCGGGGGAGGAGGGGATCCCAGGGGAGGGGAGGAATCGGGGTGACGAGGCGGGGGAGAGAGAGGGGATCCCAGGGGAGGGGGAGGAATCGGGGGTGACGAGGCGGGGGAGAGGAGGGGATCCCAGGGGAGGGGGAGGAATCGGGGGTGACGAGGCGGGGATCCCAGGGGAGGGGGAGGAATCGGGGGTGACGAGGCGGGGGATCCCAGGGGAGGGGGAGGAATCGGGGGTGACGAGGCGGGGGAGAGGAGGATCCCAGGGAGAGGGGAGGACTCGGGGTGACGGGGCGGGGAGGGAGGGGATCCCAGGGGAGGGGAAGGAATCGGGGGTGACGGGGCGGGGGAGGGAGGATCCCAGGGGAGGAAGGAATCGGGGGTGACGAGGCGGGGAGGAATCGGGGTGTGACGTGGCGGGGAGAGGGGATCCCAGGGGAGGGGGAGGAGTCGGGGTGACGAGGCGGGGGAGGAATCGGGGGTGACAAGGCGGGGAGAGGAGGGGATCCCAGGGGAGGGGGAGGAATCGGGGTGACGTGGCTCGTGGGAGGAATCGGGGGTGACGAGGCGGGGGAGGAATCGGGGGTGACGAGGCGGGGGAGAGGACGGGATCCCAGGTGGAGGGGGAGGAGTCGGGTGTGATGAGGCGGGGGAGGAATCGGGGGTGACGAGGCGGGGCGGGAGGGAGGGGATCCCAGGGGAGGGGGAAGGAATCGGGGTGACGAGGCGGGGGAGAGGGAGGATCCCAGGGGAGGGGGAAGGAATTGGGGGTGACGAGGCGGGGAGGAATCGGGGTGACGAGGCGGGGGGGAGGAATCGGGGGGTGACGAGGCGGGGGGGAGAGGGAGAGGGAGGGGATCCCAGGGGGAGGGGGGAGGAGTCGGGGGGTGACGAGGCGGGGGAGAGGAGGGGATCCCAGGGGAGGGGAAGGAATCGGGGTGACGAGGCGGGGGAGAGGGACGGGATCCCAGGTGGAGGGGGAGGAGTCGGGGTGTGATGAGGCGGGGGAGGAATCGGGGGTGACGAGGCGGGGCGGGAGGAGGGGATCCCAGGGGAGGGAAGGAATCGGGGTGACGAGGCGGGGAGAGGGAGGATCCCAGGGGAGGGGAAGGAATTGGGGGGGTGACGAGGCGGGGGGGAGGACTCGGGGGGTGACGAGGCGGGGGGGAGGAATCGGGGGGTGACGAGGCGGTGGGGAGAGGAGGGGATCCCAGGGGAGGGGAGGAATCGGGGGTGACGAGGCGGGGGAGAGGGAGGAGGATCCCAGGGGAGGGGGAAGGAATCGGGGGTGACGAGGCGGGGAGAGAGGGGATCCCAGGGGAGGGGAAGGAATCGGGGGTGACGAGGCGGGGGAGAGGAGGATCCCAGGAGGAGGAATCGGGGTGACGAGGCGGGGGAGAGGGAGGGGATCCCAGGGGAGGGGAGGAATCGGGGTGACGAGGCGGGGATCCCAGGGGAGGGGGAGGAATCGGGGGTGACGAGGCGGGGGGAGAGGAGGATCCCAGGGAGAGGGGAGGACTCGGGGGTGACGGGGTGGGGGGAGGGAGGATCCGAGGGGAGGGGAAGGAATCGGGGGTGACGGGGCGGGGAGGGAGGGGATCCCAGGGGAGGGGAGGAGTCGGGGGTGACGAGGCGGGGGAGAGGGAGGGATCCCAGGGGAGGGGAAGGAATCGGGGGTGACGAGGCGGGGAGAGAGGGGATCCCAGGGGAGGGGGAAGGAATCGAGGGTGACGGGGCGGGGGTAGGAAGGGATCCCAGGGGAGGGGGAAGGAATTGGGGGTGACGAGGCGGGGAGGAATCGGGGTGTGACGTGGCGGGGGAGAGGGGATCCCAGGGGAGGGGAGGAGTCGGGGGTGACGAGGCGGGGGAGGAATCGGGGGTGACGAGGCGGGGAGAGGAGGGATCCCAGGGGAGGGGGAGGAATCGGGGTGACGTGGCTCGTGGGGAGGAATCGGGGGTGACGAGGCGGGGAGGAATCGGGGGTGACGAGGCGGGGGGGAGAGGACGGATCCCAGGTGGAGGGGAGGAGTCGGGGTGTGATGAGGCGGGGAGGAATCGGGGGTGACGAGGCGGGGGCGGGAGGGAGGGGATCCCAGAGGAGGGGGAAGGAATTGGGGGTGACGAGGCGGGGGAGGAATCGGGGGTGACGAGGCGGGGAGGAATCGGGGGTGACGAGGCGGGGGAGAGGAGGGGATCCCAGGGGAGGGGAGGAATCGGGGGTGACGAGGCGGGGGAGAGGAGGGGATCCCAGGGGAGGGGAAGGAATCGGGGGTGACGAGGCGGGGAGAGGGAGGGGATCCCAGGGGAGGGGAAGGAATTGGGGGTGACGAGGCGGGGAGGAATCGGGGTGACGAGGCGGGGGAGGAATCGGGGGTGACGAGGCGGGGGAGAGGGAGAGGAGGATCCCAGGGGAGGGGGAGGAGTCGGGGTGACGAGGCGGGGGAGGAGGGGATCCCAGGGAGAGGGGGGGTAATTAATAGCACTGTTCCCCGCCCCTCCCCCGCGTTGCCCCCTTGGCTCTGTCTGTGGGTCGGTGTTTGAAGCCGGCAGGGTGGATCCGGGTCCCGCTCTCTCTCCGCCCGCGCTGGGTTCTGCCTCTGTGCTGCGCACGGCCCCGTCTCCAGCTGTTCAATGCTTCCCCGGGGGGCGGGGTCCCAGCCCGAGCCCCCAGCTCCCAGCCCCCGCTGCGGGGAGGGGCGCAGGGGCTTGTGGGCGTGGCAGTGCGCCCCGCCTACAACTCCCATCAGCCCCCGCGGACCCCGCGGGCGGCGCTTCTACCGCGTCGGGCTGCCTGGAGCGGAAGTGACGTCGGCGGTCTGGAGGCCGCCCGTGGTAACCGGGGGACTCGGGTGCGTTGAGCGGGAGGCGCTGCGGCCCCGTCACCCCCCGCGGGGAGTTTGGGAACGGCCCCGCCTCGGACTCCCGCAGCCCCCCCCGCCCCTCCCGGGTTCCCACAGCCCCCCCCGCCCAGCCACAGCCCCATCTCCTCTGCCTCCCACGGCCCCCAGCGCCTTTCCTCCCAGGGGCACCCACAGCCCCGCCTCCCCGCACCCCAAGCGCCTTTCCTCCCAGGGCTCTACAGCCCCCTTCCCCGCCCCCCGCCCCGCACCCCAGCGCCTTTCCTCCCAGGCACCCACAGCCCCGCCTCCCTGCACCCCAAGCGCCTTTCCTCCCCAGGGGCTCCACAGCCCCCTTCCCCGCCCCCTGCCCCTGCACCCCCAGCGCCTTTCCTCCCAGGCACCCACAGCCCCGCCTCCCCGCACCCCAAGCGCCTTTCCTCCCAGGGCTCCCACAGCCCCTTCCCCCGCCTCCCCGCCCCGCACCCCCAGCGCCTTTCCTCCCAGGGGCACCACAGCCCCGCCTCCGCACCCCCAGCGCCTTTCCTCCCAGGCACCCACAGCCCCGCCTCCCCGCACCCCAGCGCCTTTCCTCCCAGGGGCACCCACAGCCCCACCCAGCCACAGCCCCCTCACCCCGCCTCCCCGCACCCCCAGCGCCTCCTCCCAGGGGCTCCACAGCCCCGCCCAGCCATAGCCCCATCTCCCTGCCTCCCGGCACCCCAGCATCTTTCCTCCCAGGGGCTCCACAGCCCCATCCCCGCCTCCCCTGGCACCCCAGCGCCTTTCCTCCCAGGCACCCCAGCCCCCGCCCAGCCATAGCCCCCATCCCCGCCTCCCCGCACCCCCAGCGCCTTCCTGCCCCCCAGGCGCCCCAGCCCCGCCCAGCCACAGCCCCCATCCCCTGTCTCCCGCACCCCCAGCGCCTTTCCTGCCCCAGGCACCCCAGCCCCTCACCGCCCCGCCTCCCCGCACCCCAGCGCCTTTCCTCCCAGGCTCCCACAGCCCCTGCCTCCCGGCACCCCAGCATCTTTCCTCCCAGGCTCCCACAGCCCCATCCCCGCCTCCCCTGGCACCCCAGTGCCTTTCCTCCCAGGCACCCCAGCCCCCGCCCAGCCACAGCCCCCATCCCCGCCTCCCCCGCACCCCAGCGCCTTTCCTGCCCCTAGGGGCACCCCACAGCCCCGCCCAGCCACAGCCCCATCTCCCTGCCTCCCACCCCGCCCAGCCACAGCCCCCATCCCCGCCTCCCCGCCGGCACCCCAGCGCCTTTCCTGCCCCAGGCACCCCACCCCGCCCAGCCACAGCCCCCATCTCCCTGCCTCCCCGCACCCTGCGCCTTTCCTGCCCCTAGGGGCACCCACAGCCCCTGCCCAGCCACAGCCCCCATCCCCTGCCTCCCCGCACCCCCAGCGTCTTTCCTCCCAGGCACCCACAGCCCCGCCCAGCCACAGCCCCCATCCCCGCCTCCCGCACCCCAGCGCCTTTCCTCCCAGGGGCACCCCAGCCCCATCCCCGCCTCCCCGCACCCCAGCGCCTTTCCTGCCCCAGGCACCCCAGCCCCTGCCCAGCCACAGCCCCCATCCCCTGCCTCCCCGCACCGCCAGCCTTTCTTCCCAGGGCTCCCACAGCCCCGCCCAGCCACAGCCCCTTCCCGGCACCCCAGCGCTTTGCTCCCAGGGGTTCCCACAGCCCCTGCCCAGCCACAGCCCCCATCCCCTGCCTCCCCATCCCCTGCCTCCTCCGCACCCCCAGCACCTTTCCTCCCAGGGGCTCCTACAGCCCCCTTCCCAGCCACAGTCCCCATCCCCACCTCCCCGGCACCCCCAGCGCCTTCTCCCCAGGGGCTCCCACAGCCCCTTCCCAGCCACAGTCCCCATCCCCTGCCTCCCCCAGCACCCCCAGCACCTTTCCTCCCCAGGGGCTCCCACAGCTCCCTCACCCCGCCTCCCACCGGCACCCCCAGCATCTTTCCTCCCAGGGGCACCCACAGCCCCCATCTCCTCCGCCTCCCGGCACCCCAGCACCTTTCCTCCCAGGGCTCCACAGCCCCTCACCCCGCCTCCCGGCACCCCAGCACCTTTCCACCCCCCCAGGTGCACCCACAGCCCCCCCGCCCAGCCACAGCCGCCCCATCCCCGGCACCTCCGTGCCTTTCCTCCCGGGCCCCATCCCCGCCTCCCCTGGCACCCCAGTGCCTTTCCTCCCCAGGGGCTCCCAGCCCCTGCCCAGCCACAGTCCCCTCATCCCCAGCACCCCTAGCGCCTTTCCTCCCCCAGGGGCACCCACAGCCCCACCCAGCCACATCCCCGCCCCAGCGCCTCCTCCCCTAGGGGCACCCCAGCCCCCTTCCCAGCCAGAGTCCCCATCCCCACCTCCCACCTCACCCCAGCGCCTTTCCTCCCAGGGGCACCCAGAGCCCCTGCCCAGCCACAGCCCCCATCCCCTGCCTCCCCTGCAGCCCCAGCGCCTTTCCTCCACCCCAGGGGCTCCCACAGCCCCGCCTCTCCCGCACCCCAGTGCCTTCCCCCAGGGGCTCCACAGCCCCTGCCCATCCACAGCCCCCATCGCCCGGCACCCCAGCGCCTTCCCGGGGCACCCCATCCCCTGCCTCCCTGGCACCCCAGCGCCTTTCCTCCCCAGGGCTCCCATCCCCGCCTCCCCAGCACCCCAGCTCCTTTCCTCCCCGCACAGCCACAGCCACATCCCCGCCTCCCTCCGCACCCCAGGGCTCCCACAGCCCCTGCCCAGCCACAGCCCCCACAACCCCACCTTTCCCCCGCTTCCCTCACCCAGCCACAGCCCTCCCACCGTGCCCCGCACCCCAGTGCACCTTCCCTCCCACGGGCCCCCACAGCCCCGCACCCAGCCACAATCCTCCCAGCCACCCACCCTGCCCAGCCACAGCCCCTCCTCCTTCCTCCCCACAGGGCTCCCCAGCCCCTGCCTAGCTACAGGTCCTTCCTCCCCTGCGCACCTTCCCTCCCCATGGGCTCCCCGCTCACACCCTGTGTGTTGCGACCTTCCGCAACCCCAGGCCCTCCCGTTTTCCCTGGACCCGCAGCGCTCGTGAGTGTCCCCAGCCCCTCATGGGCCACCCCACCTTCCCCTAACCCCCCCAGCTACCCGTGACTTTCTCCAACACCCCTCAGCCCCCCACAACCTTCCCCTTCCCTCCCGCACCCCCCAGCCCACCCTGACTTTCCTCATCCCCCTGCAACCCCTAACCTGCTTCCCCAGTCCCCAACCCACCCACCGCCCCTATGCCTGCAACCTTCTCCAATCTGAACGCCCGTTCCTCTAGCCAAAACCAGCCCACGCCCCATCTATCCCCATCCGTTGGGCCCCTCAGTCCTTTATTTTCCCTCCAACACCACCTAGGCCACCCCAACCTGCACCCCATCCCTACTTTCCCCATACATGCCTTCTCCCATAGCCCCCTTCCGCCTCCCTCCCTCCCCAACACCCCCGAGCCTGTAACAACTGTCTCCAACCTACACGCCTGTATCCCCCAGTTCATTCCTCCCTTCAAGGGACTCCTCGGATCCCATCTCTCTCCAACATCCTCCCAGCTCACCACAACCTGCGCCTCCATCCATGCCCCCACCGGTAGGGACTGCTCAGCCCCCCTTCCTCCCCAACAGCCCCCCCAGTTCATTCCCCCATCCATTGGGCCCCTCAGTCCCCTTTTTTCCTCCGTCCCTCCCTCCCACCGCAACCTGCACCCCACTCTGTCCCTAGAGCTGTGGGACGCCCAGTGCCCTTTTCTCCTTTGTCCAACATTCCCCAATCTGCACCCCCATTCCTCCCTCCACCCATGGGGCCCCTCAGCCCTTCTCTCTCCTTCCTGCCCAACACTCACCCTTCATAGCACACGGGCAGGCGAGCTAGGGGACGAAACCCGTGGGGAGCAGTGGATTGTAGAGTGGAGCGGTGACTGATAGTGTGGGCTCAGTCTCTGTTCCTCGACTGGGGCGGCTGGAGATGGGATGGGAGAGGGAGGCAGGGATGAGGGTGTTAATGGAGCTCTGTGTAGTGATGGTTCCTGCTTGGCTTGATTAGTCTGCAGAGGAATTGTCCAGGAGCCGGAGCCGGAGGAGAAACTGGCAGAAGTGGACCTCAGCAGCCTGGACGTCCTTCTGAGCAGACATGAACAGTCCTCAGCTTTCTGACTGCTGCATAACCGGCTGTGAGTAAGCGGTCGGTGCTTGGAATTCCTCACCTGCACTCACTGTCGTTTTCTTCATAGGCCGTGTGCTTCCTCGTTGGGTGCGGGGCTCTGTGGGGTTAAGGCTGGGAGGGGCCTGAGTCTGCTGTGCAGAGTGACTGTCGGGTGCCGTTGCATGGTAACGCCTTTGTGATGCTACAGGTGTAACGGGAAGGGGGGGGGGGGGGGGGAGAAATGCTCAGTCCTCCAGTCTCTCCCTTCTCCGTCACTGGGTGAGCTTCCCTGGTCATGCCGCTCTAGTTCTCTTCTCGGACGCAGGCCATATTCAGTAGAGGACGTGAGCAGGGGTCTGCGAGTAGCCCTCGGCCTGTCTCCCTACTCACCCGCTTGCACCCCCCAGAGCAGGTGGAGAGTCCAGGTCTCTGCACAGCCCTCCGGACTGACCTGCTCCAGCGTGAGCTCCTGGGTCCTAACCCTCGTGGTCACTGCTCCCCGAGGGCTCTGCTGGCCCTGGAGCCAGACCCCAACCTGAGCAACTCAAGAACATAAGAACAGCTGTACCGGGTCAGACCAAAGGTCCATCTAGCCCAGTATCCTCTCTACCGACAGTGGCCAATGCCAGGTGTCCCAGAGGGACTGAAACTAACAGGCAATGATCAAGTGATCTCTCTCCTGCCATCCATCTCCACCCTCTGATGAACAGAGGCTAGGGACACCATTCTTACCCATCCTGGCTAATAGCCGTTAATGCCCTTAACCTCCATGAATTTATCCAGTTCTCTTTTAAACCCTGTTATAGTCCTAGTCTTAATGTCTGTGATTGGTCGAAGGGCGGCGGGGAAATGAGGAGTGGGGAGAGTTGTGCCTGCCGGCATCATGGCGCCACCTAGCACAGCAGTCGCCCCACCCTGCCTGGCTCTGGCTTCTGGCCTCTGGGCTGGTGAAGGGCCGAGCCTCTGAGGGGAGGAGGCGGGACTTGCACTTCAGTGAGGAAGAGCCACAGTGAGGGGCAAGGCCTCATGGTGGGCGAGGGAGGGAGATGCAGCTGCCACAATTTTCTGTCTACCTCACCTCAGCTCCCCCCACCGGGCGTCACTGCTGCTCCAGGGCAGGTGCGCTCTGCACATTACCCCGACCGGCCACCGGGCGTCACTGCTGCTCCAGGGCAGATGCGCTCTGCGCCTTACCCCGACTGGCCACCGGGCGTCACTGCTGCTCCAGGGCAGGGGCGCTCTGCGCATTACCCTGACTGGCCACCGGGCGTCACTGCTGCTCCAGGGCAGGGGCGCTCTGCGCATTACCCCGACTGGCCACCGGGCGTCACTGCTGCTCCAGGGCAGGGGCGCTCTGCGCATTACCCCGACTGGCCACCGGGCGTCACTGCTGCTCCGGGGCAGGTGCGCTCTGCGCATTACCCCGACTGGCCACCGGGCGTCACTGCTGCTCCGGGGCAGGGGCGCTCTGCGCATTACCCCGACTGGCCACCGGGCGTCACTGCTCCTTCAGGGCAGGGGCGCTCTGCGCATTACCCCGACTGGCCACCGGGTGTCACTGCTCCTTCAGGGCAGGGGCGCTCTGCGCATTACCCCGACCGGTCACCGGGCGTCACTGCTGCTCCGGGGCAGGGGCGCTCTGCGCATTACCCCGACCGGTCACCGGGCGTCACTGCTGCTCCAGGGCAGGTGCGCTCTGCGCATTACCCTGACCGGGCACCGGGCGTCACTGCTGCTCCAGGGCAGGGGCGCTCTGCGCGTTACCCCGACCGGCCACCGGGCGTCACTGCTGCTCCGGGGCAGGGGCGCTCTGCGCATTACCCCGACCGGCCACCGGGCGTCACTGCTGCTCCGGGGCAGGGGCGCTCTGCGCATTACCCCGACCGGCCACCGGGTGTCACTGCTGCTCCAGGGCAGGGGCGCTCTGCGCGTTACCCCGACCAGTCACCGGGCGTCACTGCTGCTCCGGGGCAGGGGCGCTCTGCGCATTACCCCGACCGGCCACCGGGCGTCACTGCTGCTCCGGGGCAGGGGCGCTCTGCGCGTTACCCCGACTGGCCACCGGGCGTCACTGCTGCTCCAGGGCACATGCTCGCTATATTGGCAGGAGTGTTGTAAGCAGGACACAATAAGTCATTCTTCCACTCTCCTCTGTGCTGATTAGGCCTCAGCTGGAGTATTGTGTCCAATTCTGGGTGCCACATTTCAGGAAAGATTTGGAGAAAGCTCAGAGAAGAGCAACAAAAATGATGAAAAGTCTGTGAGGGAAGATTGAAAAACTTGGGTGTGTTTAGTCTGGAGAAGAGAAGACTGAGAAGGGACATAACAGTTTTCAAGCACGTGAAGGGTTGTTACAAGGAGGAGGAAGAAAAATTGTTCTCATTAACCTCTCAGGACAGGACAAGGACAATGGGCTTAAATTGCAGCAAAGACGGTTTAGGTTGGACATTAGGAAAAACTTCCTAACTGTCAGGGTGGTTAAGCACTGGAATAAATTGTCTAGGGAGGTTGTGAAATATCAATCACTGGAGATTTTTAAGAGCAGGTTGGATAAGACACCTCTTAGGGATGGTCTAGATCAGTGGTCCCCAACCTTTTTCTGGCCAGTCGCACATTCATGTTTTCAGAAGAGCGTGGCGGGCGCCAACGATTTTTCAAGGCTTATTTTGTATTTGTACATTAAATAATACAAGAAACATCATATTTAATATAACATAATATATGAATCCAGAGAGAAGCTGGAGAGAAGCTGCGAGGACAGAGAACACTGGCGTCTGCAGTCTGCAGCCCCGGAGTTCTCTGTCCCCGACAGGCGCGGGGCTGCGGCTTCTCTCTGGCTTACAACAAGGCCCCGCGCCTGCCAGGGACTGAGAACACCGGCGCCTGCAGCCCTGGAGTTCTCTGTCCCCGGCAGGTGCTGGGCCGCGGCTTCTCTCCCCTGCTGGGCACTAGGCGGGTGCACATAAATGCCATGGCGCCCGCGGGCACCACATTGGGGACCACTGGTCTAGCTAATACTCACTCCTGCCAGGAGTGCAGGGGACTGGGCTAGACAACCTCGTGAGGTCCCTTCCAGTCCTGTGAATCTATGCTTGTGCTGTTCTTTTGTAGTCACCCATAGCAATTTGTCCATGATTCAAATTTTTGTAGGATTCCTTTTTATTGTCTGGTTGTTAAAGAGCGCGTAATGGAGCCGTATTCGCAGCTTACTGTTCTTTCTGTCTTTCCTTCGCATTGTGATCGTTTGCTGTTGCTCCTTTAGTCCTGTCTCTGAGTCGCCTGAGCTTTATTCTCCTTAGAATTTTATTCCCATGGGACATCGCTGTGATGGATTTGGGCCCTTTGGGGTGTTGCCTGATGTGCTGCGGTGCCACTGAGGCAGCCTGTTCTGCCAGCCTGGGTGCCCTTTACCTGGCCGGGTTAGGCTCACAAGCCTCTTCCAGCCAAGCACGCGGCAGAGCCACGCCCAGCTGCACAGAGAGACAGATCCGCTCTGGAAAGATTCAGCCTTAGGGTCCTGCCCCAACACTCTGGTGCCCGCTCCCTGTAAGGGGGACAGACCCAAAGGTTTTATGAAATTCGCCCCCTCCCTCACCATGGAGGGAGATATGCACAACTTCTCCCCCCACCCCCGGTGAGAAATTACATAGACTGGGTTATATTATAAACAAGAAAGAAATTTATTAACTACAAAAGGTGAATTTTAAGTGAATGTAAGATAACAGACAGAACAAAGCAGAATATACAAGTTAAGCTCAATCTACTTAATAAACAGGTTACACAATGTAATTTTTTTACCCTAAATGTTATTTGAGGCAGGTTGCAAAGTTTCTGTGGTTCAGAGTTCCAGTTACGTTTCTGTTCAGACTGGACCCCTGTCTCAGTCTGGAATCCCCCCTGGCTTTGGCTTCAGGTGGCTTTAGCAGTCTTTCTTCTTGGGCAGACATGCCATGGAGAAAAGGAGTCTCGTTTGCCTTCCTCCCCACCCTTAAATAGGATTTACAGAAGGCGGGAGTCTTTGTTTCCCAAACTTGACCCCCACACCCCCCCTTCCCTTCCCATGGAAAGTTACAAGAAGTCCCAGGTAATGTTGAGTATCAGGTGACTCGGTCGTGTCACAGTGTCCATGAGTCAGTGGCAGTATGGAGCCTTTTCACAGTCCATTGTCCTGTCCTCCCGCCGGGTTAGTCAGAATCAACCCTGAAATGCCCGTCCCCCTGGTTACTACGTCCATCTCCTGAAGCAAACAGGTGTCCCCAACACATTCCAAGAGCTCATTGGACACTTTGTGTTTGTTTAACTTCCCAGACACCTGTTAGAAAAGGAATTCAAAATCCCCTGTCCTACCCCCCCCCCATACTAATTGTGCTTTGAATATTTCTGTTGTTTGCATGACAGAGTTGAGAACAGCCGTCTGCGGGGAAAGAGCCGGGGGGAACTGTGATGTGACGTGACTGTCCTGTTCTGACACGTTCCCTTCTTGCCCTGACAGGCTGCAGTGTCACATCCCATCCTTCCAGGGAGCAGGGAAGGGAAATGGCTGCCGTGGGGCCAGCTCAGGTAGGGATTATCGGGGAGTTGCTGGTGGGCCCCTGTTGGCAGGAGAAGGGCAGTAAAGACATAGGAGGTGGGTGCTTCTGGGGTGGTCAGGAGCTGGGAGGGGGCAGGAAATACCCAGGGTGGAGAAAGGGAGGGGGACAGAGCGTGACAAACCTGGTGGGATTAGTTTACAGTGGGGCCTAGATTCTAGCAACAGACCCATGGGATTTGTGGGTGGAAATTCCCTAATTGGTCATCCCCCCTGGACTGGGCTGCGGAAACGTACCAGCCTCCAATACTGGAGTCTGAACCTACTAGCCAGAGGACAACCCCCAGTGAGGCCCGGGGAAGACACCCCATCCCTTCCCATCCAAGTGCTGGCAGTGGGGAGGGTGTTGGGATTCCTGCCAGGGGGCCTGTCCCTGGGCCCTGCTGGGGGGCTCCATCTCCTGTATCCGCTTCTGGCAGATAGGTGAGTGTTGAATGTGAAGACCCCTCCCATCTCTGTCTGCTAGAAGGGGCAAGGGGCTCTCTCTTTTTCTCCCCTCCCCCGATGCCTCCTGGCTGCTCTGATGGGGAGGGGGTGGGATCCTGCCTGCCTCCCAGAGCTTCCATGTGATTGGCCCTCTCCCCTGTGACCGGTGGGGTTGTCACTGGGCAGCAGGTGCAGAGTGGGGGGCTCTTGCTCTTTCAGGGGCCGGTGACCTTCGAGGAGGTGGCTGTGTATTTCAGCAGGGAAGAGTGGGCTCTGCTGGACCCCGCTCAGAGAGCCCTCTACAGGGATGTCATGCAGGAGAACTACGAGAACGTGGCCTCGCTGGGTAAGGATTCCCGTCCCCTCGGTTCTTGGAAGGGGAAATGAAGAGTTAAGGTTCACAAGGCACCCTCAGCGTTGCCCTGTTTCAGCGACACCCCGACAGGCCAGTGACCCATAGACCAGCGCTTGTCCCTCCCCGCTACAGAACACTTTGGGAGCAGAGCACAGGTGCAGGACAGCGCAAACGCTGACACAGTCTCTTTGCTAAGGCAAAACTTGGGGATAAATCCGATGTAGGGAACAGAAGCGGCCTCCCCTGGCCTGCGCTCAGACACTGAGCCTACTGCACACAATCCATCTCAGACTTTCATAATGTCACCACCTCTTTACCCTTCCAATATGGATTCCTTCTGAGTCCTTGCCTCCACTTACCCTTCACTGAGCCCCGGGGACCCCACGCACGTATGGCACCAGCCTGCTGACAATCCTTGTGGCACGAACACACCCTTGTGCGCCTTTATTGACGCTGCCTACACCACTCCGCGCTGAAATGAGGAATACCTGCTCCTTCCAGTTTCATGTGCACCTCTCTCCGTGTCACAGCTCTGCCAAGCTCGTCCCTCCACTGTTCATGTAAAGCTACAGCCGGCACAGTGCACGCTGCTGGAGTGCCTGCGAATAAATGCTGGTGTTCACGTCGGAGGGACACAACACACAATGGCATGTGCTTAGTCCTTCCTTTTGTCAATCAATACATTTTAAGGCCGGGGAGACTATTAGGTTATCTAGTCTGACCTCCTGTGTAATACGGGCCAAGAGAGGTTGTGGAATCCTGGTCACTGGAGGTTTTGAAGAAGAGGTTAAACTGATGGTCTGTGTATAGTTGGTCCTGCCTCGGGGCTGGAGGATGGACTGACACCTTGAGGTCCTTTTAACCCGTGTGTTTCTGTGATTTTATATATACACACCTGCCCCTGGAAATTTCCACTGCTTGCATCCGAAGAAGTGAGTGTTCACCCACGAAAGCTCATGCTACAAAACATCTGTTAGTCTATAAGGTGCCACAGGATTCTTTGCTGCTTCTGTGATTTTATGATTCATGATCCTAGCCCTTCACTTTGACCTTGTCTCCCTCTGGAGAATGGGGGCTTTATTTAGTAGGTTTTTTTTAATGAAAAATTTGCATGGGTCAGCTTCCCTCTCAATGTGCTTTGTTAGTCACTGGGTGTGAAGGAGTGAATTCCTCTCCTGGGATGGGGATGTAATTCCTGTTGAAGTAGCATAGGCCTGTCTCCATTTACATGGAAACACGCTCGAGAACTGTCCATGTATGAATGCAGCACACTGGACAATGCAAAGCCTCTCTTGTGTGGCTGCTGGCTGCAGCACCCCAGAAGAGACGGTGTTTATGAGGAGTCTGAAATCATTGAGACTCGCCGAGGTGCCATCATGACACAAAGGGGTGCTGCCTCCAGAATGGCCTATCTCAGAGTGGTGGAGCTGTGGGGATCACCCTTCCAAACAGCAGAGACTCGGAAGTAGCACATATTGGGATGTCTGCGCTGCCTCTGGGAGAGACCCTCCCAGCCTGGGTCCCCAGCCTGGCCTTGGCGGGCTGTATGTAAATGCGACTATGTTGTAGATTGGGCTGGAGCTCAGTCTCTTAAGCCTGAGCTGCAGCGTCTACACCAGCGGTATGTGTACCCCTGGGTTACGCAGAGGCCTTCCAGAGTTGCTACGGAAAAATCACTAGCCAAGTCAGTACAGAGTAAAATTTCATACAGTGACTTGTTTATACTGATCTATATAATATACACTAAAATGTAAGTACAATATTTATATTCCAATTATTTAGTTTATAATGATATGGTAAAAAAATGAGCAAGGCAGCAATTCATGGTGTGCGGTGACACTTTTGTATTTTGTCTGATTTTGTAAGCAAGTCGTTTTTAAATGAGGGGTAACTTGGAGGTACGCAAGACAAATCAGACCCCTGAAAGGGGCACAGTAGTGTGGAAAGCCACTGGTCTACACAGCTATTTTTAACGTGCTAGCACCCACAGTGGAGCACCCATAGGGAGACACATCTCAGAGAACCCTTGTTACTGCACAAATTGAGTAACTTCTTCTTTTGCGTGTTACCTGATCTCACTGGTTTTCTTTCCCCTGAGCAGAGTTCCCAGTTTCCAAACCCGATGTCATCTCCCAGCTGGAACGAGGGGAAGAGCTGTGGGCCCCAGATCTCCAGGGCTCAGAGGAAAGAGAGATCCAGAGAGGCAGCTGCATGGGTGAGGGATCATTAAACCTACTCAGTGCTTGAAGGAAACAGCTGGGATTCCCAGCAAAGACCTTTGTGGGTTCAGGGTGGTCCTCAGCAGGTGTCCTATCCTCAGAGCAGATACTGTTCATGGCTTCTTACCCATCCTAACTCCTGGCAGTAGTTCCCTCCCCAGAGTCCCTTCTCCCTGAGTGTTTGGATGGGAACTGGATGCAGAATTGATCCCCTCCTCTCTCCCGTTTGGGGAAATTCAGTCCCTGGTTTTTCTCCATCTCCAGCTATTCTCTTGGTTTGTTCCCCCCCATTTCCCTTCTGGTTTCTGAGGTTTTTCTTTCTCTATCCCAGCAGGTGAGGGGATGGTCAGAGAGACCATGGAGCAGAAGCCTCAGCAGGAAGAGGAGCAAGTGAAAGCACGTGGGGCATTGTTGCAAAGAAGCAAAGGGAGTGTGTCCAGGAGTTGTGAGCAGCGCAAAGGCTCTCAGTGGCAGCACAGGCCAGAGAAGCGGCAGGGAAACCAACCAGCGCAGAAAGTTGGAATATCTGTTAATTATCGGGAAACTCACAAAGGCCTCAAGGAAGCCACGGCCCAGCAGAGAATCCTGACGGGAGAGAGAAATAACACGGGCTTTGAGTGTGGGAAAAAGTTCAGGAGGCGCTCACGTCATCAGAGAATCCACACCGGAGTGAGACCCTATGGATGCTGCGAGTGCGGGAAAACCTTCACTGAGCGCTCAACCCTTATTCGCCATCAGAGGATCCACACAGGGGAGAAACCCCATGAATGCTGTGAGTGCGGGAAAACCTTCGCTCAGCGCTCACACCTTATTTGCCATCAGAGGATGCACACAGGGGAGAAACCCTATGGATGCTGTGAGTGCGGGAAAACCTTCACTCGGAGCTCAGGCCTTATTCGCCATCAGAGGATCCACACAGGGGAGAAACCCTATGGATGCTGCGAGTGCGGGAAAACCTTCACTGAGCGCTCGCACCTTATTTGCCATCAGAGAATCCACAAAGGGCAGCGCCCCTATGGATGCTGCGAGTGCGGGAAAACCTTCACTCAGCATTCAAATCTCATTGCACATCAGAGGAGTCACACAAGGGAGAAACCCTATAAATGCTATGAGTGTGGGAAAACCTTCTCTTGGCACTCAGCCCTTATAAAACATTGGAGGATCCACACAGGTGAGAAACCCTACAAATGCCATGAGTGTGGGAAAACCTTCATTGACAGCTCACACCTTACTTGCCATCAGAGAATCCACACAGGGGAGAAACCCTATGGATGCTGCGAGTGCGGGAAAACCTTCGCTCGGAAATCTGGCCTTACTACACATCAGAGGATCCACACAGGGGAGAAACCCTATGAATGCCGGGAGTGCGGGAAAACCTTCCATCACAGCTTTTCTCTTATGTATCACCAGAGAAGCTGCAAGGGAGATAAACACCATGAAAATCCTGTCTAGGACTCAGAAAAGATTCCCCCCCCTTTCCCTAATTCCAAAGTAGTGAACTTTAAGGCAGGGGGCTGGACTCGATGACCTTTCAAGGTCCCTTCCAGTTCTAGGAGATTGGTATATCTCCAATTATTAAATTATTATTAAGCTTTTTGCCCTGGAGACAGTCTGCTCAGAGAGAGGAGGCTCCCCCAGAGTCCTGCCTGGCTTCATAGGGAGCAGTTCCAGAGCATCACCCGGGGACTCCGTGATACCACTAGAATTTATCTTCTCCACTTTCTACAGTTCCACCGCTCAATGTGTCCTATCATTCAGGGTTCTCAGCCCTCTGTTTGTGGATTACAATTTGTTTTCTTTGCTCCTAAACAGTAATTTAGGGCCTGAGATGAAAGTGTCAGAGACCTGGATGGACCTCAAATACAGTGAGATCATTTGGAATTGAAATCCCAGTTTCCAGTGGTTGGCAAAGCCAGTTGTAGGAGTTTACCTACTGAGATGGGATTGTTTGCAGGTGGGGAGGCTGGCTGGTTGGTTTTGTTTTGTTTTTTCCATTACCACGATACTAGAACTTGTGTAAATGTATGACTTGATACTAATGAGGGAAGGAGGTTTGAACGGCTCAGGAGAATGCAATGGGAGAGTCTCTTGTCCTGATTCTGAGTCGCCATATTTAACCTGCTCTGGAATTTCTAGTTCTATGAAACTGGCTGTATCTTGTGTGACGTGGGTTTTTCCTCTTGAGGGACATTGGGTCACATAAGCAGATATTAATTTTATTTGCCAAACTGTGGCTCAGGTTTATTGGGGACTTTGAGAAAATGCCTATTTACTGAAATAGTCATTTCTTATTTTGTGTTTGCTTTTTCTCTGCTCCCTCCATGACAACATGGAGAAACTTCCAATTCAGTTCAGTCACCAGGAGAGACCACTCCAAGGTCTTGGACATGCTACCAACTGTTGTTAAATCTCCAGTCGGAAATGGGGTGGGGGCTAGTTCACCAAGTCGTGCAACTAATTGAAGTGACTGCACACAATGACACTGCTGCTCAATTGTTTTAGGTCAGTATTGTGTCTGATGATCCGTGGAGAGAATTGCACAGTAAGTAACTAAGAACTGGGCAAAAGGCCCATGGATTTGTTTCACAAGGCGGTTGTGAAAGAGGCTTTTGTGCCAGGGAGGAGGATGTAACCCTTAACCTTCTACAGAGGGGAAACAAACACGGTTGCGGCGGAACAGTCACAGCAGGTGAAGGATCTAAATCCACACTGTATAGAGGTCAAGCATAGGAGTTTATTACACACAGCGCTGGCGGAGTGTCACCTGGCTTATTAGGCTCAGAGACACTGTTAGTCAGTTGATTACAATAGAATATATGGATTTTCCATGGGCGGGGGAAAGTGACGGGGTAGGCAATTCCACACCCCGGGATAGGTTTTGCAGCAAGACAAGATAGCACATTAGCCAATGGTTAACAGGTTACATAATGTCTCCGCCCATGGTCTCAAGCTAGCAAGTTAACATTTAATTAATACTTTGATGAAATGTTAGTATAAAATATATATGTTGAATTCTGATTTGGGGTCCATAGGAACGGAGCAACTCCTTTGATTGTCCAACAGGTACATTCCTAGGGGTTAAAGCAAAGAAACAGTGAAAATATATGACAATACAGATTGTCCCCTTTGTGTTTTAAGGCAGGGCATTGGTCCCTGGGAAGGGAGGTGGAAGGCTGCCATATCTTATACTGACATGTGCCAATTTTCATAAACTTAAGGTTGGATTTGTGGGAAGAACATTCCCTACAGAAGAGACTGACACAATAGGGACAGAGATCCTTTTTTTCAATTTGCAACTTTGACTAAGACACAATTCTTTAGTTCTTAGCTCCAGCACCTGGCAATTTGCTGACCAGGCCTATTTTAGCAAAACATGATGATCTGTTCACCCCAGCTTTCTCTTAGCTAATCACTATTTGGAATTTAGGCCTCTGGTCTCCAGACCAAACTCTGGACTTTGGGTCTGGAAAAGAGCTGGCACAATCCATGTACCAGGTCGTTATATAAAATGCACATGGATTTTAACCCTTCACCAGGGAACAGTACAGAAAATTGTAACCTACATATAAAGCTGAGTTCTTCAGTATCTCAGTCCAGCTTATCATGCGGGCAGCCTACTCTAAGGAGTAAGGATGT
Source organism: Mauremys reevesii (assembly GCF_016161935.1). Taxonomy (NCBI): domain Eukaryota; kingdom Metazoa; phylum Chordata; order Testudines; family Geoemydidae; genus Mauremys; species Mauremys reevesii. The sequence goes on from NC_052636.1 coordinate 2,068,154, forward strand.
ATCAGGACAGGCTGGTAGGGTTTTTTTTTAAAATAAAAATGTGCGATGGTGAACTGTGCATTCTAGCAACTCTAACTCCAATGCACGTTTGTCTAACAGTGCCCCTTCATCTCTGTGATAACGGATAGAAAGATGCGTTTCTCCATGTGTCCTGTCTCAGCAGCTTTTTGGGGACAGGCTACTCACATGTACCATGCTGGAGGGGAGCGATCCCAGGATCTTTGCAGGTACCCTCTTGCCCCAGGTCTGCATTGCGATGTCACAGCAGGGGCCAGGCGCTGAGCCGATGGTGGGATTGAGGAGAAGGAGGTGAGGGAGGGAGGGTGTCTTTGCCTCCATGGCTGATTGGCCTTTGGAGGTGGCGGGGGAGATGGAGGGTCTTGTGCTTTCTCCCCCCGCGGAGGGAGGAGCCAGAACCTCGGAGCTGCCAGGGCAGGGTGAGAAGCACAAGCTGGGACCTGCCCTCAGTATGTGCCCCAGCGAGTGTCAGAGGGAGCGTCGGTGAGCGGTGCTGCCAGGGGAGCAGCCAAACTCCCAGGGAGGGGGACGGGTGACCCCTGCCGGGACTGGGGACAGTAGGTTACGGGGGCTCCCTCAGCTATTCCCCCCCACTCAGCTTTGCTTCCCCTCCCTGGTTTCTGTGCCTCAGTTTCCTCCTCTGAAACCACTTCAGCCCTTGCTCCCCTCCCCCAGGCCCTCCCCCCTCCCCTAGATCAAGCCCCCTAACCCCTCCCCCGGGGGCATGTGCCCCCCATCCCAAATCCCCTCATCTCCCTGTATCCCCTTCACCCCTCCCACCCCAGCTCCTCCTCATCCCTCACCTGCCCCCTCCTCCTCCCAAATCCCCTCATCTCCCCATATCCCCTTCACCCTCCTGCTCCAGCTCCTCCCCCATCCCTCCCAAATCCCCTCCGCTCCCCATATCCCCTTCACCCCTCCTGCTCCAGCTCCTCCCCCATCCCTCCCAAATCCCCTCATCTCCCCATATCCCCCTCAGCCCTCCCGCCCCAGCTCCTCCTCGTCCTCCCAAATCCCCTCATCTCCCTGTATCCCCCTCAGCCCTCCCGCCCCAGCTCCTCCTCATCCCTCCCAAATCCCCTCATCTCCCTGTATCCCCGTCATCCCTCCCGCCCCAGCTCCTCCTCATCCCTCACCTGCCCCCTCCTCCTCCTCCTCCCAAATCCCCTCATCTCCCCGTATCCCCTTCACCCCTCCTGCCCCAGCTCCTCCTCATCCCTCACCCCTCCTGCCCCAGCTCCTCCTCATCCCTCACCTGCCCCCTCCTCCTCCTCCTCCCAAATCCCCTCATCTCCCCATATCCCCTTCACCCCTCCTGCTCCAGCTCCTCCTAATCCCTCACCTGCCCCCCTCCTCCCAAATCCCCTCATCTCCCCGTATCCCCTTCACCCCTCCTGCCCCAGCTCCTCCTCATCCCTCACCTGCCCCCCACCTCCACCCAAATCCCCTCATCTCCCCCTATCCCCTTCACCCCTCCTGCCCCAGCTCCTCACCTGCCCCCTCCTCCTCCTTCCAAATCCCCTCATCTCCCTGTATCCCCGTCATCCCTCCTGCCCCAGCTCCTCACCTGCCCTCCACCCTCCTTCCAAATCCCCTCATCTCCCCGTATCCCCCTCACCTCTCCCGCCCCAGCTTCTCCTCATCCCTCACCTGCCCCCCTCCTCCCAAATCCCCTTATCTCCCTGTATCCCCTTCATGAGCATGATTGGGGTGTGATTCAGGTGTAATGGGGGTGTGAAGGGGTGTGATTTGGGGGTGATGTAGTGTGATTGGAGTGCGATTTGAGTGTGACGGGGCATGAATGGGGTATGATTGAGGGTGATGGGGTGTGATTCGGGTGTGAAAGTGTGTGATTGGGTGAGAAGGGGTTTAATTGGGGTGTGATTGGGGTGTGACGGGGTATGATTTGGGAGTGATTCATGTGAGGGGGTGTGATTGGGGTGATGGGGAGTGATTGTGGTGTGAATGGGTGTGAGGGGGTGTCATTGGGGTGATGCGGTGTGAATGGGGTGTGATCCCCCATGTCCCCACTTCACCCCCCCCTCCGTTACCATGGGCCCAGCTGAGGCCCGCCCGGGGGGGAGGGGGAGCGAGGGGTCGCGCCGCAGGGGCTTGTGGGAGACGTGCTGCCACCGCGGCGCCATGGGAGTGGGCGGGGCTTTCGGGCTGACAGCTCCTGTGCGGGGCCGGAAACGGGAGTGGCGGGAAGAGGAAGTGACGTCACCAACCAGTATAAAAACCGTGAAGTGCTCGCGGCCCCCAACCTCCTCTGTGACCAGGGGCTTCTCAGCCCCCCCCCCGGGTCCTGGGCCTCGAGCCCCCCACTTCTCCTCCCTCCCCCCCCACGAACCCCTCGGCCCCCGTCTCCTTCCTCCCTCCACCCCGGTCATGGGCTCCTCAGCCCCCTGGGCTCCTCAGCCCCCTCTCCCTCTAACCCCCACGGGCCCCTCGGCCCCCAAACTTCCTCCAACTCCTCCCAGTCATGGGCTCCTCGCCCCCTTCTCCTCCCTCCAACCCCCAGCCCATCTCTCCACCCATTGGGCTCCTCAGCCTCATTTTCGCCCCCCTCCAGTCCCCGAACCCACCCCAATCGGCCCCCTCATCCCTACTCTTCTCCCATCCATTCCTCTTTCCGGGGGCCCCTCAGCCCCCATTTCTCTCCAACACCCACCCAGCTCACCCCAACCTGCACCCCAGCGCATCCCCCCTCCCGTAGGGACTGCTCAGCTCCCCCCTCAGCCCCCTTTTCTCCTCCCTCGAACCCGCCTCAATCTCCACCCCCAGTCCCTCGCTCCATCTATGGGGCCCCTGAGTGCCTCTCTCTCCTTCCTCCCCAACCCCCTCCCCCAGTCCACTTCAACCATCTCCCCTCAACCCTGGGACCCCCATCATCTCCTTCAGTGCATTCCAGCCTGCCCCAAAGTGGGACCCATTCAACCTCCTCCATCCTGCTCCAGCGTCCCCAGGCTTGCCAGCTCTCCGCTCACCCCACCCAACCTGCCCCCTGCACGTGCACTCATGGCCCAGCCGTCGTTCAGTCTGCACGTTCCCTCGGGCGACTGATAGATTTTATCATATTGTTTAGTCCAGGGGTCGGCAACCTTTCAGAAGTGCTGTGCTGAGTCGTCATTTATTCACTCTCATTGAAGGTTTCGCGTGCCGGTCAGACATTTTAACGTTTTAAGAAGGTCTCTTTCTATCAGTCTCTATGATATAACTAAACCATTCTATGTAAAGTAAACAAGGTTTTCAAAATGTTTAAGAAGCGTCATTTAAAATTAAATTAAAATGCAGATCTTACGCCGCCGCCAGCCTGCTCAGCTCGCTGCCAGCCTGGGGTTCTGTTCACCTAGGCCGGCAGCAGGCTGGGCCTGCGGCCAGGACCCCAGACCTGGTGGGGGGGGGGGTTCAGGGGTCAGGGCTGGGGTGGAGGGGTGTTGGCCAGAAGGCTGGGTGTCTGTGGGGGGGTCAGGGCAGAGATATGGGGGGTGCAGGGCAGAAGGCTGAGTGAGTCGGGGGGGTCAGGGCAGAGATATGGGGGGTGTTGGGCAGAAGGCTGGGTGTGTGTGTGGGGGGTCAGGGCAGAGATATGGGGGGTGCAGGGCAGAGGGCTGAGTGAGTGGGGGGGTCAGGGCAGAGGGCTGGGGTGCTTGGCTCATGGGGGTGCTCCCAGCCCCCTGCCCTGAGGGGCTCAGGGCAGGGAGCTGGAAGGGATATGCCCTGTTCCACCCCCTTCCCCAAGGCTCCGTCCCTACATCTCTCTGTCTCCTCCAGGAGCTGTGTGCACTCTGCCGCGCTTCCCCCTCCCCATTGCTAGGGCCATCAGCTGATTGGTGCAGGGAAGGAGAGGGGGGCGGGGCAGGAAAGCACCACCCTGGGGGAAGAAGTGGGTTAGGGTTATGACTCGTAATAACAGGCAATTTGTTCACCCCATTTGCAGTTACTATGTAACTTTTTGTTTGTTTACCACTTTGTTTTTTCCTTGCCTTCGCATTGTTTGCTGCCATTTGTTTTAAGTTTTAGCTGTGTGTTGGTTAAACAGTTTAGCAAGGTGATGCACCTTGTATATGTTGTATAGCAAATAATACAACAGTACAATGATGATAATACAGTTGTTTTTACACAGTAACCAAGTTGAATTTAAATGGCAGTTTATCCTGGTCCAGCTAGTGGTTTTTAGCTGATTGTTAACTTAATTGTCCATATATGGTAGGTAGAGGTGTATTTGATCAGTCTCTTATTTATAAAGCACTTCATTTTTCTTTTCTTGATGCTTTGGGGGTTTCTTCACTGTATACCGATATCTGTTGGTTTCTTCAGGGTGTGATATTTTCTAGTGGCTTTGGTCTGTGGGATGCAACTTAAACTTTTTACTATGTTAACTAACAAGTTTGTTTTTCCTTTTTTGTTTTCAGTAACCCAAACTTAGTTTGTTTACAATGTAGTAAGTTAAACTGTGTATTAAGAACAATGTAATAGGGACCGAGTCTTTTATAACACAAGCTGTACTTTTGCACTTGTTGTCTAGACATTCATTTTCATTTGAGGTGCATTACTAATATTTCATAGTAAATGTGTAATGCTTAACGGCTAAAATAAATGCTCACAACCTTCCATGAGAAGATGTCGCTTTCACTTGCTGAACACTTGGTTTCAGGAAAAGAGTTAGTAACATCATTTTAACAAGCTTTGTAGAGTTAATTTGCTTGTGATACCAACTTCACTTTTGTTAACTGTTTAGAAGCACAAACTTTAACCACCACTGCTTCCCATTAACATACCATAACAAAAGAAAAGTGTATCAAATTAAACCAACTATAAAATTAAACCAAAATAAATTTTAAATACAGATTCATGCAAATACTTCGAGGGTATTAATCTTAGATGCTTTGTGTTTGGGATTCAAAAGTGGAAACCTGTTGAAAACGTAGAGACCTGTTGACGTTTGGTTAGCTTTATTCATACATTTTTTGCTATCACATTCTTACAGCTATATTTAAAAGTACAAACAAGTTTATAAAAAGCCCAGCAAGAAATTAAGGTCAAGATAATATTAACAAAATGTCAATGTTGAGGTTTCCCCTTATCTTTTTTCTTTGAATAACAATAAAACATACTTAAAAAACAAAACTGTTTTCAAAAGGAGAATCCTTTTTGTTTGCAATTGCATTATTTGTTGAGGCATAAATATATGTGCATATATTTGTAACTGAAACCTTTTTGAACTTTGCACAAAAAATTGGTGTTAATAATACTATGATTATACTCCAACCATGATTTTAAAATAGTGTGGTACCACATATATGTATATTTTTAAAAAGGGGATTAAATTGACTTTTGTTGCAACAAAATAAAAATAATGAAAAATAGTCATGTGACACACAACATACAACACACATGACATACAGGACAAACTTACAATTAAAAACAATTGGCGCCAGCATTCTATTCATAACTATACAAAATTAAGTAAATAAAAATGGTTAAACATTTGAATAAACAAGTTATTACCTTACTTAAAACTTGTAATATAAATTGATATTAATATATGGCAAATTTATTGTATTGATTTGGTAGCAAGGAATTTTGCATTACTTTATATTTAACATTTTAAAACTCTGCTATATTAGTGCGTGGTTAGGATTAGAAGCAGAGTCTGCATTTCTGTTGCTTGCCAACTGTATCTTCAAGAAAGGTAGGAATAATTCCAGCTGCTGCATTTCTGAGGGGTTAAAATAATTAATTCACTGGATTTATTTAAAGTAAAGGTTTTACCTTGTTTTCTTTTTGTTTCTGGTTTTGTTCTTTTTTCAATTGCTTCATCCTTTGGAGGTTTTCTGTAAAAACTACAACTTTTAACTTTTAAAACCAAGAGCTGAAGTGAGGAGAAGCGGGGGAAGGGGGGGTGGAGAGCAACCTAGGAAGGTAGCGAGACCTGAGCCGAGAGAGATTAACACCATCAAGGTACTTGAAAGTACGGGCAGCAGCAGCGCGTTTAGCAAACTGAGGAGGCATATAAAGGAAAAAACGTAACCGGTATGTACACACATTTGAGAAAGGTGGTTATATTTTTAGATATGAGTGTGGTTCTGTGGATCAAAGCATTTGGGAACTTGCACAGTAGGGAACCACACCCCTGGTTTTTATCCTGGCTTTGGGAGGAGAGTGGGGGTAGTTACCTGCTCTTGTAAAACTTGAATTTGTTACCCCAGTGTATGTTGCTTTTGTGTGCGTGCCAGGTGCATGGCGGGAGTGCCCTTTTTTTGCTGCAGTTAATTGTTTTTGGGCAACTCCATGTGTTGATGCGTCAATTCTAGGTGGTAACCCACTTAATTTTGGGTATTTTACTGTGGAATTCTTTTTTATTCACTCCCCTGCGATGGAGTCGCAGCTCCTGTCTCCTAATGTTGTGCTCTGTGAACTGTTCCATATTTTCCTTCATCTGATTTACCAGTTCAGTGAGAGTATTGTGTGCTACTCTTTCCTGCCGTTCACTTACTTGTCCCGTTCTGACAGGCACCAGCTTCGGTCTCAGTTTAACCGGAACCTGGCTTTTATCGTAAGGTGGTGGTTGCAATGCACTGGACCCCGTTTCACCTTTTAATTTTGCTAGGTTCCCCTTTTTCCATTTCTGTCCCCATTCTTCAGGCACAGAGGAGCTACCTGAAGCCTTCTCTTCACCACCAGTATTTATAACAGGGGACGGCACACGTATTTTTTTGTAGGTTCCTTGCAGCTGTTTGCAATGTTTTATTTTCCTGCTATGTTTGCTCGAGCCTATTGTGAGTCTGGGCCACCTGTTGCCCTGCTAAAAGAGCTTGGGCTTTTCAGTGCTCGACTGCCCGGGTTACCTCTTCTACGTTCCCTGTTTTTTCCATTACCTGTCGGGCCAGTATGGTGGCGTGCTGTTGGAGCCATCTATCCGCCATAGACATTAGTTGCTAAATTCTTGATTTTTTTTCCCTTTTATTATTATTTTTAGAGCCTCGGTTTCTACCGTTGCTCTTGGCAAGGTTCCTTCCCCACTCTGAACTTAAGGGTACTGATGTGGGGACCTGCATGAGAACCCCTAAGCTTAATTACCAGCTTAGATTTGGTTCCTGCCACCACCCAAATTGTTAATGAGTCATTTGGGAAACTCTGTCTACCTCCCTGCCAGAATATCTCCCAAATACTATACTCCCTTCCCTGGGTGGCCTTGAGAGACTCCTCCACCAATTCCCTGGTGAACACCGATCCAAACCCTTGGATCTTAAAACAAGGAGAAATTAACTACTCCCCCTCCTTTCCCCCCACCAGTTCCTGGTGAGTTGAGATCCAACTCCCTTGGGTCTTAAAACAAGGAAAAATCAATCAGGTTATTAAAAAGAAGGCTTTTAATTAAAGAAAGAAAGGTAAAAAATCATCTCTGTAAACTCAGGATGGAAAATAACTTTACAGGGTAATCAGATTCATAGAGCCCAGAGGAACCCCCTCTAGCCTTAGGTTCAAAGTTACAGCAAACAGAAGTAAACCCTCTTAGCGAAAGGAACATTTACAAGGTGAGAAAACAAAGATAAAACTAACACGCCTTGCCTGGCTGTTACTTACAAGTTTTTGAAATATGAGAGACTGGATCAGAAGGATTTGGAGCGCATGGATTGATGTCTGGTCCCTCTTAGTCCCAAGACCGAACAACCCCAAAACAAAGAGCACAAACCAAAGCTTTCCCCCCACCAAGATTTGAAAGTAACTTGTCCCCTTATTGGTCCTTTGGGTCAGGTGTCAGCCAGGTTACCTGAGCTTCGTAACACTTTACAGGTAAAAGGATTTTGGAGTCTCTGGGCAGGAGGGATTTTATAGTATTGTACACAGGAGGGCTGTTACCCTTCCCTTCATAGTTATGACAGCTCTACATATGCCAGTCCATATTTCCCCACTTTATTTTTTAAATTCATATGGACCCCCTTCCTGGCAATCCAGAGAGTCCAGAAGTTATCAAACTCTGTGGGGATTGAAGGGAGGGAAAAAGGGGGTTCCCTAGCTTGTGGTTTTCTGCCATGTTAGATTGCGATTCCTACAGTGGACAGCTGGCTTACCAGATCAGCGGTCGGGGTCACCAATGTTGTCAGTAGCTACCGGTGTGGTGCTCTGCTCTTGTTCGATGATAACAACAGTCGGCTGCGTGCGTGTTCCCTCTGTGTGCTGCCTCGGCTCTGCAGATCGCTGACACAGCAGATCCTGAGAGAACCCCCAATGACCACAGACTCTAGTAAGGTACGAAGGAACCCGAGCCAGGTTTATTGTCAAACGAAGCACAGTAATCGTTCCCCGTAGACTCTACAAGACGTACTACGAATTTGTGCCCCCTGGCAATGGACCGGCTCAGTCAGTGGCCGGACTTTCCACTGCCCCCTAGGCCAGAGAAAGCTGCGCACTCTGGGACCTACTTTGATACAGTTACAGGACAGATCGCTCATCCCTCCTGACGTATTGAGGTACAGCCCCTTGACTCATTAGGGTGCTGTCTCCCCCTGTGATTATGTTGTTTTAAACAAGCAGATCTATCCATCATGCTGTCCTTTGACCCTGTCTTTAAGATGGAGCGGCCTGTGCCTTGTTATCTCTGTGGAGTGTCCTGATGTCATCTTGGCACAAGTTCCTCTTATTAGCACTAACATGTGGATGCACCTGCTTCTAACAACCCACTTCTCGTCAACTTCTGTAAGCGGGGCCTGCCTCTGGCTCACAGCCCAGCTCTTGCTTAGCAATGCCTGGAAGTACTTTGGTTCAGGCTTCAGGCCTCAAATTGGGCCTCTGACACAAGAGTTTGTTTCTGGGCCTCATCTTACTACACCCTACAGGGCAGCCCCCACCCCCATATATCCCAGACAGTCATTCATACGACTAAGCCACTGATGCGTGGCCCCCAAATTGCCTGCTGAGCTTGTCCATCGATCAGCCCCATGGACTCTCTCTCTCCTTTCCTCTCCTTGTGCTGTCTCCCTTCATAGGACACGGGCGAGGTGCTAGGTGTGCATCCCCTCAGGTTAGGTCTCAGAACCCATGGAGAAGTAGGGGCAGAGAAAAATCATGAGGGGCGCAGTGGTTGCTAAAGTGGAGAGATGACGGTCTGTGTTCACTTGGTCTCTGTTCATCAAGTTGGGCTGAGGTAGATGGGGTGGGAGAGGGAGGCAGGGATGAGAGCAAGATTTCACACACGAATAGAACGTGTGGCTCATGCATTGGTTTTGCAGACGCGCTTCCAGAGGAAGTGTCCAGGAGCCGCAGCCCGAGGAGAAGCTGGCAGAAGTGGACCTGATCAGCCTGGACATCCTCCTAAGCAGACGTGAACAGTCCTCAGCTTTCTGCCTCCTGCATAACTGGCTGTGAGTAAGCGGTGAGTGCTTGGAATTCCTTATCTGTACTCGCTGTAGTATTGTTCACAGGCCGTGCTTATAAGAACATAAGAATGGCCATAATGGGTCAGACCAAATGTCCATCTAGCCCAGTATTCTGTCTATCAACAGTGGCCAATGCCGGGTGCCCCAGAGGGAGTGAACCTAACAGGCAATGATCAAGTGATCTCTCTCCTGCCATCCATCTCCACCCTCTGACAAACAGAGGCTAGGGACACCATTCTTACCCATCCTGGCTAATAGCCATTTATGGACTTAACCTCCATGAATTTATCCAGTTCCCTATTAAACGCTGTTATAGTCCTAGCCTTCAGAACCTCCTCAGGTAAGGAGTTCCACAAGCTGACTGTGCGCTGCGTGAAGAAGAACTTCCTTTTATTTGTTTTAAACCTGCTGCCCATTCATTTCATTTGGTGACCCCTAGTTCTTGTATTATGGGAATAAGTAAATATCTTTTCCTTATCCATTTTGTCCACGTCACTCATGATTTTATATACCTCTATCATGTCCCCCCTTAGTCTCCTCTTTTCCAAGCTGAAGAGTCCTAGTCTCTTTAATGTTTCCTCATATGGGACCCTCTCCAAACCCCTAATCATTTTAGTTGCCCTTTTCTGAATCTTTTCTAGTGCCAGTATATATTTTTTGAGATGAGGAGACTACATATGTATGCAGTATTGGCGATGTGAGCGTACCATCAATTTATATAAGGGCAATAATATATTCTCAACCTTATTCTCTATTCCCTTTTTAATGATTCCTAACATCCTGTTTACTTTTTTGACCGCTTCTGCACACTGCGTGGACATCTTCAGAGAACAATCCACGATGACTCCAAGATCTTTTTCCTGACTTGTTGTAGCTAAATTAGCCCCCATCATATTGTATGTATAGTTGGGGTTATTTTTTTCCAATGTGCATTACTTTACATTTATCCACATTGAATTTCATTTGCCATTTTGTTGTCCAATCACTTAGTTTTGTGAGAGGAAGGTGCTCATTTTATTTTCTTTTCCTCCTCCTCTCACCCCGCTGGGTCTCAAATGAGTCTCCTGTACTTGTGCAATGAAAATCAAGTGAGAGCAATGGGACCTCGAATTATTGATGCCACGAAAAAGCCGTCCCACTGGGACCAGAACAGCGGCCACTGTCAATGAGATAAGTGTCTGGTTTGGTGATTGCTCTGCTCACGGCCCACCTTGTTCCTGGTAGGGATGCCCCATTTGCTGGGGCTGGGTTTGTAAGAAAATGTTTTTGACTAGCTGTGGTTATGAGGGAGACAAGATCCCAAGTTTCAGTGGCTGCTCAGTTCTCTGGCCAGTAGCGGTCTTCTGCAACAGAAGGTTGGATCCAGGAGGATGACTCCACGTGGCGAGTTGCTTGCCTTCCTCCCGTGTTTTTCACTCTCATTTTCTCTCTCTCTCTCTCTCTCTCTGTGTTCTCTACTATGTTGGCCAACACACCCCCCCTCTCTGTCTCTGCCTTTCCTTGTGCCATCTCCCTTCATGGGACACAGGCAGGCGTGCTAGGTGTGCATCCCCACATGTTAGGTCTTGGGACCTTGGGAGTAGTAGGAGGGGACAAAAACAATGCGGGGCAGCGGGTAATAAAGTGGAACAGTGACACTCAGTGTTGACTCGGTCTCTGTTCTTCGAGTGGGGCTGATGTACATGGGATGGAAGAGGGAGGCAGGGATGAGGGCAAGATTAAATGCACCAGTAGAGCTCTGTGTGGTGATGGGATTTACTTGACTTTATTAGTTTGCAGAGGGATCGTCCAGGAGCCCCAGCCAGAGGAGAAACTGGAAGAAGTGAACCTGAGCAGCCTGGACATCCTTATAAGCAGAGATGAAGAGTCCTCAGCTTTCTGCCTTCTCCATGACTGGCTGTGAGTGAACAATTATGGCCTCTATTCCTCATCCGTACCACTCTAGTTTTCTTCAGAGGCCGTGAGCCTCCTCGTTGGGCACGGGGCTCTGTGGGATTACGAGCAGGGGAAGGGACAACAGTTTCCTCTGCACAGTGACTGTCTTGGATGCAGGTGCAACAGGCTGCTTAACATATGAACGTAAGAATGGCCAGACTGGGTCAGACCAAAGGTCCATCTAGCCCAGTATCCTGTCTCCTTCTGGGGCACCTGACATTAGTCACTGTCAGTAATGAACAGAACAGGGAATTACCAAGTGATCTATCCACTGTCGCCCATTCCCAGCTCCTGGCAAACAGGCCAGGGACACCATCCCTGCTCAACCTGACTCATAGCCGTTGACGGACTGATCCTCCATGACAGTAACTCTCCACTTAATGTCCTCTCGCTTAACATTGTTTCGATCTTGCATCCCTGCTCAATTACAGAACATGCTCCATTTAAGGTTGTGCAATGCTTCGCTATAACGGCGTTTGGCTGCCTGCTTTGTCCACAGTCGGCAGCCCCCCATCAGCTCTCCTATGCCCCCTCCAGCACTTCCTGCCTGCCAGCAGACCCCGTGGATCAGTGCCTTCCCCCACGGCCTCCTGCCTGTGGCAATCAGCTGGCTTGTGGCGTCCGGGGACAGGGAGTGAAGACTCGTTGTGCAGGCTCCCCCTCCCTCCCCTGCTTCCAAATGCCGCAAGCCAGCTGATGGCTGCGGGCAGGAGCGAGGACGCGGTGTATGAAGTAAAGGGGAAGGAGGGGGAGGAAGAGGCAGGTTAAGGGTGGGGGCTTGGGGGAAGAGGCGGCCAAGGGTTGAGGCCCCCGACCCTGGTGCTTGCAGGGAGGGGAAGCTGCTGCTGCTCCTGTGCAACATGCTTCTGCTAGCCTACAGCACCTTCAGCCTCCTTGCCCATCTCATTGTCGCCAGTGCCAGTGGGCTGTGCCCGTGTGGGGTAAGGCGGGGGCACTCCCCAACTATAGTACTGTCCTGTATGGCAAAAAATAATTCCCTGCAGCGTAACCCCCCATTTACATTCATTCTTATGGGGAAATTGGACTCGCTTAACATCGTTTCACTTAGTCGCATTTTTCGAGAACATAACGAGTACGTTAAGTGAGGAGTTGCTGTACCTAGTTCTTACTTGAACCCCATTATAGTCTTGGCTCTCACAGCATTCTCTGGCCAGGAGCTCCACAGGCTGAGTGTGCGTTGCGTGCTTTTTAATCGTATCTATAAAGGTGTAATGGGAGATGGGAGAAGAAGAACCTACACAACACTGCAGATTCTGATAAGTTCTGTTTTTCCCTCTTGTGTTGTGCTTAGTACCATGGAGAAAGAAGTGAAGGGTAAGAGCCCACCCCAATTGTGAGATGGAAGGCGCCCAAGAGCCGTAAGACAGCCAGCATTGTTGATTCCAGGCTATGCAGATGCCATGAAGCTGGGAGTGGAGCAGACGTCACCATCAGTGAGATAAGTGTCTGGTTTGGGGAGGACTCTGGTAACGGCCCACCTGCCTCCAGGCCAGGACTTGTCGTTAGCTGGGGCTGAGTTTGTAGGAAAAGGTTCCTGAATAGCTGTAGTTACGAGGGAGACAAGGTCTCTCTTTTCGGAGGCTGGTCATTTCTCTGTCCACAAGCAGTGTGTTCTCTGCAGCAGAAGGTTGGATCCAGGGGGATGATTCCAGCTGGTGAGTTTCTTGACTTCCTCCCACGTTTTTCTCTCTCTCTCCTCTAATGTGTTGGCCAACACACTCTGTCTCTCTCTCCCTGCCTCTACCTCTGTCTGTGTCTCTCTCTCTCTCTCTGTCCTTGCCTCTCCTTGTCCTGTCTCCGTTTGTAGGACATGGGTAGGTGTGGTAGCTGTGCGTCCCCACAGACTAGGTCTTGGGAGCGATGAACAAGTAGGAGGGGACCAAAATCACACAGGGTGGTGGGCGCTAGAGTGCAGCGGTGACTGTGGGTGTTGACGGAGTCTCTGCTCTAGTGGGGCTTGATGTGGATGGCGTGGGACAGGGAGGTAGGGATGAGGGCAAGATTTCGTGCACCAGTTGAATTTTGTGTAGTGATGGCTTTTTCTTGGGTTACTTCCTGCGTTTGCAGAGGAATCATCCAGGAGCAGCAGCCGGAGGAGAAATTGGCAGAAATGGACCTGAGCCACCTGGAAATCCTCCTAAGTGGAGATTAACAGTCCTCAGCTTTCTGCCTCCCACATAACTGCCTGTGAGTAAGAGGTCAGTGCTTGGAATTCGTCGTCTGTACTCGCTGCAATTTTCTTCACACTGTTTGCTTCCGCGTTGGCTATGGGGCTCTGTGTGATTAAGGCTCGAAGGAATCAGAGTCTCTAGATCTCTCCTGGCGTCTGCAGTCTGGGACTGTGGTGGGCCCGCTGTGCACCCCTGACTCTCGCCCCCCTTTGCCTCTGCTTGCTGGAAGCAACAAGCTACAAGAAGCAATAAGTTACAAGCCAAAAACATGCTTTTCCCCACAGGTGTGGTGTGTGTGACCAGTGTGTGCTGTGCAGAGTGACTGTTTAAGGTGTCATTCCAAGGGTTGCTTTCTACTTGTAGTCCTAAAGGTGTGATGGGATGAGGGTTCAGGGCAGAGCCTCACTGTGTGGGAGAGGTGAAAAGTAGAGCCTCCCCAACATTGCCCACTGAGATGGTAACTTACTTGTTTTTTCCCCTCGTGCTGGGTTTAGTACCAAGGGAAAAGAAGTCACGTGTCAGTGTCTACTGCCTTCATGTCATGGAAAGCGAGCGAGAGCGATGGGACCTCAAGAACTACTGATGCCAAGGAAAAGCTGTCCTACTGGGAGTGGAACAATCGCCACTCTCAATGAGCTAAGTGTCTGTTTTGGTGACTGCTCTGCTCATGGCCCTCCCTGCTCCTGGTAGGGACGCTCCATTTGCTGGGGCTGTATTTGTAAGAAAGTGTTTTTCACTAGCTGTGTTTATGAAGGAGACAAGGTCCCCATTTTCAGGGGCTGCTCAGTTCTCTGGCCAGTAGCAGTGTGTCCTCTGCATCAGAAGGTGAGATCCAGGGAGATGACTCCAGTAGACGAGTTGCTTGCCTTCCTCCCATGTTTCTCTCTCTGTCTGTCTCTTCTCTAGTATGTTGGCCAACACTCTCTTTCTCTCTGTCTCTGTCCTTGCCTCTCCTTATCCCGTCTCCCTTCATAGCACACGGGCAGGCGTGCTAGGTGTGCATCCCCACAGGCTAGGTCTCGGAAGCGATGAACAAGTAAGAGGGGATGAAAATCATGCAGGGCAGTGGGCGCTAGAGTGTCTGTGGATGTTGACTCAGTCTCTGTTCATGGAGTCGGGCGGATGTGGATGGGATGGGAGAGGGAGGCAGGGATGAGGGCAAGATTAAATGCACCAGTAGAGCTCTGTGTAGTGATGGTACTTACTTGACTTTATTAGTTTGAAGAGGAATCATCCAGGAGCCCTCGACGGGCAAGAATATGCAGAAGTGGACCTGAGCAGCCTGGACATCCTTCTAAGGAGACATGAATAGTCATCATCTTTCTGTCACAGCCTTCTGCATACCTGGCTGTGAGTAAATGGTCAGTGCTTTCAATTCCTCATCTGTACTCGCTGTAGTATCCTTCACAGGCCGTGTGCTTCGTCTTTGGGTACAGGGCTCTGTGGAATTCATGTCGGGGAGGGGCCAGATTGACTATGTCGGGCGCAAGGGCTGCTTTTTGGTTGTAATACTAAAGGTGTAATGCGAGATGGGTTGAGGGCAGAGCCGTGGGATACAGGAATTGTGAAATGAAGAGACTGCGACGTAGAGGGAGGTGCTAATTTTTTTTTCTTCTCCCCCTCCTCCCACCCCGCTGGGTGTCACATCAGAGTCTCCTGCATTCATGCAATGGAAATCAAGTGAGAGCAAGAGGACCTCGAGAATTATTAATGCCACAAAAAAGCCATCCCACGGGGAACACAACAGCCGCCACTCTCAATGAGATAAGTGTCTGTTTTGGTGATTGCTCTGCTTACGGTCCACCTTGCTCTTGGTAGAGATGTCCCGTTAGCTGGGGCTGTGTTTGTAAGAAACTGTTTTTGTCTAGCTGTGGTTATGAGGGAGACAAGGTCCCTATTTTCAGGGGGTGCTCAGTTCTCTGGCCAGGAGCGGTGTATCATCTGCAGCAGAAGGTTAGATCCAGGAGGATGACTCTAGGTGGCGAATTGCTTGCCTTCCTCCCGTGTTTCTCTCTCTCTCTCCTCCCTCTAGTATGTTGGCCAACACACTCTCTCTCCTTGCCTTTCCTTGTGCTATCTTCCTTCATAGCACACGGGCACGCGTACTAGGTGTGCACCCCACAGGCTGTGTTTCAGGAGCAATGAAGAAGTAGGAGGAGATGAAAATCATGTGAGGCAGTGGGTGCTAAAGTGAAGTAGTTACTGTTGGTGTTAACTCGGTCTCTGTTCATCGAGTGTTGCCGATGTAGATGGGATGGAAGAGGGAGACAGGGATGAGGGCAGGATTTCAAGCACCAGTAGAGCTTTGTGTAGTGATGGCTCATGCTTGGCTTTTGCAGCTGCGCTTGCAGAGGAATTGGTCCAGGAGTCCTAGACGGAGCAGAAACTGGAGGAGGTGGATCTGAGCAGCTTGGACATCCTTCTAAGGAGACATTCAGAATGCAGAAAGCTGAGGACTGTTCATAACTGGCTGTGAGTAAGAGGTCAGTGCTTTCAATTTCTTATCTGTACTCGGTATATTTTTCTTCTCAGGCCGTGGGCTTCCTCATTGGTGTTTTGGAGTTTGGTGGAGACAAGGCCCTGCACCCCCGGCTTCCTGCCATTCACGAAGACTCTCAGCCAGCCAGTAAAACAGAAGGCTTATTTAGATGACAGGAACACAGTCCAAGACAGGTCTTGCAGGTACAGATAACAGGACCCCCTCAGTTAGGTCCGTCTTGGGGGGGGGCCCCCAGGAGGCCAGAGCCCTGTCTGGGCTCCCCTCCATTTTCCCAGCCAGCTCCAATTGGAGACTCTCCAGCCCCTCCTCTCTGGCCTTTCTCCCTTTGCCGGGCCAGGAGGTCACCCTCACCTGATCTCTTTGTTCTCTGACACCTTCAGTTGGCCCCTTTGCAGAGGAGGGGCCCAGGCCGTTAGTTGCCAGGAGAGAGTGCCGGCCATTCTCTATGCAGACAGTATCATCGGGGCCCTCTAAGCTCTGCAAAAATCATACACCCTGATCCCCCACACCTAGATATTAAAAAAGGCGTAGGGGAAACTGAGGCACCCACACAGTATTTAGAGAAAACATTCAGAACATTCCCACTTGGTCACAGTTGGGTACGAGGCTCTTTGGGATTAAGGCTGGGGAAGGGACAGGAGTCTACTGAGCAAAGTGACTATTTTGGGTGCAGTTACAATGGGTCCCTTCTAGTTGCGGGTGTAAAGTAGTTGAGGGCGGAGCCATGGGACACAGGAGCTGTGAAATGAAGAGACTACTCGACATTGCAGACAGAGATGCTAATTTACTTTGTTCTCCTCCTCTGTGCTGGGTTTAGTGCCGAGGAAAAAGAAGTCACACGTTAGATTCTACTGCCCTCATGCGATGGAAAGCGAGCGAGAGGCATAAGACTGCGAGCAGTGTTCATGCCAGGCAAGAGTCGTTCATCTGGGAGCTGAGCAGACACCACTGTCACTGAGATAAGTGTCTGTTTTGCTGAGGGTTCTGCTTACGGCCCAGCTAACTGCTGGTACAGACACCCACTTAGCTAGGGCTGGGTTTGTAGGAAAAGGTTCCTGACTAGTGGTTATGAGGGAGACCAGGTCCCCATTTTCAGAGGCTGCTCAGTTCTCTGGCCAGGATCGGTGTGTCCTCCGCAGGAGAAGGTTAGATCCATGAGGATGACTCCAGGGGGTGAGTTGCTTGCCTTCCTCCTGTGTTTCTCTTTCTCTTCTCTACTCTACTCTGTGTTGGCCAACACACATCCTCTCTCTCTCCCTCTCCCCTTTCCTCTCCTCGTGCTGTCTCCCTTCATAGGACGCGGGCAGGAGTGCTAGATGTGTATCCCCACAGCCTAGGTCTCAGGAGCTATGAACAAATAGGAGGAGATGAAAATCATGCAGGGTATTGGGCGCTAGAGTGGAGCGGTGTCTGTGGATGTTGACTCAATCTCTGTTCATTGAGTCGAGTGGATGGGATTGGAGAGGGAGGCAGGGATGCGGGCAAGATTTCAAGCACCAATAGAGCTTTGTGTTGTGATGGCTCATGCTTGGCTTTTGTAGGTGCGCTTGCACAGGAATTGTTCTTCAGGAGCCCCAGCCCGGGGAGAAACTGGCAGAAGTGGACGTGAGCAGCCTGGACATCCTTCTGAAGAGACATGAACAGTCCTCAGCTTTCTCTCTCCTGCATAACTACACTTCACGACTTTTAGGGGCACGGCTAAAGCCCAAGATAAATGCAGGGTAGAGGCTGAGTACAGACGGCTGCGTCCCTTTAGGTGGGTTTGGTTTCTTATAAAAGTTTTCCTCCTTGTTGTGGGTGCAGGAGGAGAATTTCCCTATCTTCTAAGCTGCTGATCTTCCAGGACAGAGAGGAGCGGGTTCTTCTGAGCACTGGCCTGCAACCAGGAAGGTGAGTACAGATGCTGAGTTGGTCCTTCTTCCTGTGTCTGTCTTTCTGTCTGTCTGTCTCTCTCTCTCTCTAAGCTCTAATGTGTTGGCCAGTATGCTTGCGCGCGCTCTCTCTCTCCTTGTTGTCAAGTATCACAGGAGGAGCCGTGTTAGTCTGGATCTGTAAAAGCAGCAAAGAGTCCTGTGGCACCTTATAGACTAACAGACGTTTTGGAGCATGAGCTTTTGTGGGTAAATACCCACTTTGTCGGATGCATCTGACGAAGTGGGTATTGACCCACAAAAGCTCATGCTCCAAAACGTCTCTCCTTGTGCTGTCATCTTGCATAGAACATGGGCAGTGGTGCATGCTCACAGGCTTGGTCTGGAGAGCCTGCATCGCACTGAGGCATTGGGAGGGAGAAGAGAAGCATGATGGGTACTAGATCCTCCACTGGTAGTGGCCGGGGTGACTGTGGGAGTTGACTCTGACTCTGTTCATCAAGTGGGGTTGATGTAGAGTGGATGGGAGAGGGAGGGCGGTATCTCAGACACCAATAGAACTTTGCGCAGTGATGGCTCCTACTTGGGTTACATGCTGTGTTTGCAGAGGGATCGTCCAGGAGCCCGGACAGCGAAGAAACTGGAAGAAGTGAACCTGAGCAGCCTGGACATCCTTGTAAGCAGAGATGAAGAGTCCTCAGCTTTCTGCCTTCTCCATGACTGGCTGTGAGTGAACAATTATGGCCTCTATCCCTCATCCGTACCACTCTAGTTTTCCTCGGAAGCCATGAACCTCCTTGTTGGCCATGGGGCTCTGTGGGATTAAGACCAGGGGAAGGGACAATAGTCTCCTCTTCACAGTGACTCTCGGATGCAGGTGCAAGGTGCTGCTTAACATACAAACGTAAAAATAACAATACTGGGTCAGACGAAAGGTCTGTGTAGTCCAGTATCCTCCCTTCCGACAGTGGCTTCGGTCAGAGGGAATGAACAGAACAGGGAATCACCGAGTGATCCATCTCCTGTTCCCCATTCCCAGCTTCTGGCAAACAGAGGCTATGGACGCCATCCCTGCCCATCCTTACTAATAGCTGTTGATGGACCTCTCCTCCATGAATTTACATAGTTCTTTTTTGAACCCCATTAAGCTTAAGCTTGAGCTTGACAGCATTCTCTGGCGAGGAGTTCCACAGTTTGTGTGTGCATTGTGTGCTTTTTAATTGTATCTATAAAGGTGTAATGGGAGATGAGAGAAGAAGAACCTACACAACATTGCAGATTCCGATGATAACTTCTGTTTTTCTCTCTTGTGCTTAGTACCACAGACAGAGAAGTCAAGG
The DNA here is from genome assembly GCF_016161935.1 of Mauremys reevesii. NCBI lineage: Eukaryota > Metazoa > Chordata > Testudines > Geoemydidae > Mauremys > Mauremys reevesii. The sequence goes on from NC_052636.1 coordinate 2,087,393, forward strand.
GTAAGAGCCCACCCCCGTTTTGAGATGTAAAGTGCACAAGAGCTGTGAGACAGCGAGCGTTGTTGATGCCAGGCTATGCAGAGGCCATCGAGCTGGGAGTGGAGCAGACATCACCATCAGTGAGATAAGTGTCTGGTTCGGTGAAGACTCTGCTAACGGCCCACCTGCCTCCAGGCTGGGACTTGTCGTTAGCTGGGCCTCGGTTTGTAGGAAAAGATTCCTGCGTAGCTGTGGTTGCGAGGGAGACAAGGTCCCCATTTTCAGGGTCTGGTCATTTCTCTGTTCACAAGCAGTGTGTCCTCTCCAGCAGAACGTTAGATCCAGGGGGATGACTCCAGCTGGTGAGTTTTTTTTACTTCCTCCCACGTTTTTCTCTCTCTCTCTCTCTCCTCTAATGTATTGGCCAACACACACACTCTCTGTCTCTCTGTCCCTCTCTCTCTCTGTCCTTGCCTCTCCTTGTGCTGTCTCCCTTCGTAGGACATGGGCAGGGGTGTAGGTGTGCATCCCCACAGGCTAGGACTTGTGAGCTATGAACAAGTAGGGGACCAAAATCATGCAGGGTAGCAGGCGCAAGAGTGGAGTGGATACTCTTGATGTTGACTATCTGTTTGAGTGTGTAATGCTGGCTGATGCATGGCTTTTGCAGCTGCGCTGGTACAGGAATTGTCCAGGAACCCTACCCGGAGGAGAGACTCTCAGAAGTGGACCTGATCACCCTGAACATCCTTCTAAGCAGACATGAACAGTCCTCAGCTTTCTCCCTCCTGCATAACTGGCTGTGAGTAAATGGTCAGTGCTTGGAATTCCTTATCTGTACTTGCTGTAATTTTCTTCAGACACCATGTGCATCCTCGTTGGATACGGGGCTCTGTGGGATTAAGGCTGGGGAAGGGACCAGAGTTGCAGTTGCCTGGGCTACTAGGATGATCCGAGGAATGGAAAACCTGTCTTATGAAAGGAGACACAGAGCTTGGCTTGTTTAGCCTAACCAAAAGAAGGTTGATGGGGGATATGATTGCTCTTTATAAATATATCAGAGGGATAAATATTAGGGAGGGAGAGGAATTATTTAAGCTTAGTACCAATGTGGACACAAAAACAAATGGATATAAACTGGACACTAGGAAGTTTAGACTTGAAATTAGACGAAGGTTTCTAACCATTAGAGGAGTGAAGTTCTGGAACAGCCTTCAAAGGGGAGTAGTGGGCGCAAAAGACATATCTGGCTTCAAGACTAAGCTTGATAAGTTTATGGAGGGGATGGTATGATGGGCTAGCCTAATTTTGGCAATTAATTGATCTTTGATTATTAGCAGGTAAATATGCCTGATGGGATGTTAGATGGGGTGGAATCTGAGTGACTACAGAAAATTTTTTCATGGATGCTGGCTGGTGAGTCTTGCCCACATGCTCAGGGTTTAACTGATCGCCATATTTGGGGTCGTGAAGGAATTTTTCCCCCAGGGCAGATTGGCAGAGGCCCTGGAGGTTTTTTGCCCTCCTCTGCAGCATGGGGCACGGGTCACTTGCTGGAGGATTCTCTGCAACTTGTGGTCTTCAAACCGCAAGTTGAGGACTTCAGTAACTCAGACATAGGTTAGGGGTTTGTTATAGAAGTGGATGTGTGAGATTCTGTGGCCTGCATTGTGCAGGAGGTCAGAATAGATGATCATAATGGTCCCTTATGACCTTAAAGTCTATGAGTCTAAGCGAAAAATCAAGCTAATTCCATTTCAAAACATGCCAATCCCTAAGAACCCCAAAGCTCTGTGACTAGATCTCGCCTGGTGTGCAGTCTGGGACTGCGGTGGGCCCGCTGTGGACTCTCTTCCCCTCTTTTCCCCCTGCTTGCCCCCGATTGCTGGGAGTCGATCAAAAAAAAAAGGCAAAAAGCTACAACAAGGAACAATCTACAAGCCAAAAAGCAACTCACGAGCCAATTAAGCCAAAAGCAAGCCCAATTGCTGCATATTTTTCTGCGGGTTTGGCATTTCTGTGCAGAGTCTGCAGTGCAGAGTGGCTTTTTCGGTGGTTGTTGCAAGGGGTCCTTTCTACTTTTTGTCCTAAATGTGTAATGGGAAAAGGGTTGAGGACGGAGTCCCACTGTGTGGGAGAGGTGAAAAAAGCCTACCCGACATTGCCGACCGAGAGGGTAACTTAATTATTTACCTCCTTTGTGCTGGTTTTAGTACCAAGAGAAAAGAAGTCACGCGTCAGAGTCTACTGTCCTCACACAATGGAAAGCGAGCAAGAGCGACGAGACCACGAGCATTGTTGATGCGATGCAAAAGCCGTCCATCTGTGAGTGGAACCGCCACCACTCTCAGTGAGATAAGTGTCTGGTTTGGTGGTTGCTCTACTCACGGCCCACCTCCTGGTAGGGACACCCCGTTAGCTAGGGCTGGGCTTGTAAGAAAAGATTCCTAACTAGTGGTTACGAGGGAGACAAGGTCCCCATTTTCAGGGGCTGGTCATTTTTCTGTCCACAAGCAGCATGTCCTCTGCAGCAGAAGGTTGGATCCAGGGGGATGACTCCAGCTCGTGAGTTTCTTGAGTCCCTCCCATGTTTTTTTCTCTCTCCTCTAATGTGTTGGCCAACACACGCTCTCTGTCTGTCTGTCTCTCTGTCCTTGCCTCTTCTTGTGCCGTCTCCCTTTGTAGGACACGGGCAGGAGTGCTAGGTGTGCATCCCCACAGGGTAGGTCTCAGGAGCTATGTACAAGTAGGAGGGGATGAAAATCATGCAGGACAGTGGGCGCTAGAGTGGATCGGTGTCTGTCAGTGTTGACTCAGTCTCTGTTTATCGAGTCGGGCGGATGGAGATGGGATATGAGAGGGAGGCAGGGATGAGGGCAAGATTAAATACACCAATAGAACTCTGTTTAGTGATGGTACTTGCTTGGCTTTATTAGTTTCCAGAGGAATCATCCAGGAGCCCTAGATGGGTGAGAATATGCAGAAGTGGACATGAGCAGCCTGGACATTCTTCTAAGGAGACATGAATAGTCCTCCGCTTCCTGCCTCCCGCTTAACTGGCTGTGAGTAAGAGGTCAGTGCTTTGAAATCCTCATCTGTACTCACTGTAGTATTCTTCACAGCCCGTGTGCTTCCTCGTTGGGTATGGGGCTCTGTGGGATTAAGGCTGGGGAGGGGCCAGAGTCTGCTGTGCAGAGTGACTATGTCGGGTGCAGTTGCAAGGGGTGCTTTTGGTTGCAATGCTAAAGGTGTAACAGGAAGAGGGTTGAGGGCGGAGCCCTGCCATGCGGGAGAGTTGAAGGGAAGAGCCTAGAAGACATTATGAACTAAGGTGGTAACTGATCTGTTTTCTCCCCTTGTGCTGGGTTTAATACCAAGGGAAAATAAGTCACGTGCCAGAATCTACTGCCCTCATGCGATGGAAAGCGAAGGAGAGCGATGACACTGCAAGTATTGTCGATGCCACGCCAAAGCCGTCCAACTGGGAGTGGAACAGCCACCACTCTCAATGCGATAAGTGTCTGTTTTGGTGATTGCTCTGCTCACGGCCCTCCCTGCTCCTGGTAGGGACGCCACATTAGCTGGGGCTGGGTTTGTAAGAAAATGTTCCTGACTAGTTGTAGTTACGAAGGGCACAAGGTCCCCATTTTCAGAGGCTGCTCAGTTCTCTGGCCAGGAGCGGTGAGTTCTCTGCAGCAGAAGGTTGGATCCAGGAGGATGACTGCAGGTGGTGAGTTGCTTGCCTTCCTCCCATGTTTTTTTCTCTCCCTCTCTCTCTCCCCTCTGCTGGGTTTAGTTCCAAGGAAAAAGAAGTCACACGTCAGAGTCTACTGCCCTCATGCCATGGCAAGTGAGTGAGAGCAGCGAGCCTGTGAGCATTGTTCAGGCCAGGCAAGAGCCGCCCAGCTGGGAGCCGAGCAGAGGCCACTGTCACTGAGATAAGTGTCTGTTTTGCTGAGGGTTCTGCTCACGGCCGATCTGACTCCAGGTAGAGACACCCTGTTAGCTGGGGCTGGGTTTGTAAGAAAAGGTTCCTGACTAGCTGTGCATACGAGGGAGACAAGGTCCCCGTTTTCAGGGGCTGCTCATTTTTCCATCCACAAGCAGTGTGTCCTCCGCAAGAGAAGGTTGGATCCAGGGGGATGCCTCGAGCTGGCGAGTTCCTTCCCCTCCTCCTGCGTTTCTCTCCCTCCCTCTCTGTCTCTTTCTCTCTCTTTTCTGTACTGTGTTGGCCAACACACACACTCTTTCTCTCTCTCTGTCTCATTGCCTCTCCCTGCGCTTTCTCCCTTTATAGAACACGGGTAGGTGTGGATCCCCACAGGCTAGGTCTCGGGAGCCAGGAAGAAGTAGGAGGGGATGAAAATCATGTGGGGTCGTGGGTGTGAGAGTGGAGGCAGGTGTTGTAAAATATCTAGCACGGTAGCATGTTGAACAGTGATGGCTCTTCCAAAGGTGGTTTGCTGTTCTTGCAGAGGCCCGCTCAAGGCCAATGGAGCCGCCCCAGACAGAGGAGAAGCATCTGGAGGAACCAGACCTGCACAATCTAGATGTTTTTCACTTGGCAGTGGAGCTAAGGAGTGCTCTCGTGATATTCGAGGAGCAGGTGTGTGTTTTTGTGAAATCTCTCTCTATCCAGTAGCTGCTGTGATAGACCCAGGCCAGTTGGGAACAGCAGAGTAGTAGAAGGGAGATAAACCTGCCTCTGGATAAGTAGTTTTCTGTTCCCTGAGTGACCAGAGCAGGGGCTGCTCCAGGCTAATGAGAACACCTGACTCCAATTAACCTGCTAAGAGTCAGGTGAGGCTGTTAAGCTTGTGACTCTAATTAAGCAGTCGGTGTTTGGAATCCCTCATCTGTAGTCGCTTCAGTTTTGTTCAGAGGCTGTGAATTTCCTCGTTGAACACGGTGCTCTGTGGGATTCAGATGAGGGAGAGGTACAAGTCTCCTGTGCAGAGTTAGTATTTTGGATGTAGGTGCAGTGGGCTGCTTTTTAGTTGTAGTGCTAAAGCTGTAATTGGAGGAGGGTTGAGGATGGAGCCCTGGGGTGCGGTAGATGCGAGAAGAAGAAACTATGCATGTTGCTGACTGAGATGGTAACTGATTTGTTTTCCCCCCTTGTGCTGTGTTTAGTACCAAGGGAAAAGAAGTGCAGGGTCAGAGTCTGCTCCCTTCATGTGATGGAAAGCAAGTAAGAGCGGAGAGACAGCGAACATTACTGATGCCAGGCAAGAGCCGTCCAGCTTGGAGCCGAGCAGCCGTCACCGTCAGTGAGAGAAGTGTCTTGTTAGGTGAGGGCTCTGCTCACTTCCCACTTGGCTTCAGGTACGGATGCCCAGTTAGCTACGGCTCGGTGTGTAACAAAATGTTCCTGACGAGCTGCGGATATGTGGGAGACAAGGTCCCCATTTTCAGCAACAGCTCATTTCTCTGTTCACAAGCGGTGTGTCCTCTGCAGAAAAGCTTGGATCCAGGAGGATGATTCCAGGTGAGGAGGAGTTTGCCTTCCTCCCGTGTTAATCTCTCTCTCTCTCTTTTCTCTGTGTGTTGGCCAACACACTCTCTCTGAATCTGTCCTTGCCTCATTTTGCGCTGTCTTGCTTCATGGCACATGGGCAGGTGTGCTAGGTGTGCTCCCCACAGGCTTGGTTCTCGGGAGTAATGAAGAAGTAGGAGGGGACAAAAATTATGTGGGGTAGAAGGGATGAGAGTGGATTGGAGACTGTCGGTTTTGAGTCGGTCTGTGTTCATCAGGTGGGGCTGATGTAAATGGAATGGCAGAGGGAGCGAGAGATGAGGGCAAGATTTCACACACCTTCACAACTGTGTAATGCTGGATCATGCATGGCTTTTGCAGCTGCGCTGGTACAGGAATTGTCCAGGAACTCTACCCGGAGGAGAGACTCTCAGAAGTGAACCTGATCAGCCTGAAAATCCTTCTAAGCAGACATGGACAGTCCTCAGCTTTCTGCCTCCTGCATAAATGGCTGTGAGTAAGTGGTGAGTGCTTGGAATTCCTCATCTGTACTCGCTGTACTTTTATTCACAGGCCGTGTGCTTCCTCATTAGGTACAAGGCTCTGTGGGATTAAGGCTAGGGAGTGGCCAGAGTCTCCTGAGAAAGTGACTATTTTGGGTGCCGTTACAATGGGTATCTTCGACTTGCAGTTGTAAAGCAGTAATGGGAGATGGGTTGAGGGTGAAGCCCTGGGATATGGGAGATGGGAAATGAAGAGACTACATGACATTGCAGATGGAGATGCTATTTTTTTTCCCCTCCTCTGCTGGATTTGGTACCAAAGAAAAAGAAGTCATGTGCCAGTCTACTGCCCTCATGTGATGGAAAGCGAGCGAGAGCGATGAGACCGTGAGCATGGTTGATGCCACGCAAAAGCCATCCATCTGGCAGCAGAAGAGCCATCGCTGTCAGTGAGATAAGTATCTGTTTTGGTGAGGGCTCTGCTCATGGCCCACGTTGATGCTGGTAGGGATGCCCCGTTAGCTAGGGCTGGGTTTGTAAGAAAAGGTTCCTGACTAGCTGTGGTTGTAAGGGACACAAGGTTTCCAATTTCAGGGGCTGATGATTCCTCTGGTCAGGAGCAGTGTGTCCTACGCAGCAGAAGGTAGCATCTAGAGGATGACTCCAGGTGTCGAGTTACTTGCCTTCCTCCCATGTTTCTCTGTCTTCTCTATTGTGTTGGCCAACACTCTCGCTCTTTCATTCTCCCTTCCTTGCCTTTCCTGGTGCCGTCTCCCTACGTAGGATGCGGGAAAAGGGTGCTAGGTGTGCATCCACACAGTCTGTCTTTGGGACCCATGAAGAATTAGGAGGGTATGAAAATCATGCACATTAGTGGGTGCCACAGTGGAGCAGTGCCTGTGGGTGTTGACTTGGTCTTTAATCATTGCCTGGGGCTGATGTAGACCAAATGAGAGAGGGAGGCAGAGATTAGGGCAAGATTTCACATACCTTCAGAGCTTTGTGTAATGCTGACTCACCCTTGGCTTTTGCAACTGCACTGCAGAGGAATTGTCCAGGAGCGCTGTCTGGAGGAGAGACTCTCAAAAGTGGACCTGAACATCCTTCTAAGCAGACATGAACAGTCCTCAGCTTTCTGCCTCCTGCATAACTGGCTGTGAGTAAGCGGTCGGTGCCAGTGGAATACCTCATCTATACTCGGTGTAGTATTCTTCACAGGCCGTGTGTCTCCTTGTTGGGTGCGGGGCTCTGTGGTATTAAGGCTGGGGAGGGGCCAGAGTCTGCTACGCAGAGTGACTATGTCGGGTGCTGTTGCAAGGGCTGCTTTTTGGTTGTATTGCTAAAGGTGTAATGGGAAGAGTGTTGAGGGCGGAGCTCCCCCGTGTGGGAGAGGCGAAAAGAAGAGCCAACGTGACATTTGCCTACTGAGATGGTAACTTGTTTGTTTTTCTCCTTGTGCGGGGTTTAGTACCAAGGGAAAAGAAGTCACGTATCAGTCTACTGTCCTCATGCGAAGGAAAGCGAGACCGACGAGACCGCGATCATTGTCGAAATCAGGCATTAGCTGTACATCTGGGAGCGGAGCAGTCACCGCTGTCAGTGAGATAAATGTCTGGTTTGGTGAGGGATCTGCTCATGGCCCACCTGGCTCCAGGTAGGGATGCCCCATTAGCTGGGGCTGGGTTTGTAAGAAAAGATTCCTGATTAGCTGCTGTTATGAGGGAGACAAGGTCCCCATTTTCAGAGGCTGGTTATTGGTCTGTTCACAAGCAGTGTGTCCTCTGCAGCAGAAGGTTGGATCCAGGGGGGATGAATCCAGCTGGTGAGTTTCTTGCCTTGCTCTTTCTCTCTCTCTCTCTCTCTGTCTCTTCTCTAGTGTGTTGGCCAACACCCTTTCTCTCTCTGTCTATGTCCTTGCCTCTCCTTGTGCTGTCTCCCCTCTTAGCACACGGGCAGGTATGCTACGTGTGCATCCCCACAGGCTAGGTCTCAGGAGCTATGAACAAGTAAGAGGGGATGAAAATCATGCAGGATAGTGGGCACTAGAGTGGAGTGTAGACTGTCGATGTTGACTTGGTTACTGTTTATCAAGTGGGGCTGATGTAGATGGGATGGGAGAGGGAGGCGGGCATGAGGGCAAGATTAAATGCACTAATAGAGCTCTGTGTAGTGATGGTACTTACTTGACTTTTTATTAGTTTGCAGAGGAATCATCCAGGAGCCCTCGCCGGACGAGGATATGCAGAAGTGGACCTCAGCAGCATGGACATCCTTCTAAGGAAACATGAATATTCCTCATCTTTCTGCCTTTTGCATAACTGCCTGTGAGTAAGAGATGAGAACTTTCAATTCCTCACCTCTACTCGCTGTAGTTTTCTTCACAGGCCGTGTGCTTCCTCATTTGTTATGAGACTCTGGGATTAAGGCTGGGGAAGGGACAAGAATCTCCTGAACAAAGTGACTATTTTGGGACCAAGTGTACTTAGATTTCCAGAAAGCCTTTGATAAGGTCCTTCACCAAAGGCTCTTATGTAAATAAAGTTATCACTGGAAAAGAGTGAAGATCCTTTCATGGATTGAGAACTGCTTAAAAGACAGGGAGCAAAGGGTAGGAATTAATGGTAAATTTTCAGAATGGAGAGGGGTAACTAGTTGTGTTCCCCAAGGGTCAGTGCTAGGAGCGATCCTATTCAATTTATTCATAAATAATCTGGAGAAAGGTGAGGTGGCAAAGATTGCAGATGATACTAAACTGCTCAAGATAGTTTATGGGAACTTCTTGAAGTTCTTCACAGTGTTCATTGGATTTAACTAAGTGATCGGGCAACAAAATGGCAAATGAAATTTCATGTGGATAAATGTGAAGTAATGCACATTGGGGAAAAAACAACCCCAACTATACATACAATATGATGGGGGCTAATTTAGCTACAACTAATCAGGAAAGAGATCTTAGGGTCATCGTGGATAGTTTTCCGAAGATGTCCACGCAGTGTGCAGCGGCAGTCAAAAAAGCAAACAGGATGTTTGGAATCATTAAAAGAGGAATAGAGAATAAGACGGAGAATATCTTATTGTCCTTATATAAATCCATGGTACTCCCACATCTTGAATACTGGGTACAGATGTGGTCTCATCTCAAAAAAGATATACTGGCATTAGAAAAGGTTCAGAGAAGGGCAACTAAAATGATTAGGGGTTCAGAATGGATCCCATATGAGGAGAGATTAAAGAGGTTAGGACTTTGCAGCTTGGAAAAAAGGAGATTAAGGGGGCATATGATAGAGGTATATAAAATCACGAGAGGTGTGGAAAAAGTGAATAAGGAAAAATATATTTACTTCCTATAATATAAGAACTAGGGGCCACCAAATGAAATTAATGGGCAGCAGGTTTAAAATAAATAAAAGGAAGTTCTTCTTCACGCAGCGCACAGTTAACCTGTGGAACTCCTTGCCTGAGGAGGTTGTGAAGGCCAAGACTATAACAGGGTTTAAAAGAGAACTGGATAAATTCGTAGAGGTTAGGTCCATTAATGGCTATTAGCCAGGATGGGTAAGGAATGATGTCCCTAGCCTCTGTTTGTCAGAGGGTGGAGATGGATGGCAGGAGAGAGATCACTTGATCATTACCCGTTGGGTTAATTCCCTCTGAGGCACCTGGCAATGGCCAGGATACTGGGCTGGATTGATCTTTGGTCTGAGCCAGTTTGGCCATTCTTATGTTTTTATGGGTGCCTTCCAGTTGCAATTGTAAAGTAGTTAAGGGAGATGGGTTGAGGGCGGAGGGCTGGGATACGGGAGACGTGAAATGAAGAGACTACGTGACACTGCAGTTGGAGATGCTAATTTTTTTTGTTTCCCTCCCTCTGGTGAGATTAGTACCAAGGAAAAAGAAGTCACGGTCAGAGTCTACTGTCCTCATGCGATGGAAAGCGAGCGAGAGCGACGAGACCACGAGCATTGTCGAAATCAAGCATTAGCTGCGCATCTGGGAGCGGAGCAGCTACTGCTGTCAGTGAGATAAGTGTCTGTTCTGGTGAGAGCTCTGCTCACGGCCCACCTGGCTCCAGGTAGGGATGTCCTGTTAGTTGGGCCTGGGTTTGTAACAAAATGTTCATGACTAGCTGTGGTTATGAGGGAGACTGGGTCCCCATTTTCAGGGTCTGCTCATTTCTCTGCTGACAAGTGATGTGTCCTCTGCAGAAAAGGTAGGTTCCAGGTGGCGAGTTGCTTGCCTTCCTCCCGTGTTTCTTTCTCTCTCTCCTCTAGTGTTGGCCAACACACTCTGTCAATCTGTCCTTGCCTCTTTTTCTGCTGTTTCACTTCATTGCACACAGGCAGGTGAGCTAGCTGTGTATCCCCAGAGGCCAGGTCTCGGGAAGCATGGCGAAGTAGGAGAGGACGAAAATAATGCAGGGAAGTGGGTGTGAGAGTGGAGCGGTGACTGTTGCTGTTAACTCGGTCTCTGTTCATCAAGTGGGGCCAATGCAGACGGAATGGAAGAGGGAGGCAGGATTGAGGGCAAGATTTCAAGCATCATTAGAGCTCTGTGTAGTGATTGCTCATGCTTGGTTTTTTGCAGCTGTTCTTGCAGAGGAATTGTCCAGGAGCCCTATCTGGAGAAGGAAGAGGCAGAAGTGGACCTGAGCAGCTTGGACATCCTTTTAAGCAGACACGAACAGTCCTCAGCTTTTATCTCTTGCATAACTGGCTGTGAGTAAGCGGTCTGTACTTTGAATTCCTTCTCTGTACTTGCTGTCATAAAGCCATGTGCTTCCTTGTTGGGTACGTGACTATTTGAAGTGTAGGTGCAACGGTCTCCTTTTTCATTGTAGTGCTAAAGGTGTGATGGAAAGGGATTTGAGAGCGGAGCTCCACCATGTGGGAGAGGGGAAAAGAAGAGCCGATGAGACATTGCCTACTGAGATGGTAACTTACTTGTTTCCCCCCCTTATGCTGGGTTTAGTACCAAGTGAAAAGAAGTCAGTTTACTGCCCTCATGCGATGGAAAGCGAGCGAGAGCGACGAGACCTCGAGCATTGTTCATGCCAGGCAAGAGCCGTCCATCTGGGAGCGGAACAGCTGCCACTGTCACTGAAAAGTGTCTGTTTTGCTGAGGGTTCTGCTCACGGCCCACCTGGCTCCAGGTAGGGACACCCCATCAGCTGGGGCTGGATTTATAAGAAAATGTTCCTCTCTAGCTGTGGTTATGAGGGAGACAAGGTCCTCATTTTCAGGGGGTGCTCATTTCTGTGTCCAGTAGCTGTGTTGCCTCCTCAGCAGAAGGTTGGATCCAGGAGGATGACACCAGGTGGTGAGTTGCTTGCCTTCCTCCCATGATTCTCTCTCTCTCTTCTCTAGTGTTGGCCAACACACATTCTCTCTCTCTCTCTCTCTCTCTCTCTCTCTGTCCTTGCCTCTCCTTCTGCTGTCTCCCTTCATAGCACACAGGCAGGGGTGCTAGGTGTGCATCCCCACAGGCTAGGTCTCCTGGATCCATGAAGAAGTAGGAAGGGATGAGAATCATGCTGGGTAGTGGATAGTGGAGTGGTGACTATCGGTGTTAACTGCATCTCTGTTCATCGAGTAGGGCTGATGTAGATGGAATGGGAGAGGGAGGCAGGGATGAGGGCATTCATAGAGCTCTGTGTAGTGATCGTTCTTGGTTGGCTTTGTTAGTTTACAGAGGAATCGTCCAAGAGCCTTGGCCGGAGGAGAGGGTGGCAGAAGTGAAGCTGAGCTGCCTGCACATCCTTCTAAGGAGACAAGAACAGTCCTCAGATTTCTGAATTCTGCATAACTGTCTGTGAGTAAGAGGTCAGTGCTTTCAATTCCTCACCTCTACTCACTGTAGTTTTCTTTACAGGCAGGGCCGGCTCAGGCAGGGCCACCGAAACAGCAAAACAGGGGAAAAAATGGCGCGGCTGGAGCGGCAAAGCTGGTGGTGGTGGGGAACATGGCGCAGCTGGAGCGGCAAAGCGGGGGAGGGGACGGGGGGAGAAACAACGACGCGGCCGGCAAAGCAGGGGAAAAACAAAACAAAAACCCCTACAGGGCGACCGGCGCCAGGGGACTCTGAGCTGCAGAGTGCGCGCCCGGTCTAATGGTGGGGAAGGGGAGGGAGCGGAGGGGAAAGAGAGAAGGGGGGCGGCCAGCGCTTCAGCGGGGCGCTCACCCCGCGGCCCCGACTGCCGCGCTGCCTGCCGGAAGGGCTCCGCTCCACTCCGGTCAGCGGGGAGGGAAGGACGCGGGCTGCCCTGCCGAGCTTGCTGCAGGGCGCTCCCCTCCTCTGCGCCGCCGCCCCTACAGGACGGCTGGAACAGCAAACAACGGCAACAACAAAAAGCAACTGTGCTGTCCTAGGTTTGGGCGGAAGTCGCCCCGTAGAATGTGTCGCCCCAAGCGCGAGCTTGCTCAGCTGGTGCCTGGAGCCGGCTCTGTTTACAGGCCGTGTGCTTCCTCGTTGGGTACCGGGCACTGTGGTATTAAGGCTGGGGAAGGGACAAGAGTCTCCTGAGCAAAGTAACTTCTAGTTGCAGGTGTAAAGTAGTAATGGAGGATGGGTTGAAGGCGGAGCCGTGGGATACGGGAGATATGAAATGAAGAGACTACGTGACATTGCTGATGGAGATGGTAACTTGTTCGTTTTTCCCCTTCTGCTGGCTTTAGTACCAAGGAAAAAGAAGTCACACGTCAGAGTCTACTGCCCTCATGCAATGGAAAGTGATCAAGAGCTATTGGACCTGGAGCATTATTGATGGCATGAAAAAGCCGTTCATCTGGGAGTGGGATAGCTGCCACTGTCACTGAGATAAGTGTCTGTTATGCTGAGGGTTCTGCTCATGGCCCATCTGGCTCCACGTAGTGACACCCCATCAGCTGGGGCTGGCTTTGTTAATGTTCCTGAACAGCACAGGTTATGAGGAAGACAAGGTCCCCATTTTCAGGGGCTGGTCTTTTCTCTGTCCACAAACAGTGTGTCCTATGCAGCAGAAGGTTGGATCGAGGAGGATGACTCCAGCTGATGAGTTTCTTGACTCCATCCCACGTTTTTCTCTCTCTCTCCTCTAATGTGTTGGCCAACACACACACTCTCTCTCTCTCTCTCTCTCTCTCTCTCTCTCTGTCCTTGCCTCTCCTTGTGCTGTCTCCCTTCGTAGGACACGGGCAGGTGTGTTAGGTGTGCATCCCCACAGGCTAGGTCTTGTGAGCTATGAACAAGTAGGGGACCGAAATGATGCAGGGCAGCGGGCGCTAGAGTGGAGCGGTGACTGTGGGTGTTGACTGAGTCTCTGCTCTAGTGGGGCTGATGTGGATGGGAGAGGGAGGCAGGGATGAGAGCAAGATTTCACGCATCAATTGTATTTTGTGTAGCGATGGCTCTTGCTTGGCTTATTTGCTGCACTTGCAGAGAAATCATCGGGGAGCAGCAGCAGGAGGAGAAACTAGCAGACGCGGACCTGGGCAGCCTGGACATCCTTCTAAGCACAGATTAACAGTCCTCAGCTTTCTGCCTTCCACGTAACTGGCTGTGAGTAAGCGGTCGGTGCTTCGAATTCCTCATCTGTTCTTGCTCCAGTTTTGTTCCTGGTCGGGTACATGGCTCTGTGGGGTTAAGAGGAGGGAAAGGCACAAGTCTCCTGTGCAGATTGGCTGTTTTGAGTGTACGTGCAACAGGCTGCTTTCTAGTTGTGGTCCTGAAGGTGTAACGGAAGAAGGGTTATGGGTAGAGGTCTGGGGTGCGGTAAATGGGAGAAGAACTTATGTGATGTTGCCAACTGAGATGCTAACTCGTTTGTTTCTCCTCCACCCCCTTGTGCTGGGTTCAGGACCAAGAGAAAAGAAGTGGAGGGTCAGCGTCGGCTCACCTCACGTTACGGAAAGCGAGTGAGAGCGACGAGATCGCAAGCATTTTGGATGCCAGGCAAGAGCCGTCCAGCTGGGAGCGGAGCAGCCGCCACTGTCAATGAGATAAGTATCTGTTTTGGTGATTGCTCTGCTCACTGCCCACCTGAATCCAGATACAAACGCCCCATTAGCTGGGACTGGGTTTGTAACAAAATATTCCTGACTAGGTGTGGTTCTGAAGGAGACAAGGTCCCCATTTTCAGGGGCTGCTCATTTCTTTGTTCACAAGCGCTGTGTCCTCTGCAGAAAAAGTTGGATCCAGGAGGTTGATTCCAGGTGGCGAGTTGCTTGCCTTCCTCCTGTGTTTTTTTTCCTCTCTCTCTTCTCCAGTACGTTGGCCAACACACACCCTTTCTCTTTCTGTCCTTGCTTTTCCTTGTTCTGTCTCCCTTCGTACGACACGAGCACGTGTGCTCGGTGTGCATCCCCACAGGGTAGGTCTCGGGGGCCATGGTGAAGTAGGAGGGGACGAAAATTGTGCAAGGTAGCGGGCGTGGGAGTGGAGGGGTGACTGTCAGTGTTAACTTGGTCTCTGTTCATCAAGTGGGGTAGATGTAGATGGGCTGGAAGAGGGAGGCAGGGATGAGGGCAAGATTTCAAGCATCAGTAGAGATGTGTGTAGTGATGGCTCATGTTTGGCTTTTGCAGATCCATTTCCAGAGGAATTTCCCAGGAGCCGTAGCGGGAGGAGAGGTTGGCAGATGTGGACATGAGGAAACTGAACATCCTTCTGAGCAGACATGAACAGTCCTCGGCTTTCTGCTTCCCGCATAACTGGCTGTGAGTTAGCTGTCGGTGCTTTGAATTCCTCATCTGTTCTTGCTGTACTTTTCTTCACATGCCATGTGCTTCCTCGTTGGGCATGAGGCTCTTTGGCATTAAGGTGGGGGAAGGGCCAAGAGTCTCCTGAGCAAAGTGACTATTTTGGGTGCAGTTACAATGGGTCCCTTCTAGTTGCAGGTGTAAAGTAGTGATGGGAGATGGGCTGAGGGCAGAACCGTGGGATACAGGAGCTGTAAAATGAAGAGACTACGTGACATTGCAGACGGAGATGCTGTTTTCTTTTTTTGCTTTTCTCCCCTCTGCTGAGTTTAGTACCAAGGAAAAAGAAGTCACACGTCGGAGTCTACTGCCCTCATGCAATGGACAGTGAGTGAGAGCAGCGAGCCTGTGAGCATTGTTCATGCCAGGCAAGAGCCGTCCATCTGGGAGCCGAGCAAAGGCCACTGTCACTGAGATAAGTGTCTGGTTCGGTGATTGCTCTGCTCACGGCTCAGCTCCTGGTAGGGACACCCCATTAGCAAGGTCTGGGTTTGTAAGAAAAGGTTCCTAACTAGCGTTTATGAAGGAGACAAGGTCCCCATTTTCAGGGGCTGGTCATTTCTCTGGCCAGGAGGGGTGTGTCCTCTGCAGCAGAAGGTTGGATCCAGGGGGATGACTCCAGCTCGTGAGTTTCTTGACTCCCTCCCATGTTTTTTCTCTCTCTCTCTCTCTCTCTCTCTCTCTCTCTCTCTCTCCTCTAATGTGTTGGCCAACACACACTCTGCCTGTCTCTCTCTCACTCTGTTTCTGTCCTTGCTTCTTCTTGTGCTGTCTCCCTTCATAGGACACGGATAGGAGTGCTAGGTGTGCATCCCCACAGGCTAGATCTCGGGAGCTATGAACAAATAGGAGGAGATGAAAATCATGCAGGGTATTGGGCGCTAGAGTGGAGCGGTGTCTGTGGATGTTGACTCAATCTCTGTTCATTGAGTCGAGTGGATGGGATGGGAGAGGGAGGCAGGGATGAGGGCAAGATTAAATGCACCAGTAGTGCTGTGTGTAGTGATGGTACTTACTTGACTTTATTAGTTTGCAGAGGAATCATCCAGGAGCCCTCGCCGGACGAGAATATGCAGAAGTGGATGTGAGCAGCCTGGACATCCTTCTGAGGGGACCTCAAGAGTCCTCAGGTTTCTGCCTTCTGCCTAACTGGCTCTGAGTAAGCGGTGAGTGCTTGGAATTCCTCATCTGTACTCACTGTAATTTTCTTCATAGGCTGTTTCCTTCCTTGTTTGGTATGGGGCACTGTGGGATTAAGGCTGGGGAAGAGACCAGAGTCATACTTGCCAACTTTCACTGGGTAGATAAGAACCCTGAATTCACAATATTCCAAAAATCAAGCTAATCCTATTTCCAATAAGGCCAAAACAAGCCAATTCCTAAGAACCCCAGCACTCAATGACTAGATCTCTCCTGGCGTGCAGTCTGGGACTGTGGTTGGTCTGCTGTGCACCCCTGACTCTCTCTCTCCCCCCTTTGCCCCTGCTTGCCGGAAGCAGCAAGCTACAACGAGCAATAAGCTACAGGCCAAAAACAAGCCCGATTTCTATGTTTTATTTTCCCCCTTGAGATTTGGTGTGTGAGACCAGAGTCTGCTGTGCAAAGTGACTATTTCGGGTGTCGTTGCAAGGGGTGCTTTCTACTTGTAGTCCTACCGGTGTAATGGGAATAGGGTTGAGGGCGGAGCCCCACTGTGTGCGGGAGGGGAAAATAAGAGCCTACCCAAAGTTGCTGACTGAAAGGGTAACTGATTTGTTTTTCCTCTTTGTGCTGGGTTTAGTAGCAAGAGAAAAGAAGTCACAGGCCAGAGTCTACTGCCCTCGTGCAATGGAAAGAGAGCAAGAGCGATGAGTCTGCAAGCGTTGTTGATGCGACGCAGAAGGCGTCCATCTGGGAGCGGAACCGCCTCCACTCTCAATGAGATAAGTGTCTTCTTTGGTGATTGCTCTGCTCAAAGCCCATCTTGCTCCTGGTAGGGACGCCCCGTTAGCTGGGGCTGGGTTTGTAAGAAAAGATTCCTGACTAGTTGTGGTTACAAGGGAGACGATGTCCCCATTTTCAGGGGCTGCTCATGTCTCTGGCTAGGACCAGTGTGTCCTCCGCAGCATATTAGATCCAGGGGGATGACTCCAGCTGGTGAGTTTCTTGACTCCCTCCCACGTTTTTCTCTCTCTCTCCTCTAATGTGTTGCCCAACACACACTCTGTCTGTCTGTCACTCTCTCTCTGTCCTTGCCTCCTCTTGTGCTGTCTTCCTTCGTAGGACACGGGCAGGTGTGTTAGTTGTGCATCCCCACAGGCTAGGTCTTGTGAGCTATGAACAAGTAGGGGACCAAAATGAGCAGGGCAGTGGGCGCTAGAGTGGAGCGGTGACTGTGGGTGTTAACTGAGTCTCTGCTCTAGTGGGGCTGATGTGGATGGGATGGGAGAGGGAGGCAGGGATGAGGGCAAGATTTCACGCACCAATTGAATTTTTTGTAGTGAGGGCTCTTGGTTGGCTTATTTGCTGCACTTGTAGAGGAATTGTCCAGGAGCAGCAGCCGGAGGAGAAATTGGCAGACGTGGGCCTGAGGAGCCTGGACATTCTTCTAAGGAGACATGAACCGTCCTCAGCTTTGTGCCTCATGCATAGCTGGCTGTGGGTAAGTGGTCAGTGCTTGGAATTCCTCATCTGTACTTGCTGTGATTTTCTTCACACTTGGTTTGCTTGCTTGTTGGGTGTGGAGCTCTTTGGGATTAAGACTGGGGAAGGGACCAGAGTCACAATTGCTAACTTTCACTGGGGAAATAAGCACCCCGACTTTGACAATAAGCCAAAAATCAAGAGAAACCCATTTGAAAACAAGGCCAAAACAAGCCAATCCCTAAGAACCCCAACACTCAATGACTAGATCTCCCATGGCGTGCAGTCTGGGACTGTGGTGGGCCCGCTGTGCACCTCAACTAGCCGTCCCCTTTGCTCCTCCTTGTCCGTGCTTGCTGGAAGCAAAAAGCTACAAGAAGCAATAAGTTACAAGGCAAAAAGAAGCACAATTTCTGTGTGTTTTCCCCACAGGTTTGGTGTGTCTGACCAGAATCATCTGTGCAGAGTGACTATTTCAGGTGTCGTCGCAAGGGGTGCTTTCTACTTGTAGTCAGAAAGGCGTGATGGGAGGAGGGTTCAGGGCAGAGCCCCACCATGTGGGAGAGGCAAAAAGAAGCGGCTCCCCAACATTGCCAATTGAGATGGTGACTGACTTGTTTTTCCGCTGGATTTAGTACCAAGGGAAAAGAAGTGACAAGTCAGAGTCTACTGCCCTCATGCGATGGAAAGCGAGCGAGAGTGATGGGACTGCGAGAATTATTGATGCCTTGAAAAAGCCGTCCAACGGGGAATGGAACAGTCATCACTGTCAATGAGATAAGTGTCTGGTTTGGTGATTGCTCTGCTCACGGCCCACCTTGCTCCTGAAAGGGATGCCCCGTTTGCTGAGGCTGTGTTTGTAAGAAAAGGTTCCTGACTAGCTGTGGTTTTGAGAGAGAGAGATGATCCCCATTTTTAGGGGCTGCTCAGTTTTCTGGCCAGGAGCAGTGTGTCCTACGCAGCAGAAGGTTGCATCTAGGAGAATGAGTCCAGGTGGTGAATTGCTTGCCTTTCCCTCGTGTTTCTCTCTCTCTCTCTCTCCTCTAGTGTGTTGGCCAACACTCTTTCTCAATCTGTCCTTGCCTTTCCTTGTGCTGTCTCCCTTCTTAGGATATCAGCAGGCGAGCTAGGTGTGCACCCCCACAGGTTGTGTCTTGGGAGCCATAAAGAAGTAGGAGGGGACGAAAATCATGCAGGGCAGTCGGTGCGAGACTGGAGCGATGACTGTTGGTGTTGTGGGGCTAAGACAGATTGAAAGCGATGCAGGGAAGAGGGCCTTAATTGGGCTCTATGTAGTGCAGGAGTTCTCAAACTGGGGTTTAGGTCCGTCAGAGCCGCATAAGGTTGTTATTCGGGGGGTTGTGAAATGTCATCCTCCATACTAAACATCACCTCGCTTCCAGCATTTATAATGGTGTTGAATATACAAAAAGTGTTTTTAATTTATAAGGGGAGGGTCACACTCAGAACCTTTGTATGTAAAAGGGATCATCAGTACAAAAGGTTGAGAACCACTGGTGTAGTGATAGTTCTTGCTTGCCTTTATTAGCTTGCAGAGGAATTGTCCAGGAGTCTCAGCTGGAGAAGAAGCTGGCAGAAGTGGACCTGAACTGCCTGGACATCCTTCTAAGGAGACATGAACAGTCCTCAGCTTTCTGCATTCTGGATAACTGGCTATGAGTAAGAAGTCAGTGTTTTCAATTCCTTATCTGTACTCACTCTTGTTTCCTTCACAGGCCGTGTGCTTCCTCGTTGGGTACCAGGCTCTTTGGGATTAAGGCTGGGGAAGGGAGAAGAGTCTCCTGAGCAAAGTGACTATTTTGGGTGCAGTTAAAATGGGTCCCTTCTAGTTGCAGCTGTAAAGTAGTAATGGGAGATGGGTTGAGGGCGGAGCTGTGGGATACGGGAGATGTGAAATGAAGAGACTACGTGACATTGCAGACGGAGATGGTAATTTTATTTTTTTTCTTCCTTTTACTTCTTCCTTGGTACTAAACCCAGCAGTCAGACATCAGAGTCTACTGTCCTCATGCGATGGAAAGTGAGTGAGAGCAGCGAGCCTGTGAGCATTGTTCATGCCAGGCAACAGCCGTCAATGTGGGGGTCGAGCAGACGCCACTGTCAGTGAGATAAGTGTCTGTTTTGCTGAGGGTTCTGCTCATGGCCCATATCAGTTTCTTGCCTTTCTCTGTGTTTCTCTCTCTCTCTCTCTCTCTCTCTCTCTTACTCTCTTCTCTAGTGTGTTGGCCAACACTCTCTGTCTCTGTCCTTGCCTCTCCTTGTGCTGTCTCCCTTCATAGGACATGGGCAGGAGTGCTAGGGTATTCACTGTAGTATTCTTCATTGACCGTGTGGTTTCTTGTTGGGTACAGGGCTCTGTGGGATTAAGGGTGAGGGGCCAGAGTCTGCTGTGCAGAGTGACTCTGTTGGGTGGTGTTGTAAGACATGCTTTGTACTTTTAGTCCTAAAGGTGTAATGGGTAGATGGCGGAACCCCGCCGTGCGTGAGAGGGGAAAAGAAGAGCCTAAGAGACATTTCTGACTGGGACGGTAGCTTACTTGTTTTATCCCCTGGTTTTAGTACCAAGGAAAAAGACGTCACATGTCAAAGTCTACTGCCCTTATGAGTGAGAGTGACGAGACTGCGAGCGTTGTTGGTGCCAGGCAGGAGCCGTCCATCTGGGAGCGGAACAGCTGCTACTATCACTGAGATAAGTGTCTGTTTTGCTGAGGGTTCTGCTCACGGCCCACCTGGCTACAGGTAGAGACACCCCGTTAGGTGGGGCTGGGTTTGTAAGAAAAGGTTCCTGACTAGCTGGGGTTTTGAGGGAGACACCGTCCCCATTTTCAGGGGCTGATGATTTCTCTGGCCAGGATCGGTGTGTCCTCGGCAGGAGAAGGTTAGATCCATGAGGATGACTCCAGGTGGTGAGTTGCTTGCCTTCCTCCTCTGTTTCTCTCTCTGTCTTCTCTACTCTACTCTACTGTGTTGGCCAACACTCACACTCTCTCTCGGCTGTCTCCCTTCATAGGGCACGGGCAGGAGTGCTATGTGTGCATCCCCTCAGGCTAGGTCTCGGGAGCTATGAACAAGTAGGAGGGGACGAAAATCATGCATCATAGTAGGCGCTAGAGTGGAGGGGTGACTGTGGATGTTGACTGTCTCTCTTCAAGTGGGCCTGATGTAGATAAGATGGGAGAGGGAGGCAGGGGTGAGGGCAAGATTACCTGCACCAATTGAATTTTGTGTAGTGATGGCCTTTGCTTCACTCATTTCCTGCGCTTGCAGAGGAATTGTCCAGGAGCAGCAGCTGAAGGAGAAAGTGGCAGACGCGGACCTGAGGAGCCTGGACATCCTTCTAAGCAGACATGAAAGGTCCTCAGATTTCTGCCTCCCGCACCACTGGCTGTGAGTAAGCAGTCAGTGCTTGGAATCCCTCATCTGTACTGGCTCCGGTTTTGTTCAGAGGCTCTGAATTACTTCATTGGACACGGTGCTCTGTGGGATTCAGACGAGGCAAAGGCACAAGTCTCCTGTGCAGAGTGAGTATCTTGGATGTAGGTGCAGTGGGCTGCTTTTTAGTTGTAGTGCTAAAGCTGTAATGGGAGGAGGGTTGAGGGCGGAGCCCTGAGGTGTGGTAGATGGGAGAAGAAGAACCTATGCACGTTGCAGCCTGAGATGCTAACTGATTGATTTTTCCCCCTAGTGCTGGGTTTAGTACCAAGTGCAGAGTCAGAGTCCACTCCGCACATGCCATGGAAAGGGAGCGAGAGCTGGGAGATTCTAAGCATTGTTGATGCCAGGGAAGAGCCATCCAGCTGGGAGTGGAGCAAGGACCACTGTCAGTGAGATAAGTGTCTTGTTAGGTGAAGGCTCTGCTGTGGTTATGAGGGAGACAAGGTCCCTATTTTCAGGGGCTGCTCAGTCCTCTGGCCAGTACCGGTGTGTCCTCTGCAGCGGAAGGTTGGATCCAGGAGGATGATTCCAGGTGACAAGTTGCTTGCCTTCCTCCCGTGTTTCTCATTTTCTCGCTCTCTGTCTCTCTAGTGTGTTGGCCAACACTCTCTCTTAATCTGTCCTTTCCTTTCCTTGTGCCATCTCCCTTCTTAGGACACAGGCAGGCCTGCGAGGTGTGCATCTCCACAGGTTAGGTCTTGAAAGCCCTGGAGTAGTAGGAGGGGACGAAAACCATGCGGGGTAGTGGGTGCGAGAGTGGAGCAGTGACTGTCAGTGTTGAATCGGTCTCTGTTCAAGTGGGGCTGATGTAGATGGGTGGAAGAGGGAGGCAGGATTGAGGGCAACATTTCAAGCACCATTAGAGCTGTGAGCAGAGATGGCGCATGCTTGGCTTTTGCAGCTGCACTTCCAGAGGAATTGTCCAGGAGCTCGAGCCGGAGGAGAAACTGGCAGAGGTGGATCTGAGCAGCTTGGACATGGTTCTAACCAGACAGGAACAGTCCTCAGCTTTCTGCCTTCTGAACAACTGGCTGTGAGTAAGAGGTCAGTGCTTTCAATTCCTTATCTGTACTCGCTGTAGTTTACTTCACAGGTCTTGTGCTTCCTCGCTGGGTACCGGGCACTGTGGAATTAAGGCTGGGGAAGGGACAAGAGTCTCCTAAGCAAAGTGACTATTTTGGGTGCAGTTACAATGGGTCCCTTCTAGTTGCAGCTGTAAAGTAGTAATAGGAGATGGTTTGATGGCGGAACCGTGGGATACGGGAGATGTGAAATGAAGAGACTATGTGACACTGCAGATGGAGATGCTAATTTGTTTGTTTTTCTCTCCTCTGCTGGGTTTAGTACCAAGGAAAAAGAAGTCGCATGTCAGAGTCTATTGCTGTCATGAGATGGAAAGCGAGCGAGAGCAGCGAGCCTGTGAGCATTGTTCATGCCAGGCAAGAGCCGTTCATTTGGGAGCCAAGCAGATACCACTGTCAGTGAGATAAGTGTCTGTTTTGCTGAGGGTTCTGTTAACAGCCCATCTGACTCCAGGTACAGACACCCTGTTAGCTGGGGCTGGTTTGTCAGAAGAGTTTCCTGACTAGCTGGGGATACAAGGGAGACAAGGTCCCCATTTTCAGGGGCTTGTCATTTCTCTGTTCACAAGCAGTGTGTCCTCCGCAGGAGAAGGTTGGATCTAGGGAGATGACTCCAGATGGTGAGTTACTTGCCTTTCGCCTGTGTTTCTCTCTCTGTCTCTCTCTTCTCTAGTGTGTTGGCCAACACACTCACTCTCTCTCTCTCTCTGTCCTTGCCTCTCCTTGTGCCGTCTCCCTTCATAGAACAGGGGCAGGAGTGCTAGGTGTGCATCCCCACAGGCTTGGTCTCGGGAGCTATGAACAAGTAGGAGGGGATGAAAATCATGCAGGATAGTGGGCGCTAGAGTGGAGCAGTGTCTGTGGATGTTGACTCAGTCTCTGTTCATTGAGTCCGGCGGATGTAGATGGAATGGGAGAGGGAGGCAGGGATGAGGACATTCATAGAGCTCTGTGTAGTGATGGTCCTTGCTTGGCTTTATTAGTTTGCAGAGGAATTGTCCAGGAGCCCTCACCGGACGAAAATATGCAGAAGTGGACCTGAGCAGCATGGACATCCTTCTAAGGAGACATGAATAGTCCTCAGCTTTCTGACTGCTGCATAACTGGCAGTAAGTGGTCAGTGCTTTCAATTCCTCTTCTGTACTCACTGTAGTTTTCTTCACAGACCATGTGGTTCCTTGTTGGGTACGGGGCTCTGTGGGATTAAGGCTGGGGAAGGGACAGAGTCTGCTGTGCAGAGTGACTCTGTCGGGTGTCGTTGCAAGGGCTGCTTTCTACTTGTAGTCCTACAGCTGTAATAGGAAGATGGTTGAGGGCGGAGCCCAGCTGTGTGGGAGAGGTGAAAAGAAGAGCCTAGGAGATGTTGCCCACTGAGATGGTAACTTGTTTTATCCCCTGGTTTTAGTACCAAGAAAAAAGACGTCACATGTGAAAGTGTACAGCCCTCGTGATGGAAAATGAGTGAGAGTGATGAGACTGCGAGCGTTGTTGGTACCAGGCAGCAGCCGTCGATCTGAGAGCAGAACAGCCGCTAGTGTCACTGAGATAAGTATCTGTTTTGCTGAGGGTTCTGCTCCTCTAGGTAGGGACACCTCGTTATCTGGGGGTGGGTTTGTAAGAAAAGGTTCCTGAGTAGCTGTCGTTATGAGGGAGACAAGGTCCCCATTTTCAGGGGCTGGTCAGTTCTCTGGCCAGTAGTGGTGTGTCATCTGCAGCGGAAGGTTAGATCCTTGAGGATGACTGCAGGTGGTGAGTTTCTTGCCTTCCTCCTGTGTTTCTCTTTCTTCTCTGTGTTGGCCAACACACTCTCTCTCTCTTTCTGTCCTTGCCTCTCCTTGTGCTGTCTTCCTTCACAGGACACGGGCAGGCATGCTCAGAATGCATCCCACGGCCAATGTATCAGGAGCCATGAAGAAGTAGGAGGGGACAAAAATAATGCAGAGCAGTGGGCACGAGAGTGGAGCGGTGACTCAGTGTTCATCGAATGGGGCTGATGTTGATGGGACTGGAGAGGGAGACCGGGATGAGGGCAAGATTTCACACACCATTAGAGCTTTGTAGTGCTGGCTCCTGCTTGGCTTTTTGCAGCTGCTCTTGCAGAGGAATTGTCCAGGGGTCCCAGCCGGAGGAGAAACTGGCAGAGGTGGATCTCAGCAGCCTGGACGTTCTTCTAAGCAGACATGAACAGTTCTCAGCTTTCTGAATTGTGAATACCTGTCTCTGAGGAAGAGGTCAGTGCTTTCAATTCCTTATCTGTGCTTGCTGTAGTATTCTTCACAGGCTGTGTTCTTCCTCGTTGGGTATGGGGCTGTGTGAGATTGTGTCTGAGGAGCGGCCAGAGTCTGCTGTGCAGAGTGATTTCTTTGCCTTTACAAGGGGTGCATTTTAGTCGTGATGCTAAATGTGTAATGGGGGATAGATTTGGGGGCGGAGCACTGCCATGTGGAAGAGGGGAAAAGAATAGCCTATGTGATGTTGCCCCCTGAGGTGGTAATTTGTTTGTTTTTTCTACTTGTGCTGGGTTTAGTACCAAGGGAGAAGAAATCACACGTCAGAGTCTAATTCTCCCATGCGATGGAAAGCGAGCGAGAGCGACGAGACTGTGAGCATTGTTGATGCAAGGCAGGAGCCGTCCAGCTGGCAGTGGAGCAGTCGCTGTTGTCAGTGAGATAAGTGTCTGGTTTGAGGAGGGCTCTACTCACAGCCCACCTGGCTCCAGGTAGGGACACCCCGTTAGCTGGTTCCTGACCAGGTGTGCTTACAAGGTAGAGAAGGTCCCCAATTTGAGGGGCTGATCATTTCTCTGTTCACAAGCAGCGTGTCCTCTGCAGGAGAAGGTTGGATCCAGGGGGATGAATCCAGCTGGTGAATTTCTTGCCTTCATCCTGTGTTTCTTTCTCTGTCTGTCTCTTTTCTAGTGTGTTGGCCAACACCCTCTCTCTCTCTCTCTCTCTGTCCTTGCCTCTCCTTGTGCTGTCTCCCTTCATAGGACACGGGCAGGAGTGCTAGGTGTCCATCCCCACAGGGTAGGTCTCGGCAGCTATGAACAAGTAGGCAGGGATGAAAATCATGCAGGGCAGTGGGCGCTAGAGTGGAATAGAGACTGTTGGTGTTGACTCGGTTACTGTTCATCAAGTGGGGCTGATGTAGATGGGATGGGAGTGGGAGGCAGGGATGAGGACAAGATTACCTGCACCAATTGAATTTTGTGTACTGATGGCTCTTGCTTGGCTCATTTCCTGCGCTTGCACAGGAATCGTCCAGGAGCAGCAGCTGAAGGAGAAGGTGGCAGACGTGGTGCTGAGGAGCCTGGACATCCTTCTAAGCAGAGATTAACAGTCCTCAGCTTCCTGCCTCCCACATAACTGGCTGTGAGTAAGTCGTCAGTGCTTGGAATTCCTCATCTGTTCTCACTTCAGTTTTGTTCAGAGGCTGTTAACTTCCTCGTTGAACACGGTGCTCTGCGGGATTCAGGCGAGGGAAGGGAAAGGCACAAGTCTCCAGTGCAGAGTGAGTATTTTGGATGTAGGTGCAGTGGGCTGCTTTTTAGTTGTAGTGCTAAAGCTGTAATGGGAGGAGGGTTGAAGGCGGAGACCTGAGGTGCGGTAGATGTGAGATAGTAACTGATTTGTTTTCTCATCTGTACTCGCTGTAATTTTCTTCACACTCCGTTTGCTTCCTCGTGGGGTACTGGGCCTATGGGATTAAGGCAGGGGAGGGGACCAAAGTCAGTTGCCAACTTTCATGGGGTAAATAAGCACCCCGACTTTCATAAGTCTGCTGTGCAGAGTGACTATTTCAGGTGTCATTGCAAGGGATGCTTTCTACTTGTACTCCTAAAGGTGTGATGGGAGGAGCGTTCAGGGCAGAGACCCACCGTGTTTGAGAGGCGAAAAGAAGAGCCTCCCCAACATTGCCCACTGAGATGGTGACATGCTTGTTTTTTCCCCTTCTGCTGGATTTAGTACCAGGGGAAAAGAAATCTCGCATCAGAGACTCCTGCCCTCGTGCAATGGAAAGGGAGTGAGAGCGATGGCGACCAAAAGAATTACTGATGCCAAGGAAAAGTCGTCCTACTGGGAGCGAAACAGTGGCGACTCTCAATGAGATAAGTGTCTGGTTGGGTGATTGCTCTGCTCGCGGCCCACCTTGCTCCTGGTAGGGACGCTCCGTTTGCTGGGGCTGTGTTTGTAAGAGAGTGTTTTTGAGTAGCTGTGGTTATGAGGGAGACAAGGTCCCCATTTTCAGGGGCTGCTCAGTTCTCTGGCCAGTCGCGCTGTGTCCTCTGCAGAAGGTTAGATCCAGCTGGATGACTCCAGGTGATGAGTTGCTTGCCTTCCTCTCATGTTTCTCATTCTCTCTCTCTCTCTCTCTCTCTTTTCTGTGTTGGCCAACACTCTTTCTCAGTCTGTCCTTTCCTTGTGCCGTCTCCCTTCTTAGGACACGGGCATCCCCACAGGTTAGGTCTTGGGAGCCCTGGAGTAGTAGGAGGGGACCAAAACCATGTGAGGAAGTGGAGCAGTGACTGTCAGTGTTAACTCAGTCTTCTTTCGCGTGGGGCCGATGTAGATGAGATGGAAGATGGAGGCAGGGATGACGGCAACATTTCAAGCACCAATAGAGCTTTGTATAGTGATGGTTTCTACTTGGGTGTTGCAGAGGAATCGTTCGGGAGCCCTCACCCAAGGAGAAACTGCTAGATGTGGATCTGAGCAGCCTGGACATCCCTCTAAAGAGAGATGAACAGTCCTCAGCTTTCTGCCTCCCACATAACTGGCTGTGAGTAAGGGGTCAGTGCTTTCAATTCCTCATCTGTACTCACTGTAATTTTCTTCACAGGCCATGTGCTTCCTCATTGAACACGGTGCTCTGCGGGATTCAGACGAGGGAAAGGCACAAGTCTGCTGTGCAGAGTGAGTATTTTGGATGTAGGTGCAGTGGGCTGCTTTTTAGTTGTAGTGCTAAGGCTGTAATGGGAGAAGGGTTCAGGGCGGAGCCCTGAGGCGCAATAAATGCGAGAAAAAGAACCTATGCGCATTGCAGACATGCTAACCAGTTGGGTTTTCCTCCTTTTGCTGGGTTTAGTACCAAGGGAAAAGTGGAGGGTCAGAGTCGGCTCCCGTCATGCGATGGAAAGCGAGTGAGAGCTGGGAGACCGCAAGCATTGTTTATGCCAGTCAAGAGCCATCCAGCTGGGTGTGGAGCAACTGTCACAGTCAGTGAGATAAGTGTCTCGTTAGGTGAGGGCTCTGCTCACTGCCCACTTGGCTCTAGGTATAAATGCCCTGTTAGCTGGGGCTGGGTTTGTAACAAAATGTTCGTGACTAGCTGTGCTTACGAGGGAGACAAGGTCCCCATTTTCCGGGTCTGCTAATTTCTCTGTCTACAAGCTCTGTGTCCTTTGCAGAAAAGTTTGGATCCAGGAGAATGAATCCAGGTGGTGAGTTGCTTGCCTTCCTCTCATGTTTCCCCTTCTCTCTCTCCTCTAATGTGTTGGCCAACACGCTCTCTCTCAATCTGTCCTTGCCGCCTCTTGTGCTGTCTCTCTTCATGGCACACGGGCAGGTGTGACTAGGTGTGCACCCCACAGGCTCCATCTCGGGAGCCATGAAGAAGTAGGAGGGGATGAAACTCATGTGTGGTAGTGGACACAAGAGTGGATCGGTGACAGTCGGTGTTGACTCGGTCTCTGTTCATTGAGCGGGGCCCATGTAGATGGGATGGGAGAGGGAGGCAGAGAGGAGGGCAAGATTGACGCACCTTCAGAGCTTTGTGTAATGCAGGCTGATGCATGGCTTTTGCAGCTGCACTGGCAGAGGAATTGTCCTGGAGCCCTACCTGGAGGAGAGACTCTCAGAAGTGGACCTGATCAGCCTGAACATCCTTCTTAGCAGACATGAACAGTCCTCAGCTTTCTCCCTCCTGCATAACTGGCTGTGAGTAAGAGGCCAGTGCTTTTAATTCCTCATCTGTACTCGCTGTATTATTCTTCACAGGCTGTGTCCTTACTCGTTGGGTATGGGCGTTTGTGGGATTAAGGCTGGGGAAGGGACCAGAGTCACAGTAGCCAACTTTTCCTAGGTAGATAAGGACCCTGACTCTCACAATAAGCCAAAAATCAAGCTAAACCCATTTCAAAACAAGGCCAAAACAAGCCAATCCCTAAGAACCCCAACACTCTGTGTGACTAGATCTCTCCTGGCGTGCAGTCTGGGACTGCGGTGGGCCCTCTGTGCACCCCTGACTCTCTTGCCCTCTTTGCACCTCTGTGCTCCCGATTGCCAGGAGCCAATAAAAAAAAAAATCAAGAAGCTACAATGAGCAACAACCTACAAGCCAACAAGCAACTCACAAGTCAATTAAACCAAAAAAAAAACCAATTTCTGTATTTAATTTCCAGCCTTTGTGACATTTGCCTGGTTGGGCCATTTCTTGGCTTTTTTGAGAAAAGGGGCGAATTTTCCACGGCCTCCGCCATCCCCTTATAGCCACCCCTTTGCCACACCATGTTGCATCTGACCGGGATAGGACTCAAGTAAGATTTCACTTCAAATCTCAAAAAATCCAAGTAGAAATCATTGTGGGGGAATGTCCTGTGACTAAGAGAAATGGAAGCTCAGCCCCCGGGTTGCTCAGCCACAGGCACAGAAAGGCTCCCCTAGTTTAAGCGTGGGAGGGATAAGACCTTACACCCTGGTTACAGGGCAGTCATTTTGCCAGGCGTGTCAAAGTGACCTGTGGCTTAATTTGCTTGGCAAAGGAGACCTAAACCCTCCTTACAGGGAGGTCCTGAAGCCAGGGGCATTCCAATGGGGCAGAGAGAAAAGCGCCGTAAAGGAGAGACCTCCGTTCCCTCAGACGTGGGTGGTCTCATTGCCCAGCAAGTGCCAGCGGCCCAAGAGGAGTTAGAAGGGGGAGACCTGCACGTTTGTCACAGGGAGAGGTCAACGGCCCGGGGCATTTTAACGGTTAGGTCCTAAGGAGCACAAAGCCACAGAGACCTTGTGATGTTCTGAGTGTAATGTAATATCTCATTGTAAGGTGACAGGGCCAGAATGAGTTAGTTAATTCACAAACTGACCTGACCCATGGCCGAACTTTAAAAACTGGTTAGGAAGATCTGTAAATGAATGGAGGTTTGAAATGCAGCCTGCATTGTTACAGATCAAAGGGTAAATGTTACCTCAGGTCTTGTCATGTAACCAAACAAGTCTTGTCTATTGCTATAGGCTGTGATTCAAAGATCAAAAAAGGAATATTAACATTTAGGAAGACACTGGAGTGAAATGGCGTTATTGTCTATATCGGGGTCAGCAACCTTTCACAAGCGGTGTGCCGAGTCTTCATTTATTCATTCTAATTTAAGGTTTTACGTGCCGGTCAACTCTCTCTCTGTCTATATATTATATAACTAATCTAGTGTTGTATTGTAAAATAAACAAGGTTTTCAAAATGTTTAAGAAGCTTCATTTAAAACGAAATTAAAATGTTGATCTTACGGCGCCAGCTCGCTCAGCCTGCTGGTCTGCGGTTCTGTTCACCTGTTCTGTGACACCCTGTGGCCACGCGGGGTGATGCACAGTGGCTCCATGAAGGAAACGCTTTGTGCAGTAGTCAGAGTGCCCACCCGGTGTGTGTTTTGCTCCATGAGATAAACGCTGTCTGCATTCCCCCAAGAGGCCACCCACTGACACTGCTGCTCCATGAGGGAAATACTTTGTGCACTAACCCCGAGTGGCCCCTCATTGTCACTGTCCCTTGATGAGGGGAAATGGTTTGTGAATTATCTGGATTGGCCACCCAGTTTCACTCTTGCTCTGGGAGGAAAATACTTAGTGACACCAGGTGGCCACTCGGGGTAATGCACCCAGCATCTCCTTCAGTGCATTCCAGCCTGCCCCCCACCGGGACCCATTCAACCTCCTCCAACCTGCTCCGGCATCCCCAGACTTGCCAGCACTCCGCTCGCCCCACCCCATTCTGCCCCCTGCACGTAGCCCTCCAATCCACCCCATCTGTTCCCCATCTCAGGGCACCCCAACATCCTCCATGACACCCAATCCCCACACCTCAACCCCAATTGGCTCCAACCTATTTCTCCATTGCTGGGCCCCACTTCCCCAGCACTGCACTTCTCCACGCCACCCACAGCCAGCCAGGCTTCCCCCTCCAATTCCTGTTACCCTTCCCAGCCACACTGGGGCCTTTCAACCTCCCTCCACCCTGCCCTTACTCTCCAAGGCTTATGAATCCCACATTTCCTCAGTACAGCTTGGGAACTCTAAACCCCTCTACCTCACAGTGCAGCCCCCACCCCCAGATATCATACCACTAAGCCACTGATGCACAGACCCCAAATTGCCTACTGAACGTGTCCATTGATCAGCCCCATGGAGTGCTGTCTCCCTTCCTAGGACACGGGAAGGGGTGTTAGGTGTGCATCCCAACAGGTTAGGTCTCGGGAGCCATGAAGAAGTAGGAGGGGACAAAAATTCTGCAGGGTACTGGATAGTGGAGTGGAGCAGTGACTGTCAGTGTTGACTCAGTCTCTGTTCATTGAGTCTGGCGGATGTAGATGGGACTGGAGAGGGAGGCCGGGATGAGGGCAAGATTAAATGCAGCAATAGAGCTCTGTGTAGTGATAGTTCTTGCTTGGCTTTATTAGCTTGCACAGGAATCATCCAGGAGCCCTCGCCGGGGGAAAATATGGCAGAAGTGGACCTGAGCAGCCTGGACATCCTTCTAAGGAGACATGAACAGTCCTCAGCTTTCTGACTGCTGCATAACTGGCAGTAAGTGGTCAGTGCTTCCAATTCCTCTTCCGTACTCACTGTAGTTTTCTTCTCAGACCATGTGGTTCCTCGTTGGGTACAGGGCTGTGTGGGATTAAGGCTGGGGAAGGGACAGAGTCTGCTGTGCAGAGTGACTGTCGGGTGTTGTTGCAAGGGCTGCTTTCTACTTGTAGTCATAAAGCTGTAATAGGAAAATGGTTGAGGGCAGAGCCCAGCTGCGTGGGAGAGGTGAAAAGAAGAGCCTAGGAGATGTTGCCCACTGAGATGGTAATTTGTTTTATCCCCTGGTTTTAGTACCAAGGAAAAAGACGTCACGTGTGAGAGTGTACAGCCCTCGTGATGGAAAACGAGTGAGAGTGATGAGACTGCGAGCGTTGTTGGTGCCAGGCAGGAACCGTCCATCTGGGAGCAGAACAGCCGCTAGTTTCACTGAGATAAGTATCTCTTTTGCTGAGGGTTCTGCTCCTCCAGGTAGGGACACCCTGTTAGCTGGAGCTGGGTTTGTAAGAAAAGGTTCCTGAGTAGCTGTCGTTATGAGGGAGACAAGGTCCCCATTTTCAGGGGCTGGTCAGTTCTCTGGCCAGTAGCGCTGTGTCCTCTGCAGCAGGAGGTTAGATCCGGGAGGATGACTGCAGGTGGAAAGTTGCTTGCCATCCTCCCATGTTTCTCTCTTTCTTCTCTACTGTGTTGGCCAACATTCTCTCTGTGTCTGTCTGTCCTTGCCTCTCCTTGTGCTGTCTTCCTTCGTAGCACACAGGCAGGCGTGCTTGGAGTGCATCCCCACGGCCTATGTATCAAGAGCCATGAAGAAGTAGGAGGGGATGAAAATAATGCAGAGCAGTGGGCACGAGAGCGGAGCGGTGACAGTCGGTGTTAACTCGGTCTCTGTTCATCGAGTGGGGCTGATGTAGATGGGATGGAAGAGGGAGGCGGGGATGAGGACAAGATTTCAAGCACCAATAGAGATGTGTGTAGTAATGGCTCATGCATGGCTTTTCCAGCTGCTCTTCCAGAGGAATTGTCCAGAAGCCCTCGACGGAGGAGAAGCTGGCAGAGGTGGACCTGCTCAGCCTGAACATCCTTCTAAGGAGACACGAACAGTCCTCAGCTTTCTGCCTCCCGCTTTACTGGCTGTGAGTAAGAGGTCAGTGCTTTCATTTCCTTACCTGTACTCGCTGTAGTTTTCTTCTCAGGCCGTGTGCTTCCTCATTGGTGTCACGGAGCTTGGTGGAGACAAGGCCCTGCACCCCCGGCTTCCTGCCGTTCACGAAGACTCTCAGCCAGCCAGTAAAACAGAAGGCTTATTTAGATGACAGGAACGCAGTCCAAGACAGGTCTTGCAGGTACAGATAACAGGACCCCCTCAGTTAGGTCCGTCTTGGGGGGGCCCCCAGGAGGCCAGAGCCCCGTCTGGGCTCCCCTCCATTTTCCCAGCCAGCTCCAATCAGAGACTCTCCAGCCCCTCCTGTCTGGCCTTTCTCCCTTTCCCGGGCCAGGAGGTCACCGGATCTCTTTGTTCTCTGACACCTTCAGTTGGCCCCTTTGCAGAGGAGGGGCCCAGGCCGTTAGTTGCCAGGAGAGAGTGCCGGCCATTCTCTATGCAGACAGTATCACAGGGGCCCTCTAAGCTTTGCAAAAATCATACACCCTGATCCCCCACACCGAGATATTTAAGAAAGGCATAGGGGAAACTGAGGCACCCACACAGTATTCAGAGAAAACATTCAGAACATTCCCACTTGGTCACAGTTGGGTACGAGGCTCTTTGGGATTAAGGCTGGGGAAGGGACAAGAGTCTGCTGAGCAAAGTGACTATTTTGGGTGCAGTTACAATGGGTCCCTTCTAGTTGCAGGTGTAAAGTAGTTGAGGGCGGAGCCATGGGACACAGGAGCTGCGAAATGAAGAGACTACGCGACATTGCAGACAGAGATGCTAATTTACTTTGTTCTTTTTCCTCGGCACTAAACGCAGCAGAGGGGAGAAGTCGTCACATGTCAGTCTACTGCCCTCATGCGATGGAAAGTGAGTGAGAGCGGCGAGCCTGTGAGCATTGTTCATGCCAGGCAAGAGCCGTCCATCTGGGAGCCAAGCTGACACCACCGACACTGAGATAAGTTTCTGTTTTGTTGAGGGTTCTGCTCACGCTCCATCTGACTCCAGGTAGAGAGACACCATCAGCTGGTGCTGGGTTTGTAAGAAAAGGTTCCTGACTAGCTGTGGTTTTGAGGGAGACAAGGTCACCATTTTCAGGGTCTGCTCATGTCTTTAGCCAGGACTGGTGTGTCCTCCTCAGCATATTAGATCCAGGAAGATGACTCCAGTTGGTGAGTTTCTTGATTCTGTCCCACCGTTTTCTCACTCTCTCCTCTAATGTGTTGGCCAACACAGTCTCTGTCTCTGTCTCTCTCTCTGTGTCTGTCTGTCTGTGTGTCTCTCTCTCTGTCTCACCTTGTGCTGTCTCCCTTCGTAGGACACGGGCAGGTGTGTTAGGTGTGCATCCCCACAGGCTAGGTCTTGTGAGCTGTGAACAAGTAGGGGACCGAAATAGTACTGGGCACTAGAGTGCAGCAGTGACTGTGGGTGTTGACTGAGTCTCTGCCCTTGTGGGTTGATGTAGATGGGATGAGAGAGGGAGGCGGGGATGAGGGCAAGATTAAATGCACCAATAGAGCTCTGTGTAGTGACAGTACTTGCTTGCCTTTATTAGTTTGCAGAGGAATCATCCAGGAGCCCTCGCTGGACGAGAATATGCAGAACTGGACCTGAGCAGCCTGGACATCCGTCTAAGGAGCCATGAATAGTCCTCAGCTTTCTTCCTTCTGCATAACTGGCTGTGAGTAAGAGGTCAGTGCTTTCAATTCCTCACTTGTATTCACTGTAGTTTTCTTCACAGGCCGTGTGCATCCTCGTTTGGTACGAGGCTCTGGGATTAAGGCTGGGGAAGGGACAAGAGACTCCCGAACAAAGTGACTATTTTGGGACATAGTGTACTTAGATTTCCAGAAAGCCTTTGATAAGAGCCTTTGGTGAAGGACCTTAGATAAATAAAATAGCCATTGGAAAAGAGGGAAGATCCTTTCATGGATTAAGAACTGGATGAAAGACCGGGAACAAAAGGTAGGAATAAATGGTAAATTTTCAGAATGGAGAGGAGTAACTAGTTGTGTTCCCCAAGGGTCAATCCTAGGACCACTCCTATTTATTCATAAATTATCTGGAGAAAGGTGAGGTGGCAAAGTTTGCAGATGATACTAAACTGCTCAAGATAGTTTGTGAGATGTTTCTGAAGTTCTTCACAGTCTTCTTCGGGTTTAACTAAGTGATTGGTCAGCAAAATGGCAAATGAAATGTAATGGGGATAAATGTAAAGTAATGCATATTGGAAAAAATATCCCCAACTATACATACAACATGATGGGGGTAATTTAGCTACAGCTAATCAGGAAAGACATATTGGAGTCATCATGGATAGTTCTCTGAAGATGTCCACGCAGTGTGCAGCGGCAGTCAAAAAAGCAGA
Organism: Mauremys reevesii; assembly: GCF_016161935.1. NCBI lineage: Eukaryota > Metazoa > Chordata > Testudines > Geoemydidae > Mauremys > Mauremys reevesii. The sequence continues at coordinate 2,121,556 of NC_052636.1, forward strand.
CAGGATGTTTGGAATCATTAAAAAAAGTGATAGAGAATAAGGCAGAGAATATCTTATTGCCCTTATATAAATCCATGTCCCACCCACATCTCGAATACTGTGTACAGATGTGGTCTCCTCATCTAAAAAAAAGAGATACTGTCACTAGAAAAAGTTCAGAGATGGACAACTAAAATGATTAGGAGTTTGGAACGTTGCCCATATGAGGAGAGCTGAAAGAGGCTAGGACTTTTCATCTTGGAAAAGAGGAGATTAAGGGGGGATATGGTAAAGATATATAAAATCACTACCGGTGTGGAGAAAGTGAATTGGGAAAAATGTATTTACTTTATTCCCATAATATAAGAACTAGGGGTCACCAAATGAAATTAATGGGCAACTGGTTTAAAACAAATACAAGGAAGTTCTTCACACAGCGCACAGTCAACCTGTGGAACTCCTTGCCTGAGGAGCTTGTGAAGGCTAGGACTATAACAGGGTTTCAAAGAGTACTGGATCAATTCATGCAGGTTAAGTCCATTAGCCAGGATGGGTAAGGAATGGTGTCCCTAGCCTCTGTTTGTCAGAGGGTGGAGATGGATGGCAGGAGAGAGATCACTTGAACAGTCTGGATCTAGACTGTTCTCAGTGGTAGAAGATGACAGAACAAGGAGTAATGGTCTCAAGTTGCAGAGGGGGAGGTTTAGGTTGGACATTAGGAAAAACCTTTTCCCTAGGAGGGTGGTGAAGCACTGGAATGGGTTACCTAGGGAGGTGGTGGAATCTCCTTCCGTAGAGGTTTTTAAGGTCAGGCTTGACAAAGCCCTGGCTGGGATGATTTAGTTGGGTTTGGTCCTGCTTTGAGCAGGGGGTTGGACTAGATATCTCCTGAGGTCCCTTCCAACCCTGAGATTCTATGATTACCTGTTAAGTTCACTCCCTCAGGCACCTGGCATTGGCCACTGTCAGTAGGCAGGATACTGGGCTGGATGGACCTTTGGTCTGACCCGGTATGGCTGTTCTTATGGTCTCTCTTCTCCATGACTGGCTGTGAGTGAACAATTCTGGCACTCTGTTCCTCATCCGTACCACTCTAGATTTCTTCAGAGGTTGTGAGCCTCCTCGTTGGGCACGGGGCTCTGTGGCATTATGACCAGGGGAAGGGACAATAGTCTCCTCTGCACAGTGACTCTCTCTTGGATGCAGGTGCAACGGGCTACTTTCTTCAGACAGTGGCTAATGCCAGGTGCCCCAGAGGGAACAAACAGAACAGGGAATAAGCAAGTGATCCATCTGCTGTCACTCATTCCCAGCTCCTGGCAAACAGAGGATAAAGGCACCACCCCTGCCCATCTTGACTAATAGTTGATGGACCTCCATGAACTTCTCTAGTTATTTTTTTGAACTCCATTAAGCTTGACCTTCACAGCATTCTCTGGCGAGGAGTTCCACAGGTTGAGTGTGCGTTGTGTGCTTTTAATTGTATCTGTAAAGGTGTAATGGGAGATGAGAGAAGAACCACCTACACAACACTGCAGATTCCGATGATACCCTTGACTTCTTTCTCGTTGCTACAAAGCACAACCAGGAGGGAAAATCAAAGGTTAAGAGCCCACCCCTGTTGTGAGATGGAAAGTGCACAAGAACCATGAGGCAGTGAGCATTGTTGATGCCAGGCTATGCAGATGACGTCGAGCTGGGAGTGGAGCAGCTGTCACCATCAGTGAGATAAGTGTCTGGTTTCGGGAGGACTCTGGTAACTGGCTACGTGCCTCCAGGACGGGAATTAACGTTAGCTGGGGCTCGGTTTGTTGGAAAAGAGTCCTGACTAGGGAGACAAGATTTTCAGGGGCTGGTTATTTCTGTGGCTAGGAGTGTGTGTCCTCTGCAGCAGAACATTGGATCCAGGGGGATAACTCCAGCTGATGAGTTTCTTGCCTTCCTCCTATGGTTTTTCTCTCTTTCTTTCTCTGTACTCTAGTGTGTTGGCCAACTCTCTGTCTCTCTCTCCTCTCCTCGTGCTGTCTCCCTTCATAGGACACGGGTAGGCATGCTACGTGTGCATCCCCACAGGCTAGGTCTCGGGAGCTAGGAAGAAGTAGGAGGGGACCGAAATCATGCAGAGTAGTGGGCACTAGAGTGTGACTGTGGGTGTTGACTGGGGCTGATGTGGGTGGGATGGGAGAGGGAGGTAGGAATGAGGGCAAGATTTCATGCAGCAATTGAATTTTGTGTAGTAATGGCTTTTGCTCAGGTTACTTGTTGCATTTGCAGAGGAATCATTCAGGAGCAGCAGCCGAAGGAAAAGCTGGCAGAAGTGGACCTGAGCTGCCTGGACATCCCCCTAAGCAGAGATTAACAGTCCTCAGCTTTCTGCCTTCTGCATAACTGGCTGCGAGTAAGCAGTCGGTGCTTGGAATTCCTCATCTGTTCTCGCTCCAGTTTTGGTGAGAGGCTGATAACTTCATTGGGTACGTTGCTCTGTGGGAGTCAGATGAGGGAAAGGCAAAAGTCTTCTGTACAGAGTGACTATTTTGGCTGTAGGTGCAAGAGGCTTCTTTGTAGTTGTGCTCCTGAAGGTGTAACGGAAGAAGCATTAAGGGCGGAGGTCTGGGGTGCAGTAGATGGGAGAAGAAACTATGCGACGTTGCTGACTGAGATGCTAACTTGTTTGTTTTCCCCGTTTGTGCTGGGTTCATTACCAAGGGAAAAGAAGTGAAAGGTCAGAGTCCACTCCCTCATGCGATGGAAAGGCTGGGAGAGCAGGGATACTCCCAGCATTGTTGATGCCAGGCAAGAGCCGTCCAGCTGGGAGCAGAGCAACTGTCACCATCAGTGAGATAAGTGTCATGTTAGGTGAGGGCTCTGCTCAGTGCCCATCCTGATCAATAGGAATGTATGGGCATATCCTCTATGAATTTACCTAGTTCTTTTTTTAATCCTGTTATAGTCTTGGCTTTCACAGCATTCTCTGGCCAGGAATTCCACAGGTTCAGTGTGCGTTGTGTGCTTTTTAATTGTATCTAAAAAGGTGTAATGGGAGATGAGAGATGAAGATGAAAGAAAACATTGAGAATCCAATGATGACTTTTGGTTTTCCCTCTTGTGTTGTGCTTTGGGAAAGGGGAAAGAAGTCAAGGGTAAGAGCCCACCCCCGTTGTGAGATGGAAAGCATGCAAAAGCCATGAGAAAATGAGCATTATTGATGCCAGGCCATGCAGATGCCGTTGAGCTGGGCGTGGAGCAGCCATCACCATCAGTCAGATAAGTGTCTGGTTTGGTGAGGATTCTGGTAACGGCCCACCTGCCTACAGGCTGGGACTATTCATTAGGTGAGGCTCGCTTGTAGGAAAAGATTCCTGACTAGATGCGGTTATGAGGTAGACAAGGTCCCCATTTTCAGGGGCTGGTCATTTCTCTGTCCACAAGCAGTGTGTCCTCCGCAGCAGATAGTTGGATCCAGGGGGATTTCTCCAGCTGGTGAATTTCTTGCCTTTCTCTTGTGTCTCTCTCCCTCCCCCTCTCTCTGTCTCGCTTCTCTAGTGTGTTGGCCAACACTCTTCCTCTCCCTGTCTCTGTCCTTGCCTCTCTTTGTGCCGTCTCCCTTCATGGGACACGGGCAGGAGTGCTAGGTGTGCATCCCCACAGACTAGGTCTTGGCAGATATGTACAGGTAGGAGGGGACGAAAATCGTTCCGGGCAGTGGGCGCTAGCGTAGAGTGGAGACTGTCAATGTTCACTCAGTCACTGTTCGAGTGGGGGCTGATGTAGATGGGATGGGAGAGAGAGACAGGGCTGAGGGCAAGATTCCAAGCATCAATAGAGCTGTGTGTAGTCATGGCTCATGCTTGGCTTTTGCAGCTGCTCTTCCAGAGGAATTGTCCAGGAGCCCTCGCCGGAGCAGAAACTGACAGACGTGGACCTGAGCAGCTTGGACATCCTAAGGAGACATGAACAGTCCTCAGCTTCTTGCCTCCGCTTAACTGGCTGTGAGTAAGAGGTCAGTGCTTTGAAATCCTCATCTGTACTTGCTGTAGTATTCTTCACAGGCTGTGTGCTTCCTCGTTGGGTACAGGACTCTGTGGTATTAAGGCTGGGGAGGGGCCGGAGTCTGCTGTGCAGAGTGACTATGTCGGGTGCCGTTGGAAGGGGTGATTTTGGTTGTAATGCCAAAGGTGTAACGTGAAGAGGGTTGAGGGCGCAGCCCCGCCATGCGGGAGAGGCGAAGGGAAGAGCCTGGAAGACATCGTCGAGTAAGGTGGTAACTGATGTGTTTTCCTCCCTTGTGCTGGGTTTAGTACCAAGGGAAAATAAGTCATGTGCCAGAATCTACTGCTCTCATGCGATGGAAAGCAATGAGACGGTGAATATTGTCGATGCCACGCAAAAGCCGTCCAACTGGGAGCGGAACAGCCGCCACTCTCAATGAGATAAGTGTCTGTTTTGGTGATTGCTCTGCTCACGGCCCTCCCTGCTCCTGGTAGGGACGCCACATTAGCTGGGGCTGGGTTTGTAAGAAAATGTTCCTGACTAGTTGTAGTTACGAAGAACACAAGGTCCCCATTTTCAGGGGCTGCTCAGTTCTCTGGCCATGAGCAACGAGTTCTCTGCAGCAGAAGGTTGGATCCAGGAGGATGACTGCAGGTGGTGAGTTGCTTGCCTTCCACCCGTGTTTTTTCACTCTGTCTCTCTCTCTCTCTGTTCTCTAGTACGTTGGCCAACACCCCCCCTCTCTCTGTCCTTGCCTTTCCTTGTGCCGTCTCCCTTCATAGGACACAGGTAGGCAGGCTAGGTCTTGGGAGCCCTGGAGTACTGGGGAGGGGACAAAAACAATGTGGGGCAGTGGGCGCTAAAGCGGAGCTGTGACTGTTGGTGTTAACTCGGTCTCTGTTCATCGAGTGGGACCGACGTACATGGGATGGGAGGTAGAGATGAGAGCAAGATTTCACGCACCAATAGAGCTGTGTGTAGTTATGGCTCATGCTTGGTGTTTGCAGCTGCGCTTGCAGAGGATTTGTCCAGGAGCCCCAGCCGGAGGAGAAACTGGCAAACGTGGACCTGAGCAGCTTGGACATCCTTCCAAGGAGAAATGAACAGTCCTCAGCTTTCTGCCTGCCGCATAATGCCTGTGAGTAAGCGGTCGGTTCTTGGAATTCCTCATCTGTACTCGCTGTAGTTCTCCTCACGGACGATGTGCCTCCTCATTGGGTATGGGGCTGTGAGAGATTGTGTCTGGGGAGGGGCCAGAGTCTGCTGTGCAGAGTGATTATTTCTTGTGCCGTTACAAGGGGTGCATTTTAGTTGTTGTGCTAAAGGCGTAATGGGGGGGGGGCGGAGCTCTGCCGTGTGGGAGAGGAGAAAAGAATAGCCTATGCGACGTTGTCCACTGAGATGGTAACTTGTTTGTTTTTCCCCCTTCTGCTGGGTTTAGTACCAAGGAGAAAAAAGTCACACGTCAGAATCTACTGTCCTCATGCGATGGAAAGCGAGCGAGAGCGACAAGACCACTAGCATTGTTGAAATCAGGCATTAGCCGTCCATCTGGGAGCAGAGCAGCCACTGCTGTCACTGAGATAAGTGTCTATTTTGCTGAGGGTTCTGCTCATGGCCCAGCTGACTCCAGGTAGAGACACCCCTTCAGCTGAGGCTGGGTTTGTAAGAAAAGGTTCCTGAATAGCTGTGGTTACGAGGGAGACAGGGTTCCCATTTTCAGGGTCTGCTCATTTCTCCGTCCACAAGCAGTGTGTCCTCCGCAGGACAAGGTTGGATCCAGTGGGATGACTCCAGCTGGCGAGTTCTTTGCCTTCCTCCTGCGTTTCACGCTCTCTCTCTTTTCTGTACTGTGTTGGCCAACACACTCTCTCTCTGTCTCTCTCTGTATCTCTGTCTCTCTCTCTGTGCTGTCTCCCTTCCTAGGACATGGGCAGGGGTGCTAGGTGTGCATCCCCACAGGCTATGTCTCAGGATCCATGAGGAAGTAGGAGAGGACGAAAATCATGCAGGGTAGTGGATAGTGGAGTGGAGCGGTGTCTGTCTGTGTTCACTCCATGTCTGTTCATTGAGTGGGGCTGATGTAGATGGAATGGGAGAGGGAGGCAGGGATGAGGGCATTCATAGAGCTCTGTGTAGTGATAGTTCTTGCTTGGCTTTATTCGTTTGCAGAGTAACCGTCCAGGAGGTGTCTCCAGAGGAGAAGCTGGCAGAGGTGGACCTGAACTGCCTGGACATCCTTCTAAGGAGACATGAAGGGTCCTCAGCTTTCTGCCTCTCATGCGAGCTGTCACTGCTTGGAATTCCTCATCTGTACTCGCTGTAGTTCTCTTCACAGGCTGTGTGCTTCCTCGTTGGGTACGGGGCTCTGTGGGATTAGGGCTGGAACTCCTCACCAGAGAATGTTGTGATGGCCAAGACAAAAATGGGGTTAAAAAAGAACTAGGCAAATTCATGGAGGGTCGGTCCCTCAATATCTGTTAGTCAGGGTGAGCAGGGATAGTGTCTCTAGCCCCTTCTGCTTTTCAGGCTGCTTAGCTTCTCTCCCGTTGGGTAGCGTTTCCCTCAGTCCTTTGTGCCAGGGGAGTGTCTCTGCTCTGCTTGGGCAGGGTTCCTCTGGTCCTCTAGCTACCAGCAATACTCCTCCCAACTCTCCTTCTGTCTCCCTGTCTGACTGACACAGGGGTATTTTATTAGGTGTTGAGTGGGGCCTGAATTGTCTCCAGGTTCTCCAATTACCCTGTAGTACCTTTCCCTAGTCCACAGGGAATAAAGCCTTGATCATCCTAGGGCTTCTATACCTCCCATCTGTCTGTTACAGCTCCATTTTGTTTCTTAAAGCTGTCCCCTTACTCCATTTTGTTCTTGTTCTCCTCTGTGGCCGCCCCTCCCTGGCTGTTAAGTTGTTTACCAGGGCCTCTGCCCTTCTCAAAGGGAGGGCCCCTTAAGTTGTTTAACAAGAGCCATTGCCCTTCTCAAAGGGATGGCCACTTGTGCTAAGTGGGACCACTGCCCTGTTCAAAGGGTTGGTCCTGTAATCACCTTGTTAAAACCTGGGCTTGGTGTAGGGTAGGCTCTGTCCAGAGCTGCAAGACCTATTGTGTTTTTAGGATCCTGGGTATGAGTCATACCTCTGGGCTCAGGACTAGTCCAAACATGTCTTGGTGGCTGCCTGCAGTTTTTTTTTCTCTCTGCCTTCTCTCCTCCCTGTAAGAGGGGGAGCCAATCAGAGTTACTGGCGGGAAGCTGCCAGGGTTTGCCTTTATAAACAGACATTTTCTGAACAGACTTCAGAAAGGTTCCTGCATTGCTGCCTGGTCTGATCAGCCAGGGGGTTCTGGGTGGTCCTTTCTCCGCTCTCGTTTTATTTTTGAGCGTACCCCTGTTTTTTTAACACCCCCCCCCCCACGAACAACGAATTTTGCCTGGAGCTCTCCTGATTATTGTGAACGAATTGAGTCCTCTCTGCATCCTCTGATGCTGCTGCTGTACCTGCTTCTGCCTCGGCTGCTGCTGCCTTGGGGGCTGGTAAGAATCCCTCTGTGAAACTTTCTGTACTTTAATTTTATTATTTTGGCTGCTGGCTCTGTCTCCCCAGCACACAGACTCAAGCTAAACCTTGGTCTGTGTCTTAAAACCTCTCTTACCCCCCCCCCCCGGGCCCCCTCCTGGCTGCTGGTTCTGTTTCCCCAACAGACAGACCCAAACTAACTTCTTGGTCTGTATCTGTAATCTGCTTCTAGCTTGCAGCCACCCCACTGCTGCACCAACCCATTAGGTTAGATTTAGCTTTTTAGTCTAGACAAATTGTAATTTCATTTTGCATAGCCGTGTTAAGTTAGGTTTAGCATTATACTTTGTAAGTTAGGCTTAGAGAATTGTTGCATTGTGTTTTGTTACTTGCTAATTTGTGTAGTCTTGGTTAAGCTAGATCATAGATAAGATTTTGCTGTGTTCTGTATAATTGTAATTAAGTCTGTCTTCCCACTGCACCCCCCCAGCTTCTCTGTGTCCTTCTACCTTGTTACACTCTCTCTGCTGCTTAAAACTTGCAGCCTGTTTGTTCTCTGTGTCTTCCTAACCTGCTTCTTCTCTGTGTGTCTGTGTCTCTGTGCTCCTACTGCCAAACCTCAATTGTATTGCTGAAGTCTAGCACACAACCCCATTGGTTACTTTTTCCTCTCTGATACACCTCACATTCTACATTTACACCACTGTGACACATTTTACCTAAAATAGTTATGGAAAAATATGTTAAATAAACAATTAGTTGGTTATATGCTGCTGTGACACCTTTTTACATAGAAATCGCTAGCTACCTGTTACATTTATACTTCAGTGTTAATTGGTTACCCACTGTATTGTATCCTGCTGTGTTGTACCCCACTATTGAAACCCCCTTACTGTTCACCAAAAAGAAACCGCTCCCCAATTGTCTACCTTAACAAACCTCATACCCCTCACTATTGAATTTTCCCTGTTTTTGTATTTTCTTAATAAAGTTTATTTTGCACCCCACCCGTGTGGTAATTGCTCCCCAAGATCCCATATACCTGCAGGCAGGGACACCATCTACCACCCTCCTGCTGCTCTCTGGCCCTGCTGTATCACAGCGCCCAGTGTCACTGGTGCTCCATGAGGGGAATGTTTTTTGTGATTACCCCAGGTAGCCACCTGGGTTCACTTACTCCATGAGATAAATGCTCTGTGCATTACCCCAATGGCCGCTCAGTTTCAGGGTACGTCTACAGTACGAAATTACATTATTTCATTCGAATTTCCAGAATCGAGTTCATACATTCTATGTTGTGTCCCCACTAAAGCGCGTGAATTTGGCGGAGTGCATCCACAGTACCGAGGTGTACTGGAACTGTCCAACTGGGCACACAGCCACCGGGTGTATCATGTCAACATGATGAAGCCGTACTGGGACAGGGAGAAGTTGGTGCTGGCTGTGTGTGGGCAGTGGGAGGAGAAGGGAGAGGATCCCCTGGTGGGACTCCTCCCTGAGGCAGGGGCTAACCCCTCGCTGGACTCAATTCCCCTCGCTGACCAGCTAACCCCTGCCCAGCAGGCAGAGATCAGAGAGGTGCTGCATTCATACTGGCAGCTGTTCTCCAACCGGCCTGGGCTCACTAACCTGGCTGTCCACCGGGTGGAGACGGGAACCAACCCTCCCATCAGGTGTTCTCCATTCAGGGTCACTGGGAAAACAGCCCAGGACCTGGAGAGAGGTCGGGGATATGCTGGCTTTAGGGGTGATCCAGCCGTCCGCCAGCCCCTGGGCCTCGCCGGTGGTGCTGGTCCCCAAGAAGGACGGGTCGATCCGGTTCTGTGTGGACTATCGGAAGCTCAATGCCACCACCGTGTCCAATGCCTACCCCATGCCTAGGACCGATGAGATCCTAGACAAGTTGGGGGGCGCCCGGTACCTCACTACCATGGATCTTACCAAAGGCTACTGGCAGGTGCCTTTGGACCCGGAGGCCAGGGGGAAGTCGGCCTTCACCACCCCAATAGGGCTCTTTGAGTTCCTGGTCCTGCCTTTCGGTCTCAAGGGGGCACCTGCCACCTTCCAGCGCCTGGGGGTCAGTTGCTCAGGGGGACGGAGAACTTTGCTCTGGCGTATATTGACGATACCTGTGTCTTTAGCCAGACCTGGGAGGACCATGTGTCCCAGGTGAAGAGGGGGCTGGGTCGCCTCCAGGATGCAGGACTGACCATAAAAGCTGAAAAGTGCAAGGTGGGGATGGCAGACGTTTTATACCTGGGCCACAAGGTGGGGGGCGGCCACCTGAAGCCAGAGCCGGCCGAGGTGGAGGGAATCCAGGACTGGCCGCTCCCCAGACTAAGAAGCAGGTCCAGGCTCTCATTGGGATGGCGGGGTACTACCGGAGGTTTGTGTCCCACTTTAGCTCCCTGGCGGCTCCCCTCACGGAGCTGTGTAGGAAGGAGAAGCCGGACAAGGTGGTCTGGACTAGCCAGAGGCCTCCTCCTCTCTGAAGGGGCACTTATCCAGGGCCGGGCTGGGGTGCTGGTATTTATTTTAGCCTTCCTGGTTTTCAGTGTCGCCCGACACGGGGGGGGGGGTGGGGCAAATGATGCAAATAGATGGGGGAGAGACACCCCATCGTGTACCTGAGCAAGAAGCTGCTGCCCCGGGAGCAGCACCACGCAGCCATCGAGAAGGGAGGCCTGGCCATGGGGTGGGCCCTCAAAAAACTGCAGCCGTATCTATTTGGGCAGCTCTTCAACGTGTACATGGACCATTCGCCCTGACGTGGCTGCACCAAATGAAAGGGGCCAATGCCAAGCTGCTGAGCTGGAGCCGCTCCTCCAGGGGTACGACATGGAGGTGGTTCATGTGAGGGGGAGGCCAATGTTATAGCTGATGCTTTATCACGGGGTGGGGGCCCTGAACTTCCCCAGGTCACTGGCTAAGTGACCCTGCTCCGTTCAGCCACGAAGGGGGGAGAGATGTGACGAAGTGGGGGGGTTTCTTGGTTTTTCTGTGTTTTCCAGTGGGTTGCATGCAGAGGGAGTGGGGTGAGGGGAGAGGGAGTTTGTTACAGAGGACAGGAGAGGAAACTCAGGACCCCCAGCTGATGGCCTGGAGGATGGATACCCCAGTGACTGGTGACCCGGAGACCCAGCTGGTTCTGGCCAGTGGGGGGACAATGGGCTGCGGAGAGAGGACCATGGTGACCTGACCAGCTGGTTCCAGCCAGAGTTGGGCGGAGTGGAGACCCAGGCCTGCCTGTTTACGACCTGTTTACTTGGAGAGAAGCCAATGGACAGAGGGGGCTTGGGGCCAGGGATATCAGAGGCCCAGCTGGGAAGCAGGGGGGCTCTGGGCTGGAGAGGGGGAGCAGGCAGAGCCCACCTGGCTGCAGGGGGACTGGGATGTGCTGGGCTGAGGGAGGCCAGGCCTGAGGCCCAGAGAGTTACCTGTGCTGGGTTCAACTGTCAATAAACCCTCCTGTGTTACGCTGCCTGAGAGTCGCTCCGGGCTAGAGAACAAGGTAGGGGTGTGTGTGTGTGTGTGTGGGGGGGCATTATTCCTCTTTGGGGGGGTGGAGGACCTGGGCGTCCAGAGCGAGGGGACTCCCTGGGGGGGTCCACGGCAGAGACAGACGTGCTGTGGCTCAGAGAGGGGCAGCTCCAGGAGGTGGAGGGGCCTGACCCCAAGAGAGAGTGGACCCCCGAGAAGGGCTGTCGCCCTGAAAGGGGCACCCTCCATGGATGGCATGGGGCCATGAGTGGGCACCATCTGTGAGGGTCTTCACAGGGTCTGCTCATTTCTCTGTTCACAAGTGGTGTGTCTTCTGCCGAAAAGGTTGTTACTGTGCTGCAAGTAGCCAATGCAATCATTGAGCAGCTGCTATCAAGGGTAGTGGCTTTGGGAAATGTGCAGACCATGGTGGATGGATTCAATGCGCTGGGGTTTCCTAACTGTGGTGGGGCTACAGGCGGAACCCATATCCCTATCTTGGCACCGGCACACCAGGGCGGCCAGTACAGAAACCACAAGGGGTACTTTTCCATGGTACTGCAAGCACTGGTGGATCACAAGGGACGTTTCACCGATATAAACATGGGATGGCTGGGAAAGGTGCATGACCCTCGCATCTTCAGGAACTCTGGTCTGTTTGAACAGCTGCAGGAAGGGATTTACTTCCCAGACCAGAAAATTACTGTTGGGGATGTTGAAATGCCTGTAGTTATCCTCGGGGACCCAGCCTGCCCCTTAATGCCATGGCTCATGAAGCCGTACACAGGCACCCTGGCCAGTAGTAAGGAGCAGTTCAACTCTAGGCTGAGCAAGTACAGAATGGGGGTAGAATGTGCTTTTGGACGTTTGAAAGGGCGCTGGCGCAGTTTACTGACTCAGATCTCAGTACAACCGATATTCCAATTGTAATTGCTGCTTGTTGTGTGCTCCACAATATCTCTGAGAGTAAGAGGGGGGACTTCTGTGGCGGGGACGGAGATTGAGGCAAATCGCCTGGCTGCCAATTTCACACAGCCAGACGACAGGACAATTAGAAGAGCGTAGCAGGGCGCGCTGAGCATCAGAGAAGCTTTGAAAGCCAGTTTTATGACTGGCCAGGGTACGGTGTGACAGTTGTTTGCTTCTCTTGAAGTTACCCTCACCCTATATAAATTCAAAATTGTTTTAAAAATGTTCATTATGTGATGCACAACACATTGAGAGAAATTAGAAGGTAGCCTGGGGGCGGGTGGTGGTGGTGGGGATTGGGTTAGAGGGGAGGAGGAGGAGGAGGGAAGGACAAGTCCAGAAACCAAATCAAAAGTTCGCATATGCCAACTTTCTGCTGTTTGGACGATCCTCTGGAGTTGAGTGTGTGGGTCCCTGTAGCCTCCCCCTCATGTTCTTGGGGGTCTGGGTGAGGAGGCTCTGGAACTTGGGGAGGAGGGAGTTTGATTATACAGGGGCTGCAGCAGCAGTCTGTGGTCTTGCTGCCTTTCCCGCATTAGATCCACAATACAGTGCAGCATGTCAGTTTGTTCCCCCATAAGCTTGACCATAGCGTCCTGCCTGCTCTAATCGCGTGCGCCCCTCCTCTCTTCATGTTCTTGTAATGCTTTGCGGGACTCCGCAATTGTTTGCCTCCATGCATTCAGCTGGGCCCTATCAGTGCGGGAGGACTGCATGAGCTTGGTGAACATGTAATTTTTCTGCCTTCTAATTGGGACCAGCCTCTGGGATGGAGTAGATAGGGGCCCTGTTGAAAAATTTGCACCTGCGCAAGTAGAAAAAGAGAGGGTAGTATTTTTAAAAAATACACTGCAGCGAACAAAGGGGGCACTTTGGTGTGAGTAAGCCATCACTCATGGCCAGGCAACAGAATTCATCTTGCAGGCAGCCCCTAGGGGCACGCAGGGTTCTGCTTCTTCTACGTTCATTTCAGTGCTTTCACACTGCTGGGCCCCCTTTCTCACAGCAAGCAATGCCTGATGGGTTTGCCCTATAAAAGGAGGGCCTGCGGGCTCTCTGGGATGATGACTGCACACAACAACCTGCACCCCCCACCCTGTGGCTCTGATCAGGCGCAGAGCAGGGATGAGCCGTTTAAACGTGAACAACCCAGTGTGGCTGGGTTCCCACACTTCCCTCCACGACATGGTTCTGATCAGGCTCTGTCACCAGACGTACCTTTTCATGGACAGTGGTGGCATCAAACACCCCCCCCCCGCCAATTGCATGGAGCTCATGGTAGAAGTGGAATGTATGGGGCTGTGACCCCGAGCGCCCGTTTGCCTCCCTGGCTCTTTGGTATGCTTGCCTGAGCTCCTTGATTTTTGTATGACACTGCTCTGTGTCCCTGGAGTAGCCTCTTTCCGTCATGGCCCTGGAGACTCTAGCGTAGGTATTTGCATTCCTTTTTTTGGAATGTAGTTTGGCCGTAACTAGGGTGACCAGACGTCCCGAGTTTATTGGGACTGTCATCCTTCTCCAAATCCTCCCCTGGCAGGGGACTCGGGAGCAGCCGCTGCTGCAGCTCCACTGCTGCGGGGGTGGCGCGGGCTTGGTGCCGGGCCCCCCCCCCGCGCCGGGCCTGCTGCGGGGCAGCGTGCACGCGCGCAGCCCCTGGCCAGTCACGTCTGGGCTGGCTGCCCAGCTGGTGCAATCCATGGCGGAGGCATCGGCAGCCCAGTCAGGACCCGGCGGGGAGGGGGGGGGGGCCTGCTGCCCCCACCCGAGGCCACCCGCAGGATTGCACCAGCTGGGCAGCCAGCCCAGGGGCCAGGCTGGACCACCCTGGCCCGTGCTCCCCCCTGAGTCCGGGGCCTCCTCCAGCACTTGCGGAGGTATTTGACCTGGGTGATCTGGTCACCCTAGCCGTAACAGACTCGTCTCCCCAACATGCGATGAGATCCAGTACCTCCCATTTGGACCATGGTGGGGCTCATCTGCGAATCCAGGACTGTGTGATCGCATGTGATGCTGGACTGTGCTGATGGTTACCTGTGCTGCTGGTGACCAAACAGGAAATGAAATTCAAAAGTTCCTGAGGCTTTTCCTGCCCACCTGGTTAGTGCATCAGAGTTGAGAGTGTTGTCCAAAGCGGTCACAAGGGAGCATCCTTGGATTGCTTCCGGAGGCCAATAACATTGAATTGTGTCCACAAAACCTTTAACCCGGGATTGCGATCTCCATTTAAGCGCTACTCCACTTGCCAAGGAGGAGTACAGAAATCGAATTAAAGAGCCTTTTAAATAGAAAAAAAAAGTTTGGTCATGTGGTCGGAATCATTTTTTTCGAAACAACTCGGCTAATTCTGAAATAACAGCATAGGGTAGACCAGGCCTCACTGTTGAGCCTTAAGGAAATGCTCTGTGCACTATCCCAAATAGCCACTGAGTGTCACTCTTGCTCCACCAACTAAATTCTTTGTGCATTTTCCCGCCTGCCTACACCAGTGGTTCTCAAACGTTTGTACTGATGACCCCTTTCACATTGCAAGCCTCTGAGTGCAACCCCCTTAAATTAAAAATTAAATACACTTAAACATATATTTAATGTATAAATGCAGAAGGGTTTGGGAGGGAGGCTGACCACTTGCGATGCCCCCGTGTAATAAGATTGTGACCCCTGAGGGGTCCTGACCCCCAGTTTGAGAACCCCTGGCCTACCCGGTGTCAGTGTTACTCCATGAGAAAATATTCTGTGTGTTCCCGCAAGTGGTGACCAAATGCACAGGCTCCAGGAGAGATGCTGTGTGCGATTACACTGAGTGGCCACCGGGTGTCACTGCTGCTCCATGGGGGAAAAGCTCTGGCTATTACCCTGCGTGGCCACACGGTGTCACTGTTGCTCCCTAAGGGAAATGCTCTGTGCATTACCCCGCGTGGCCACACGGTGTCACTGTTCCTCTGAGAGAAATGCTCTGTGCATTACCCTGTGTGGCCACACGGTGACACTGTAGCTCCATGCAGGAACTGCTCTGTGCATTCCCCTGCGTGGCCACACGATGTCACTGTAGCGCCATGCAGGAACTGCTCTGTGCATTCCGCTGCGTGGCCACACGGTGTCACTGTTCCTCTGAGAGAAATGCTCTGTGCATTACCCCGCGTGGCCACACGGTGTCACTGTTCCTCTGAGAGAAATGCTCTGTGCATTACCCTGCGTGGCCACACGGTGTCACTGTTGCTCTATGCAGGAACTGCTCTGTGCATTACCCCGCGTGGCCACACGGTGTCACTGTTGCTCCATGAGAGAAATTATCACTCTGTTCATCGAGTGAGGCAGATGTGGATGGGATGGGAGAGGGAGGCAGGATGAGGGAAAGATTTCACACGCCAGTAGAGCTTTGTGTGGTGATGGCTCATGCTTGGCTTTTGCAGATGCGCTTGCAGAGGAATTGTCCAGGAGCCCCAGCCCAAGGAGAAGGTGGCAGAAGGGAACCTGAGCAGCCTGGACATCCTAAGGAGACATGAACAGTCCTCAGCTTCCTGCCTCGCACATAACTACACTTCATGACTTCTAGCGGCTCAGCTGAAGCAGGGTAGAGGCTGAGTACAGGCGGCTGCATCCCTTTAGGTGGGTTTGGTTTCTCATTAAAGTTTTCCTCCTTGTTCTGGGTGTGGTAGGAGAATTTCCCTATCTTCTAAACTGATCTTCCAGGACAGGGAGGAGCAGGTTCTTCTGAGCAGTGGCCTGGAACCAGGAAGGTGGGTACAGATGCTGAGTTGGTCTTTCCTATGTCTGTCTGTCTGGCTCTGAGGTTTAATATGTTGGCCAACATGCTCTCTCTGTGCCTCTCCTTGTGCTGTCTCCTTGTACAGAACATGGGCAGTGGTGCATGCTCAGAGGCTTGGTCTGGAGAGCCTGCATCGCACTGGGGAATTGGGAGGGAGAAGAGAAGCATGATGGGTACTAGATTCTCCATTGGTAGTGGCAGGGGTGACTGGGAGTTGACTCTGACTCTGTTCATCAAGTGTGTAGAGTGGATGGGAGAGGGAGGGCGGCATCTCAGACACCAATAGAACTTGGGGCAGTGATGGCTCCTGCCTGGGTTACAGGCTGTGTTTGCAGAGGAATCGTCCAGGAGCCGCAGCCAGAGGAGAAGCTGGAAGACGTGAACCTGTGCAACTGGACATTCTTGTAAGCAGAGATGAACAGTCCTCAGCTTTCTGCCTTCTCCATGACTGGCTGTGAGTGAACAATTACGGCCTCTATCCCTCATCCGTACCACTCTAGTTTCTTTAGAGGCCTTGAGACTCCTCACTGGCCATGGGGCTCTGTGGGATTAAGACCAGGAGAAGGGACCATAAGTCTCCTCTGCACAGTGACTCTCTTGGATGCAGGTGCAACAGGCTGCTTAACATACGAATGTGAGAATAGCCAGACTGGGTCAGACCAAAGGTCCAGCTAGCCCAGTATCCTGTCTTCCAACAGTGGCCTATGTCAGGCAGCCCAGAGGGAATTAAAAGAACAGGGAATTGCCAAGTGATCCATCCCCTGTCGCCCATTAGCAGCTTCTGGCAAACAGAGGCTAGGGACACTATCCCTGCCCATCTTGACTGTCTGTCTCTCTCTGTGTCCTTGCCTCTCCTTGTGCTGTCTCCTTCATAGGACACGGGCAGGAGTGCTACGTATGCATCCCCACAGGCTAGGTCTTGGCAGCTACAAACAAGTAGGAGGGGACAAAAATAATTCAGGGTAGTGGGCGCTAGAGTGGAGCGGTGATTGTGGATATTGACTGTCTCAGTTCAAGTGGAGATGATGTAGATGGGATGGGAGAGGGAGGCAGGGATGAGGGCAAGATTACCTGCACCAATTGTATTTTGTGTACTGATGGCTCTTGCTTGGCTTATTTGCTGTGTTTGCAGAGGAATTGTCCAGGAGCACCAGCCGAAGGAGAAGGTGGCAGATGTGGAGCTGAGGAGTCTGGACATCCTTCTAAGCAGAGATTAACAGTCCTCAGCTTCCTGTCTCCCACGTAACTGGCTGTGAGTAAGCCCTCAGTGCTTGGAATCCCTCCTCTGTACTCGCTCCAGTTTTGTTCAGAGGCTGTGAATTTCTTCATTGGACACGGTGCTCTGTGGGATTCAGACGAGGCAAAGGCACAAGTCTCCTGTGCAGAGTGAGTATTTTGGATGTAGGTGCAGTGGGTTGCTTTTTAGTTGTAGTGCTAAAGCTGCAATGGGAGGAGGGTTGCGGGCGGAGCCCTGAGGTGCGGTAGATGTGAGAAGAAGAACCTATGCACGTTGCAGACTGAGATGGGAACTGATTTGTTTTTCCCCATTGTGCTGGGTTTAGTACCAAGGGAAAAGAAGTCACAAGTCAGAGTCTACTGCCCTGATGCAATGGAAAGTGATCAAGAGCGATTGGATCTGGAGAATTATTGTTGGCATGAAAAAGCCATCCAGCTGGGAGCGGAACAATCGCCACTCTCAATAAGATAAGTGTCTGTTTCGATGATTGCTTTGCTCACAGCCCACCTTGCTCCTGCTAGGGACGCCCCCTTCGCTGGGGCTGTGTTTGGAAGAAAATGTTTTTGAGTAGCTGTGGTTATGAAGGAGACAAGGTCCTCATTTTCAGGGGCTGGTCAGTTCTCTGGCCAGTAGTGCTGTGTCATCTGCAGCAGAAGGTTAGATCCAGGAGCATGACTCCAGGTGGCGAGTTTTTGCCTTCCTCCCATGTTTCTCTCTCTCTCTCTCTCTCCTCTAGTATGTTGGCCAACACAAACCCTCTCTCTATCCTTGCCTTTCCTTGTGCCGTCTCCCTTCTTAGGCCGCCAGCAGATGTGCATCCCCACAGGTTAGGTTTTGGAAGCCCTGGAGTAGTGGGAGGGGCAGTGGGAGCTAAGTGGAGCAGTTACTATCAGTGTTAACTTGGTCTCTGTTCATCAAGGGGGGCCACTGGAATGGAAAAGAGAGGCGGGATGAGGGCAAGATTTCAAGAATCAATAGAGCTTTGTGTGGTTATGGCTCATGCTTGGCTTTTGCAGCTGCTCTTGCAGAGGAATTGTCCAGGAGCCCCAGCCGGAGGAGAAACTGGCAGAAGTGGACCTGAGCAGCTTGGACATCCTTCTAAGCAGACATGAACAGTCCTCAGCTTTCTGAATTCTGCATCACTGGCTGTGAGCAGGGGCGGCTCTAGGCACCAGCAAAGCAAGCACCTGCTTGGGGCAGCCCATTTGCAGGGGCGGCAGGGATCCAGCATGGGAGCTGAGAACCAACCGGGGGCTCTGGGAGCTGTAGTTCCTTGGTTAGCTCCCTGCCTATAGAGCCAGCCCTGGAGCAGGGAAAGAACTACATTTCCCAGCATTCCCTTGGCCACTACCAACTGGAAAGGAAGGAGGGGGACCTCATGCGGCAGCGTGCTGGGAGTGCTGTGGATGGCAGGGAGACCGTATTTTAACAGTCAAAAAACAGGAAACTCCCAGGGGAGGGAAGCCCCACCCTGCCACCATCCACTCCCTCCAACTGCCTCCCACAGAAACCCCAACCCATCCAAACCCCCCCCCCCCGCTCCCTGTCCCCTGATTGCCCCCTCCCGGGACCCCTGCCCCTAACCCCACCCCAGGACCCCACGCCCTAACAAAGCCACCCTACTCCTAGTCCCCAACTGCCCCCTCCTGAAACCCCCAACTTCCCCCAGGACCCCACCCTCTACCTGTCCCCTGACAAACCCCTGGGACTCCCATGTCTAGCCAACCGCTGCCTGTCCCCTGACTGCCCCCGAACCTCTGCCCCATCCAACCCCCTTCTCCCTGTCCCCTGACTGCCCGAACCTCCACCCCATCCAACCCTCCTGTCCCTTGACTGCCCCCCGGAACACCCTACCCCTTCTCCAACCCCCAGCCCTCTTAACATGCCAGTTAGACCAGCGTGTCTGGCTCCGCACAGCTCCAGACACACTGCTGCATACATGCTGCCGTGCTCCCCTGCGGAGCCCCCAGCCTCCCCCGCCCCCATTTCCCCCCCCACACCCAGCACCTGCCTTCCAGATTTGAACACCTCAGAATTCAGGAGTGCTCAAGCTCTGTTTGGGCAGCTGTTACTTCATTTCTCCCCAATCAAATATACTGATCCACTGTAACTTGGTGTAGAAAAAATGGGATAAAATTGAGCAAGAAATGCTTCCCAGTGGTTATTAGGACTGGAATTGCTATTTTCAACAGCCATTGCCTTTTTTTTGTTTGTTTGAAAGGAAGACAGTGATATTGCACTGGCAAATTCCCCATAGAAAGAAAGAGTGGAACAAAAGAATAATAAAGGCACCTCAACTTTTCCTCATTTCTGGAGGACAGGCTTACAATATGCATACAGATATCCTCCAATCACACAAGCTGAAAATTGTTCCACTTTACTGCAGCGCTGTAACCATATGGGACCCAATCCTGTCTGTGTTCTGTGCACATCCAAAATTCCTGCTGAATGACCCGCCCTGGGAGCGAGTTACCAGTGACTCAGGGCTGCGGCGGAAGGAGGGTGCAGGTGTGTGTGTGTGGGGTGGGGAGAGCCCAGGGCTGGGGCAGCTGGGAGGTATTGGGGGGGGGGTGGAGCCCAGGGCTGGGATGTGGGGGCAGCCAAAAATTTTTTTGCTTGGGGCAGCAAAAAACCTAGAGCCGGCCCTGACCACAAGTTTATTCTGTTGGAGAGATTTTGGCAGACTGGAAGTCACATAATCCATTTTCATTTGATCCATCAATGGGGGGTTGCCTTTCTCAACTGTTATTTTGCCTCTCAAACCACCCCTTAGTGTTTTCTTTTTCACATCATTGCTTGTGTGAAGAACTTGGTTCCCAAATATTACTCCTGTTGGAATTCTGCAACAGTTGCATTTGGAGACATCGTATTGTTGCAGAATTCCAACAGGAGTACACACATTCGCTGAGGGCAGTATACTATCTCATATTAAATCCTTCTCAGAGGCAAAATTCTCAAAGGCAAAAATCTACTGTAATTTTTACTGAACATAAGTATGCCCGTACTGGGTCAGACCAAAGGTCCATCTAGCCCAGTATCCTGTCTTCCAACAGTGACAGGTGCTTGAGAGGGAATGAACAGAACAGGGAATCATTGAGTGATCCTGTTTTTCACTCTCAGCTTCTGGCAATCAGAGACTAGGGCTATGGACGCTCGGAGCATGGGGTTGAATCCCTGAGGTCCAAGAACTTATTAGCCAGGATGGACCTATCCATTCTGGCTAATATCTAATTCTTTTTTGAACCCAGTTATAGTTTTGCCCTTCATAACATAATGAACAAACATCTACAATCGCAAGGTTGCTTGACAACCACAAGAATTAAAAAATCCTGAGTTATACACCCCCAAGTCATTAAATTTAAAAAAAGGAATAAGTGAGATTGGGTTTGTTTTGTGCCTTTTTGTTCCTGAGCCTTTAGGGTGCAGGAGGCCCAGATCCACAAAAGTAGGAGCCTAAATCCCTGAATGAATCTTGGCCTAGTCTCATACTTTTTCTGTTTCCTCTGCCAAAGAACTCATACACCTAAGCCCATATCTACGCTTCAAACTTATGTTAACTGAAGTTACATCAGCATACAGTCACTGGAGTTATGTCACTTGTGTGCGTGTCTACTTGGCTCTTTGTGTCAGTGGTGAGTGTGCTCACCTGGAGAACTTGTATTGATTCAGAGTGTGGTGCACCATGGTTATGTATCAACTATCCATAATAATTTGCTACCCATCATCTCCTGGTTAAGGGTAGCAAATCTTGATGAATGGTGACCTGTTGTCATTGTCTACCATAACCAGATGGTGGTGATGCTGGGAGCAAATTGTAACAAGCATTACCCTGTCGGTCCGAATTTGCTAAACATGGGCCAAAGGCAGAAAATTGTGATGGATAGTTGCAGCGTCCATCAGAATTTGCTACTCCTGAGCAATGAGAGACCAGA
Organism: Mauremys reevesii; assembly: GCF_016161935.1. Taxonomy (NCBI): domain Eukaryota; kingdom Metazoa; phylum Chordata; order Testudines; family Geoemydidae; genus Mauremys; species Mauremys reevesii. Next base: position 2,142,420 of record NC_052636.1, read on the forward strand.
TTACTAGCAAGTTGTGATAGGGCAGCACGAACATTCACAGATTTCAGTAACTGGTCCTGGTAGCAAACTCTGTCAGGTGCAATTTTTGACATTACAATCTTCAAACCGTGGGCCACATTGCCCTTGGAAGGCGCCTCCCACACTTTGAAAATCTCTGTGCTGAATGGAAGGCAGAAATCCAAGGGGGCACTTGTCCCCCATGTGTTGCCTCCAGGGAACACAAATATGCTTGCTTGCCCAGAGTGATAAAATGCTTGGTTACAGCTCTCCAGCAAGGCATCTACAGGGATTTTCAACCCCCACCCCACCCAACTCTCATTGGAAGCTCAGTGCCAGGCATCTTTGAAAATCCCACTAGGCACCTAACTGCCTCATTAGACATCAAATCACCTTTGACACTTTGGGCTCAAATGACTTGCCTAAAGCCACTCAGGGAGTCTGTAGCAGAGCAGGGAATTGTGCAGCATGACCCTGGAACTCCCTTCACAGCTGCACCTGCAGCATCTCAGATCCCCTGAGCTCTGTCAGCACAGGCAGTGGGTGTTTAATTATTGTTTCCTAACAGTGATTTCTGTGGCACACAGGCTCAGTGTTGCTGTTACCCCGACTCAGGACCTGTCTGTCAGACCATAGTTCAATGATGTGCAATAAAAAAAAGGAGACTCTGACCCCAGAGGCTCCCATTGGACACCACTCCCCTCGCAACTCCATAAACTGCTGCTTGTTATCACCCTTTGTACCCTGCACTCCCTGCCTGCACCTTCCTGCTGCTGTTACCCAAGGTCGTCATCTCATCTGCATCATGAATGATGGGGGAGGGGAGAATGCCCTGGGGAATGGAGGGTAGAGCTGGACAGTAATCAGGGTATCTTGGTAATTTTTACCCTTAATTTTTAAATAATACTTTTTTTTCCCTCCTTCTCACCAGGCTGAGCCTCTTTTCATGGAAACAATAATGTGGCCAAATAAAAGGAGAGCTGATTAAAATCCCATGGTTAGTTTCTCTCAGCTCCTTCCTCTTCAGTTACTTGGGATTTGCCACATTCACACCGAAAGCTGCACCTCAGTCTGATCTGGGCCCGAATGGGGCTGGGATGTGAACGTCAGACTCTGCAGCAATAGGACTCGCCGTGTCCCTGCAGAACTGCTCGTATCGGCCCCCAGGGCATTGTTACTTTCTGAGGGTTTCATTGGAAACCCAGAGGAGATTTAACAGATGGGGCAGAACCATCAGCTCCGCCGCCCCCTGTAACAATGACCTGGGGGTCACTAGGCACCTGACAACACACAGTGCAATACACAGGTGGTGAGATGTGCACTAGGGCCAGACCCAGTGGCCAATGGGAATGTGACCATGGTCTGCAATGGCACTGGGTCAGGCTCTGAGGTCCAGAGAGTCTCAGACGGGCCAGAGCTCACCGATAGAAACGTGGGACTGGAAGGGCCCTGGAGAATCACCAAGTCCAGCTCCCGGTGCTGAGACAGGGCCCAGTAAACCTGACTAACAGGGTTTCACCCTGGTCTCTGGGTGGGGCAGGGGATAGGAATCCTCAGACCAGGCTTCATGCCGACCCCGTTTTGTTGCTAACCTGAGGTGAGGCCGGGCAAGTCGGGGGTAGCAGGGAGCAGTGGGAGGGAAGGGAGGGGGCTGTATCGTGTGTGTCTATAAAGTAGCTGCCATGTTCAATAGGAACGAGGCCGAGCAGAGCCCGGGGGAAGCAATGGAGGGGGCAGCTGGAGTGGGGCTGCCAGGCTGGGCTGTCACCATGTGTGTTGTCTGTGTGACTTGGCTAGAAAGAGGCTAGGTAGAGGCAACAGGCCCAGTGGTTAGAGCAGGAGATCTCTGCCCTATTTACAGCTGAGCTAATGGCTCCCTGCCCTCTCCTGTTCCCCCAATACTCTGAGCTGGACGTGTCTGTCCCCAGGCGATCAGTAATTCCCTCTAATACCTTCCCTCCACCCAACCCAGCTCCCCTGTCCACGTTTGTGCTGGTGGCCCTGGGGGCCCCTCCCTGGGGAGTTCAGGGGTTGGGGTGGTGCTGTATTACTCTGAGGTGGGTTAGTGATGAAGGAGGCAGCCAGGGCCACAGTACAGTCAGCACATTTCTGTATTGCCCCGTTTGCTGTTGGTGGAATCTCCTTCCTTAGAGGTTTTTAAGGCCTGGCTTGACAAAGCCCTGGCTGGGATGATTTAGCTGGGGTTGGTCCTGCTTTGAGCAGGGGGTGGGACTAGGTGACCTCCTGAGGTCCCTTCCAAACCTGATATCAGGGCCGGCTTTAGGCCGACTCCCCCGAATCAGGCCCCACAACTTCCATAAGACAGCTGCTGTTACAGAAGTAGTACCCTCCGCTGAAGTGCTGCTGCAGACAGCGGCAGCTGATTGAGCTGCCATCGAAGTGCTGCTGCTGTCTTCGGTGGCACTTTGGCAGAGGGTTCTTCTTTGGAGGCTGCTCTTTCGAATCGGGCCCCACAATTCCTGCCTGATATTCTATGAATGGTTATCAGCATCAGGGATGGTGTGTTAACGCCTAGGAACCCCAGTCACAGTCATGTAACTAAGAGACGTCCCTGGCCCAGGATGCTCACAATCTACACAACAGCCACCACAGGAGTGACAGGCTCCCAGCGCAGATGTGGGCAGGGAGGGGCAGGAAACAGTGAATCAAACTCGGCTCTGAGCGCTGACCACACTTATTTGTCTGGTTTTAGGAGCAGGAAAACCCAGCCCCAGCACTACTGAATAACAGACTGTTCTTGTGGGTTCTGGTCATGGTGTAACAATTAATGTTTTATTCTAAGTATGAACACAAAATCACAATTGGATGGAAAGTGACTGTGCTAGTCTCAGATCTCACACTCATGAATTTTCTTCCCACACTTCCTTCTGCAAGACAGATTCTTGGGATGGGCACACTTTATCCACAACCTACTTAATGTAGAAGTAGTATTTATGGTGTTTCTCCAGCACTGAGGCCTCAGATGATCTCAGCCCTGCTGGAATTCATAGATGTGCACATTTTAAATCCTGAAGGGACCATTAGATTTAGTTTGACCTCATGTGTAACACCAGCCAGTGAATTTCTCCTGGTTACTGAGCCCAGTAGCTTGTGTTTGACTAAAGCATCCTTCCAGAAAGGCACCTGTCTGGACCGAGATGGAGAATCCACCACTTCTCTGGGGAGTTTGTTAATCACTGGCATTGTTACAAATTGGGCCTTATTTCTAGCTTGAATTTGTCTGACTTCAACTTCGAGCAATTGACTCCCGTCCTGCCTTTCTCCACTAGATTACAGAGCCCTTTAATGCGCAGTGTGTTCTCTCCGTGGAGGTACAAACACACCATGATCAAGTCACCTCTCACTCCTCTTTCTGATAAACTAACCCGATTGAACTCTTTCAGTCTGTCCATGCAGGGCATTTTCTCCAGCCCTCAAGTCTAATTTGTGGCTCTTTTCTGCACCCTCTGCACTTTTTTGAACGTCCTTTTCAAAATGTGGCCATCAGAACTGGGCATCGTGTTCCTGTGTCCACCTCACCAGTGCCGAACATGGAGCTAAACTCCCTCCCTGCCCATGATCACTGGCAAGGGCCTGTCTGGCAGAGCTGCTTTCCCGCCCTTTCTAACTGCCATTCCTGATCCCTCCCAACCAGTTCCTCCTCCCCTTGCATCTATTTTCCCTTCGTCTCGTCCCCCGGCCCCTCCCTTCTCTTCACCTCACCTTGCACCGAGCAGGGCAAAGACCAGCAGCAGGCACGTCCCACCAGTGACACCAGAACACACTGAGCCGGGGAAGGAGACAGACGGACTGAGAGCCCAGCAGCCACGGATGGAGCCCAGGAAGGAGATGGATGGCCTGAGAGCCCAGCAGCCACAGACGGAGCCCGGGAAGGAGACGGAAGGACTGAGAGCCCAGCAGCCACAGACGGAGCCCGGGAAGGAGACAAAAGGACTGAGAGACCAGCAGCCACAGACGGAGCCCGGGAAGGAGACGGAAGGACTGAGAGCCCAGCAGCCACAGACGGAGCCCGGGAAGGAGACGGAAGGACTGAGAGCCCAGCAGCCACAGACGGAGCCCGGGAAGGAGACGGAAGGACTGAGAGACCAGCAGCCACAGACGGAGCCCGGGAAGGAGACGGATGGACGGAGACCAGCAGCCATGGAGACACCTCCTCCACCAGAGACTGAGAAATGTCAGGCTGAGGGTCAGGGACCCCTGGGCCCAACATCTTTAGCTGGGATAGGGCTGGATGATGCCATTTGTTATATCTGTAAGGATTATCTGACAGACCCAGTGACTATAGAGTGTGGGCACAACTTCTGCTGGGGCTGTATCACCCAGCGCTGTGTGGGACACTCCTGTCCTCAGTGTGGAGCCACGTTCCAGAAAAGAGACTTCAAGTCTAACACCCTGCTGGGCAGAATACTTGAGTCCATCAAACAACCAGGATTAAATCCAGGACAAAGCAGAAGGGACGGGAATGTCTGTGAGGAACATGGCAAAGAGCTCACCTGGTTCTGTAAGGAGGATCGCAAACACGTTTGTGAGGATTGCAAAGGATCCTCGGCTCACCGCTCTCACGCTGTGATTCCCATGGCAAAGGCTTCCCACAAGTCCAAGGTAGGGGTGTTTTTGTTGGGTAATAAACCCCCTCAGGGCCTTATTTCCTCTCCTCTCTGGACAGGTTCAGTCTGTTGGGACCTAACCACAGGATCAGGGGCAGCAGATTTGTATAATTTTTGGTGGTGCCCAGAATGGGTCAGTTCCCCACCCCCACACTCACCTAAGGCTCTGGAGTTTGGGTACGGGAGAGGTGCAGGGTGCAGGAGGCGGTGCAGGGGGCAGGCTCTGGGCTGGGGGTTGGGGTGCAGTTCCCCAAAGCATCCTGCACACCCCTTTGGTAGCAGCTCCTAGGCGAGAGGGCCGGGGGTCTCAGTGTGCCGCTGCCCACAGGCACCACCCCTGCAGCTCCCACTGGCTGCAGTTCCAGTGGCAGAGTTGACACTCTGAGCAGGGGCAGAGGCAGCGAACAGAGTCCACACCTCTCCATGCCAGCCGCTTCCTGGCGTGGCGTGCCACGTGTACCGAGGGCGGGAGGAGGAAGCCATTTTAGCCCCATTGCCCTGCTCGTGGTCCTTTTAAATTTTTCATGTCTGGGAGATGCTCTGGGGGAGGCCTGCGGGGGTGGCAGGTGGGGCCGGGAGAGAGACCCAGCCCCGAACATTGGTGGATCACGACCCCCAGGCTCTGATATTCCAGGAGCATGGACACCATGGGCCCATATAACTCACCGCCCCTACACAGGTGCTCAAGGAACCTGCCCAAGGTGGGGACCTGCCACAGTCGGGGGAGGGAGGACCTGAACCCGGTGCCTTTCCCCCAGCCTGAACCCAGCCACAGCCCCAGACCTGAAGTCCCCCTGCTGCTGCCAGAATGGCCCTGACGGCCCGGCCCTGGAGTCCCACTGCCACAGCCCGGGTAGCCCTCCCCCAGCTCCAACCCAGCCCCGATTGGAACCTGCTGGGCTGGGCACCCCAGAGCTGCCACAGTGGGGAGAGGTGCCTTTTCCTCCCAGCCCAGGTGCTGCTGTGAAAAGGTAGAGATGGGGGGAGTCCTCTCTCCAAACAGTAGCTCCGGAACACCCTCCTTCACCCCAATTCCCTCAATCTGGCCCCATCCCATAGTCTGTACCCCTAGCCAGAGCCCTCACACTCCTGCACCTCAAACCACTGCCCCAGGCCCCTCCCACCCTCAGAACCCCTTGGCCCCACCCCCACCACATGAATTTTGTGATGTGCAGCAATATGAAGGTGAGGCGTCACACATCACCTCCCTACTGGTGTGCATAACAAAATTCATTCCACGCAGGGGTGGGAAAAATTAGACACCCACTGGTCACCACCTGCCCCCTCCTGGGATCCCCCACCACTAACTGCTCCCTAGGATCCCACTGTTGCCGGCACAGAGGGCCCGAGGGGGCAACAGCGGGGTTTGTTGCCCGGTGTGCTTCGCGCCAATGAACACACCAGGGTGGAGAAGCAGACAAAGTTTATTTGAGATCTCAAAGCGGGTACAAGGAGGCTAACACGTCTCAAATCAAGCACACTGATACAAGCAGTTTCCCTTTTTTTTATACCCAAGTTGATTCTCCCCCCTCTCCTTCCCCCTGTAGCAGTTACATCAACCTTGGCAGCTGCAGCTTGTTAGTGATCTTTCCTTCTGCAGTTATCTTGAGACCGATTTGAGCTGTGTTGCAACTGATAACTGAACTGTTACACATTCTGTTTTGAAGCCACTTAGGTTGGTTAAAGTTCATCATGGGGGGGGGGGCTTGGTTTACTTAGGCCTAGAGCAGGGGGGCTTCATTGACACTCGTGGTCTTCCACCCCCCCCCCAAGTTACCTAGGGTTATGCTTAGGGACACCAACACCACCCCATATCCAGCCCCCCCATTCCATGTCCCCTGACTGCCCCCCAACCCCTATCCACATCCCTGCCCTCTGACAGGCCCCCTGGGACCCCACCCCCTATCCAACCTTTGAAATGCAGTTTCCTGAAGGTTACTCCCAGATCAAGTTTATTCCAGCTGTAAGGAAGGAGACACAGAGTCTGGTGGTGAAAGAGGTTCTGTGATGTTTGCTGAAATGCAGATTGACCTGTTCCTGCCCCCCTCCATTACCAAAGAATGGCCACTTGGCAAGTGACTGTCCATCTACTTTGATGGCACCTAGCTAGAGGCGTCAGCTTGTCCTTTGTCTTTGAGAACCTGTTTACCCACCTCCCCAGGCTTGTTCGGTATGCACAATGTAGTTCATAGCTCTTAATACACATTTTGTACATACATTACACAGGACTACTAATGATCAGTGTGTTAGTTTTTAAATGATACCTCACAATGCATAATTTGAACATGATAGTAGCTGGTAGGGCGTGAATACAGGGTGTTTTGGTCATGCACTGAGAGGGAATGGTCTCTGGCTGTTTTTTTTCAGGTGGTTTTATTAAATCATAGAATATTATTGATAGTTCTCCCATTTCTCCTTTCAGGGACAGGCAAGCACATCAAGCAGGTACTGTATATACATTTGCCTTTGTCATTTCCCCTTACATTCCTGTTAGAGTCACTGCAGAGATGACTGAGAGTGTCTTCTTTGTAGGAGTGAAAATATGAGTGTTCAGGAACAGGAAGCCACTTCTACTCGACCGCTGGAACTCAGAGGTAAATGAATGCCAGTCTCGTAGGCTGCAGTGCCTACCCCAAGCATTCAGAAATCATGAGTCAGACATAACAAGATTGTCTTGAAAAGCACAAGATTCTAAACAAAATCAATTGTGTTGGTTTTTGTCTGTGTTGTGTGTTTGAATTTAATGATTTGAGATAGTCAGATATCAGGCTTCACTGGAATTACTTCATCTAAGATCATCAGTTGGAGATGAGTACAGCACTATACGCAATACAGGAAGAACAGGTACATTACCATCAGGGCCAGCTCTAGGTTTTTTGCCGCCCCAAGCAAAGAAAAATTTGGCTGCCCCCCGTCCCAGCCTTGGGCTTGCCCTCCCCCCCACAGCCCCTGCCACAGCTTCCCCCTTCCCTCCCCACCAGTGCCCTCCCCCCCAGCCCTGGGCTCCCCCCTTCCCCCCCCCACCTCCGTCCCCCCCAGCCCGGGGCTCTCCCCCCGCACACACCGCAGTAAACTGCTGGCTGTGATAGGTGTATGAAGCAGCACAGGGCAGGAGAGAGCAAGGAGTAACTTCTTACATGTGAAAGGCTTCTGCAGGGCCAACATATGGCTTAATAGGATGGGAAGAGGAGGTGGATCTGGAAAAACTGGTGGGGAGAATAGAGAAAAAAAGAATGAAAAATGGGGGGGGGGAAGAGAATGCTCCCCCCAGGCAGGGGGGGGAGAAATGGAGCTGAGCACAGGCCCCCCCTAACTAAATCTGCCACTGTGCTGTCCTTTACACCTGAAGTGCACTGTCCCAGCACAGCAAACACCAAGCCTCTCTTGTTTCCGACTCTGCTGCAAGTGTCTTTTCATCCAGCCTCACTCAGCATCTGGGCAGAACAGTTCTTTATCCTCTTTCACTGAAGGTTTCATCAAATGTCTAATAGATTTAACAAAAGATTTTGGTCCAGCAGCTTGGCATTTTCTGATGAAACTCCGTTTCACTGGAAAAATTCCAACCAGCTCTCCTTGGGAGGCCTCTCAGGGTATGTGTAAAATTCAAAACAAAACAAAAACCCTGCAGCAGTGAGTCTCAAAGCCCAGATGTACAGACTTGGGCTAGCCTTATAGGACTAAAAATAGCGGCGCACATGTTCCATCTTGGGCTGGAGCTCAGTCTCAAAGTAGATCTGGGCTGTGAGACTTCCTGCCATAAAGTATTTTTTACGTAGTGTAAATGTTCCCTTAGTTATTGCCTGGCATGAATCTGCATTAGGCTACTGGCTATGGAAATACACACATCATCAGCATCCATTCCTCCCCCTTTTCTGTCCGTCATTCACTTGGTGAGGAAAGCTTCTTTGTCTAGACCAGTTGTGATTGTTCCCTTGCCTGTAACTCACATTTCTAGGGATGTGGGGAGCCAGCCACTCTCACATTACTGAGCACACAGCTGGGTCCCAGTTACATTTGTCTGTCTATTGAGCTGTCTCCCCTCGATAGCTCCTGAAGGCATCTTGATGAAGTGTCAGACAAATGGCGTCTGTCTGTCAGGGCCTTGCATTTCCCACCTTTCTATCAGTGTCATAATACTAAATCCAGATCAGACACAATGTCTTGGCAGATGGAATCCAAACCGTTGGAGCGTTCTCCTAAAGTATTGAATCAGGGTAAATGACAACTTTTAATTGCTTTTGCAGGATTATTGATTTTATCTAAATAATTTTCTTCCTTTGGAAGTGAAGATTCTTGCTAATCACGCTGCAGTTCAAGATGAAACCCATACAATTTAGTTAATATTTATTTACCTTGCTTCTTCTTAGGTGATGAGGTTAGGGTTTTGGTTAAAGTAGTTGTGGGTGTATTGCATGCTGTAAGAATGTTCTTGACTCTTATATTTATCACATATGCACATGTGTTCACATAAGGGGACAGGAATATTCCAGCTGGTAGAAGGATTGGATTAGAAATTTAATTGAAATTTCAGACATTTTGCGTTTTGGTTTGGTTTAATATTTATATAATACATTCTTTTAGAGTTTGTTTTGCAAATATTAAACCTCACTTAAAGTTAACAGAGTTTTCAGTATGGGATGCTTTGAAGGGAAGGAACAAAGCAATAAAGGGCATTTAGGTGCCCAGCTCCCACGGATTTAAATTTGAGACTGTTCTGAACAGGGATTCACTGAACATTTCTTAGGTGATTTCTCAAATTGGAGTTCATAGTAGAAGCTCTCAGGTAATTTAGTGCCTATTCATTTCTGCTTGTTTGTTTGTAGTGAGATCCTGGCTACAATTGTTAGTCTATATTAGGAATAAATGGATTTTCATATGAAAGTACAGACCATTCAGAGCATCTGTGTGCAGGGGAGTTCTCATCTCTCACTTTGTCCTTGTTTCAGAGAGCAGCAGAGCGATAGGACGTCATGGTAAGTTAAGCTGTTATTTTAATAGTGTTAAAATTTCCCTGGTCCCTTTTCTTGTACAATGAAACATTAAGCCAACAGCTATAGGGTAAAAATAACCATTTAGCTGGTGGGAGGGGCAAAGAGCTAGACATCTGACTGATTTGCAGACTAGGGTCATGTTTCCTTTGCTAAAGTGGCTAGGCAGATAAACCATTTAGGTATTGCCCTTCCTGAGATCTTCTTTGTTAGTGGAAGAAACTGACCGAATACTGAGATTCTCTCTGATTGGGGCTGGGAATTTGTCATTGGAATCCTACTTTTATCCCTGGCACTAAGTCAGAGGTGAAAGTAAGGTGGTACACCCCAGTACGGCATACCAGCAAGAGTCAGTGTGCTGTACCGGGGTGGCCTGGTTTCCTCAGGCGGCAATTTAAAGGGTCTGGGGCTCTCAGCTGCGGCTGGAGCCCCAGACCCTTTAAATTGCCACCAGAGCCCTGCTGCTGGAGCCCTGGGGTAGCAGCGGCAGCGGGGCTCTGGGGGTGATTTAAAGGGCCCCGGGCTCCCACTGCCTCTACTGCCCTGGGCCTTTTAAATAGCTGCCAGAGCCCCACTGCTGCTACCCCAGGGCTCCGGGGCTATTTAAAGGGCCAGGGCGGTTGAAGCAGGGGAGTCCTGGGCCCTTTAAATAGCCCCCAGAGCCCTGGAGTAGAGGCAGGGCTCCAGGGGCTATTTAAAGGGCTCGGGGCTCCTACTGCCTCTACGGCCTCGGCCCTTTAAATATCCCCCTGAGCCCCGCTGCCGGAGCCCTGGGGTAGCAGAGGTTTAAAGAGCCTGGAGCAGTAGCAGCGGCCAAACCCTGGGCCCTTTAAACAGCTGCCGGAAACCTCGGCGGCTGCTGCTACCCTGGCGGGGGAGGGGAAGGGCACTTACTGGTACAGGGTGGGCTGGCTCAGACCCCCCCATCCCCGCCCCTTCTGCCCGAGGCCCCACTCCTTCTGGGGGCCAGAGCCGGCCCCAACCCAGCCCCGTACCGGTAAGTCCCTATTTCTACTTTCGCCCCTGGACTAAGTTCACTTTGACGCACAGAAACAAGCTCTGAGTTTGCCTCAGCCTGACATAGGGAAAAACAGGATGGTGGGAAGGTTTCAAATGCAGTTCAAACAATTATCATTAGTGCAGACCCTTGCGTGTGGGTGAAATGTAACACACCCAAAGCCTTCTGCACTCAGGCCCAGAGCCACAAAGGGACTCAGTGCTGCAGTGCCTCACTTTCAGCTAGCCACCCCCTGGCACCTACAGGGTTAGGCACCTAGGCTTCTGATTCCATGCATGAGGTGCATTAATATGATCCACACAAGCCAGCATGGGGAGCTCTCTAAGCAGGGTAATGGGAGATGCTCAGAAGAGGGGTGTGACCCTTCCAGGGACTTCATCATCTAAGTCTGAGCTGGAGGGAGGTGCCTGTCTCTGTGTGTGATCCACAGCTGAGAAGCCTCTCCTGGAGTCAGGTGCCTCAGGTGTTTATTGGAAGCAAGGCTGTGAGGCACACCTCAGGCCACACAACACAGCTGTGGGGTGGAGGAGCAGGTGGCTTCGTGCATAACCTTTAGCCCACTGATTAGGGCACTCACCCTAGTGAACACAGTGTGATCTGGATAATTTGGTAAACTGGGTGCAAGCAAGCGCTATATGTTTTAATATGGCTACATGTAAATGTATGCACGCAGACCCCAAAAGTGCAGGTCATAGTGACAGAATGGGGGATTCTGGAAAATATGGGGCGGTTATGGGGGATAATCAGCTGAACTTGAGCTCCCAGTGTGACACTGTGGCCAAAAGAACTAATGCCATCCTGAGATGTATAAACAGGGGCATCTCAAGTAGGAGCAGAGAAGTTTTTTTTACCTCCATATTTGGCACTGGTGCAACCTCTGCTGGAATCCTGTGTCCAGTTCTGGTGCCTGCAGTTCAAGAAGGATGCTGATAACTTAGAGAGAGGTCAGAGATGAGCCATGAAAATGATTAAAGGATTAGAAAACATGACTTATAGTCATACACTCAAGGAGCCCAGTATATTTAGTTTTTTACCTTTTGTTAAAGATACAGAAACAAGAAGGAAAAATAGTCAAAACAATTGAAATGTAAAGTGTTAAACAAGGTTTTCATTTTAACAGCCCTTGTTCTCATTCCCTTTATCTGGAGAGAGTTTTTAGAGAGCAAACCCACCTGTTTGACAGTCTTGTAGATGGTATTAAAGATGGTAATAACTGTTTTTTTGCGGATAAGAGAAGAATTAGTTGGAGCTGCTGTTGTTTCTGTTGTTGTTAAAGTCCCATCTGGTTTCCTACCACACAAAACAAGACAAACACACACAAAAGGGGAGAGAGAAAAAACAGGAAAGAGAGAATCAGCTGCTGACTCTCACTCAGAATGTCACTGCTGGAGAAGCCCAGCCCAGCTCACAGTGTTATCAGCCGCACTGAGACCTGAAAACTCGTAACTGTGTTGGCTGTTTGGTGTGTTGTTTTTAGCTGCTTCCTCCAGTCACAGGCTCACAGCAGTGTTGCTAAATATGCAGTCTTGGTCGACTCTGCCAGACTCCTCTTAGACAGACGGCAAAAGCTGAGCAATAGGAAAGAGAAGAGGAGGGGAGAAAAAGGACACATGATGAAGTGGGGGGAAAAGTCTCACATCCGAGGTGGTGTTGGGATTTAGCCACAGCCAGTGGAGGTGGTGATGGCATCTGAGTCCCGCGGTCTCACCTGGTCTGGTCAGGTGCCTTTGAAGCTCAGGGTGACAAAGGACCAATGGTGTCATGGTGGGTCCCAGGGAGCAGTGGGGGGTGGCAGCCATGATGATGGAGCTCAGTCCGTTCACCCCCCCCCACCACACACCTGCCAACAGTGTCTCAGAGAGCCTGACACTCTTGCCATGGGATTTTCTGGTAAGAACCCCAATATGGAGTGATAGGGGGGAATTGCCCATCCACTCATTATCTTGTCCAGCAATTAGGCCCAATTTCTGACACACCAATTTTGGTTAATTGATTTCCAGTCTCGGACTTTTCTTCTTCACCAGGCATGAGCTTAACCCAGTCCTTGAGTTATATCCGGAGGCCTCTTTGTCTGGGCTATTTCAGTCAGTCTCCCTGCTCTTTTCACCACCTTTCCCCTTGGCAGTTATTGTCGTGGGTTGTTGTGACTTTTGAGGAACTGTCACTGACGTCCCACAGAGGAGCTGACAAGCAGGGTCAGGCTGTAGGCTCAGTATCACAACAGGGTCAAAGGGAGGGGGTTTCTGCCTGCACCCCTTGGCGAGGAGCATGAAGGGATGGCGAGGGGGCTCCACCTGTCACAGAAAGGGGAGTTCATGACAGGTGCAGTGATCATATTTTTAGTCTTATAACACATTTATGATATTTTCAACTTATAATCACCTGTCCCTCTGTTCCTTGCCCTTCCCCCTCTTTCAGCTCCAACTCTCCCCCCAGCAGTATTTCTCCCTCCTCCCCGCTGCAGATCCCCTCCCTTCAGCTGCTGTTCCCCCTTCCCAGTGCCCAGGTTGTTAACCCCTTCTCTTGACTTCCCTGCAGTGCGTGTGACCCTGGATGAAGACACGGCTAATCCTGAACTCCTCCTGACTGGGGATCGGCAGGGTGTGAGATATACACACAAACAGCAGGACCTGTCTGGCAATCCTGAGCGATTTGATAAAAGACCCTGGGTGCTGGGATCTCAGGGATTCACTGAAGGGACTGTGTACTGGGAGGTGGAGGTGGGGGATGAGGTATTCTGGATGGTTGGGGTGGCCAAGGAGTCTGTGAGGAGGAAAGGCTGGATCGACATGTCCCCCAAGGAGGGGATCTGGGCCATCCACTGGAACAGACGGATACCTCCTGTTCCACCCTCCTCTCAGAGCACCCCGCCCCAGAACAGCAAGCGGATCCGGGTCTGTCTGAACTATGAACAGGGGCAGGTGACATTTTTCAATGCTGATAATGAGGCCCTGATCCACACTGTCCGTGGGGCCTCCTTCGATGAGGAGAGAATCCGTCCGTTCTTTGGGACAAAGTCCCATCTCAGCCTGCGTCCTTGCCCTGAAACGGAGGGACGGACAGGTGACACTCACCAGTAGGCCCTGAGCCCTGTCCTCTGGTGGCCTGTAAATCTGTTACAGGAGGACTCTGCAGTGTGAGGACAGACACACGAAGAGCCAGGCTTTAATCCCCAGCTAGAGAACTCCCTGATGGGAAACTCCTCTGTTCATTAACTTCCTCTTACAACCCAACTTGAGCCTCTCTGCTATGTGTGGAGGACCAGGAACTCTATGACCACTCGACATCCCATTTCTTTATAACAAAATGGGCTGTGGGTCAATAAATGAATATTAATGGGACCAAACTGAGAGTGACTCTGTTACAGCCGGCAGAGTTAGGACTCACCCCAGGAAATGGGTGACCCAGGGTCCCGTCCCGCTGCTCCAATGGCACTGTCATTAGTTATCTAACATGGAACAGCTTCAACATCACAGATTGTGGGAGCCTGACACGGGAATTTCCCGTAGCCGGTGATTAGGGCTGTTACCTGAGAGGTGGCAGAGCCCTGTTCACATCCCATGTGCTCATCAGCTCCAGGAGGACTTGAACTAGTCCGTCTCCCACAGCCTGGGTGAGCAGCTAACCCCTGGGCTAAAAGTCAGGAGAGTTACTCACCTCCTCTCCCCCTGCAGCTTCATGTAGAATTAGGTGGCCTCTGAGCAGGCCTACCGGATTGGGCTACACAAGTGAATTCGGTGGACATATGCCTCTCTTCCCCCAGGCTGTGAATGGCTGAGGGATTAAGCACAAGATAGGCACTTGGGTGCTGTGATAAATGAGGGGTGGGGGGTAGCTTTCTTTTATAGACACCCAGCCATTCAGTTATTTATAGAATACTCTTTTGCAGCTGTACCCTAATTGCCTTACTTGTAAAGGGTTAAGAGGTAAGCTTAAAATGAGTTGGCACCAATACCTTTTCAAATTGGGAAAAACTGTTGTGTGTGTGTCTTTGTTCTCTGGTCTGGAGAGACAGGGCAGCAACAGGCTGTAAGGTTTGGGCCAGGTATGGGAAACCATATGCATCATACCTAGAAACTACTCATCTGAGTTTCCAAATATGTAAGTAGATCAGGAATTTCTAGTTAGATGCGATCAGATTTAATTCTTTATTTTGGGCTTGTGGATTCCTCTGGGCTAACCCTGGGTGCTTTTCTTTTCTTTTGTTTGCTTGTATCCTTTAAGATGGACCTCAAGAAAGTAATTTTGGTGTTTAATCCCTAACAGCCTGAGTTTTCAGATGTGTTTTCTTTATTTTTTCAATAAAATTTACCTTTTTTAAGAACATGATTAGATTTCTGTGTCTTAGGAGATAGAGGTTGTGCATATGTTAGTCAGCTGATACAACAGCTAGCTTCCATTTTCTTTTGTTTCTTTCTTGGCTTCCCTGAACGAGGGGTGGAAAAGCCAAGGGGAGCTAAAAAAAAAAATCTTCCCAAGTTAGTGTTTTTTCTCTGGATTGGCAAAAGGCAGTTTTCACTTGGGTGGTGTCAGAATTACCAGCCTGGAGTGACCAGTGTTATTGTTTGGAATCCTTGCGGGCCCCCACTTTCTGGGCTCAAAGTGCCAGAGTGGGGAATCAGCCTTGACAGGCGTCTAGAGGGAAGCAGCAGCGCACGCTCAGAAGCAGAAACATAGCTGCCTAGGAAGCGTTTACTGACAAAATGTATGCGCTGAGTGAGGTTTGGCACTCGCAGGTCAGGAGGAAGCTGAGGAGTTGTTTTGTGAATCACAGTGGTGCCTAACTCTGGAGAGTGGGTACTAAAGTACTTTTCTGAATCCAGCCCATCATCCCACTAGCAGTATGGACTCATTGTCATCTCCCTCTTGGATTGTTTCCACTGCTCTTGGGGGGTCGGCATGTTACCACAAAATGTCCCCTTCTGTGGCATCTCCTACCAGGGCCGGCTCTAGGTTTTTCGCCGCCCCAAGCAAAAAAAATTTTGGCTGCCCCCCATCCCAGCCCTGGGCTCTCCTCCATACCCCCCTGCTGCTCCAGCCCAGGGCTCTCCCCCCCGCCGCTGCCCCAGCGCTGGGCTCCCCCTTTCTCCCCCACCAGTGCCCCCACACCTCCTGCCACCCCAGCCCTGGGCTCTCCCCAACCACCTGCACCCTCCTTCTGCCGCAGCCCTGGGTCACTGGTAACTTGCTCCCAGGGCGGGTCATTCAGCAGGAATTTTGGATGTGCACAGAACACAGACAGGATTGGTTCCCATATGGTTACAGAGCTGCAGTAAAGTGGAACAATTTTCAGCTTGTGTGATTGGAGGATATCTGGATGCACATTGTAAGACTGTCCTCCAGACATGAGGAAAAGTTGAGGTGCCTTTATTATTCTTTTGTTCCACTCTTTCTTTCTATGGGGAATTTGCCAATGCAATATCACTGTCTTCCTTTTAAACAAAAAAACAAACAAACAAAAAAAAGGCAATGGCTGTTGAAAATAGCAATTCCAGTCCTAATAACCACTGGGAAGCATTTCTTGCTCAATTTTATCCTACTTTTTCTACAGCAAGTTACAGTGGATCAGTATATTTGATTGGGGAGAAACGAAGTAACAGCTGCCCAAACTGAGCTTGAGCACTCCTGAATTTTGAGGTGTTCAAATCTGGAAGGCAGGTGTTGGGTGTGTGTGTGGGAGAAATGGGGGCGGGGGAGGCTGTGGGCTCCGCGGGGGAGCACGGCAGCATGTATGCAGCAGCGTGTCTGGAGCTGCGCGGAGCCAGACACGCTGGTCTGAGTGGCACAGTAAGGGGGCTGGGGGGTTGGAGAAGGAGTTCCGGGGGCAGTCAAGGGACAGGGAGCAGGGGTTGGATGGGTCAGAGGTTGGGGGCAGTCAGGGGACAGGCAGTGGTTGGCTAGGCATGGGAGTCCCAGGGGTTTGTCAGGGGACAGGTAGGGGTGGGGTCCTGGGGAAGTTGGGGGTCTCAGGAGGGGTCTCAGGACAAGGATCAGCGGTGCTTAGATTCCCGGGAGGCAATCAGGGGACAGGGAGCGTGGGGGGGCAGTTGGATGGGTTGTGGTTTCTGTGGGGGGCAGTCAGAGGGAGTGGATGGTGGCAGGTGGGGCTTCCCTCCCCCTGGAGTATCCTGTTTTTTGACTGTTAAAATATGGTCTCCCAACCATTCACAGCACTCCCAGCAGGCTGCAGCATGCTCCTTCCTTTCCAGTCAGTAGTGACCAAGGGAATGCTGGGAAATGTAGTTCTTTCCCTGCTCCAGGGCTGGCTCTCTAGGCAGGGAGCTAACCAAGGAACTAGCTCCCAGAGCCCCCTGTTGGTTCTCAGCTCCCATGCTGGATCCCTGCCGCCCCTGCAAATGGGCTGCCCAAAGCAGGTCTTGCTTTGCTGGTCTTTGAGCCCTGGTTACGAGAGGTGCTTTTTAGTTGTAATGCTAAAGGTGTAATCGGGGGGAGGTTTGGGGGCGGAACCCTGCTGTTTTGGAGAGGAGAAAAGAATAGCCGATGCGACATTGTCCACTGAGATGGTAACTTGTTTGTTTTTCCTACTTGGGCTGGGTTTATTACCAAAGGAAAAGAAGTCACGAGTCAGAGGCTACTGTCCTCATACGATCAGGGGCGGCTCTAGGCACCAGCAAAGCAAATATGTCCGCCCCATCCAACCCCACCTGCTCCCACCTGATACTTCCGGGGTACCACCAGCTGCCTCCTGATCCCCCGACTCCATTTTCCTTGGGGGAGCCCATTCTCGGTACAGGAACCCCTTCTCCCACAGGAACCTTTTCCAGCAACCTCACCCCATGGTCTGTACCCCACAGAGTTTGGCCAGGTCCCTTAGCTTCCACAGGGAGGGATCTTTCTGCACCTCGGCCTGGAACTCAGCAGCTGGGACAGGGATGGGGACCTGCTCTCTCTCACGGGCTGAGTCTGAGGCTGCAGCCTCCTTGAGCCGTGTCGCTGGGCGCTCCCTTCCCACCAGGGCAGGGTTCTGCTCCTCGGTCAAGGTACCCTTCCCGAGGTCAGGGCGCAGTGTCCCGTGCAGGCTTGGGCTACGGGTCATGACCAGGGCACCCTGGGGGTTGCTCGGCCAGTTCTCCATGTCCCCCCCCATTAACACCTCAGTGGGTAAATGGGGGTGCACCCCCACCTTCTTGGGGCCCTCCTTGTCCCCCCATTTCAAGTGTACTCTTGCCACGGGCACCTTGAATGGGGTCCCCCCCCCATCAGGGTCAGATAGCTGTTGGGCATCACCTGATCTGGAGCCACCACCTCGGGCCGGGCCAGCGTTACCTCAGTGCCCATGTCCCAGTATCCATAGACTTCCCTCCCATCCACCTCCAAGGGAACAAGGCACTCGCTCCGCAGGGACAGCCCTGCACCCACCCTGCAGACGGAGAACCTTGTGTCTGGAGCATCCAGCTCCCCAGAGAAGCTGGCCTGGGGCCCTCCTCCCTCCTGAACAGTTGACAAGCTGTCAGCCCCCCTTTCCTGGGAAGGCTGCCCCTCATCCAGCTGGGCTGCTACCCAGTTAACCCTCTGCGGGTCCAGTTTGCTTGGTCTATACCTGAGCCTGGGGCACTGGGTCTGTATGTGGCCTCTTTGGCCACAGTGATAGCAGCCGATGTCCCATGGGTCCCCTCAAGCAGGGTCCTCCATGCTTCCCCTTTGGGAGGTCCCCAGGTCACTCTCTTTCTGCATTGTGGCGGGCCTGTTCCTTTGGGACTCCTCCCTGTCATCCCCTGCCCAACTGTCCACAAACCCATCAGCCAGCTGGCCTGCGTGCTACGGGTTCTCCGGCTTCTGGTCCATCAACCACAGCCTCAGGTCCGACGGGCACTGCTCATACAGGTGCTCCAGTAAGACTAGGTCAAGCAGGTCCTCTTTAGTTTGGGCCCCAGCTGTCCACTGTAGGTATGTGACCTCACGGGTTTTACGCTGACTCCAGAACCTTTTCCGGTACATCTCAGGAGTCAGCCCAAACTCGCGGAGCAGGACCTGTTTGAACAGTTCATAGTTCCCTACCTCCGCCCCTCTCATTCGGCTGTACACCTCCACGGCGGTGGAGTCCAGTAAGGGGGTGAGAAACTGGAGCCTGTCTGCAGGGTCAACCCTGTGCAGCTCGCAGGCATTCTCAAAGGCCGTCAGGAAGGTATCCATGTCCTCTCCCTCCTTACGCTGGGCCAGGAAGCACTTACCAAAGCTCTTGGTAGTCTTGGGTCCCCCTTCACTCCCCACAGCCGGGGCCCCACTGCTCCTCAGCTGGGCCAGCTCCAACTCATGCTGACACTGGTTCTCCTCATGCTGACGCTGGTTCTCCTCCTCCAGCTCATGCTGACGCTGTTTCTCCCATTCCTCCCGCTTCTGCTTCAGTTCTTGCCTCCTTAACTCGAGCTCTTCCTGTCTCAGCTCCCTGTCACATTCCAGCCGCATCAGTTCCAGGGACGGGGAGCTCCGCCGGGATGATCCCCTGCTGGCCGCCGGGGTCAGGGTACCCTCGGTTTTGCTGGGCTTCCCCCAACCCCTCCCCTAGGTATAGGTGGGCAGGATCTCGGGATGTCCTCGGCAGCAGTATGGCCCCTCCCAGCCATGTCAGGCCCCGGGGCCCACACTGCATCCGCTGGGCGACTTCTCTCAGGGACAGGGCTTGGTTCCTCCAAGCGATCCGTCTCCTCCAGCTGGGCAATTAGCTGGTCTTTGGACCTCCCAATGTGCAGCCCCCTCTGCCTGCACAGCTCCACCAGGTCGCCCTTAAGGGGTTTAGCAAACATCTTCCTGCTGGCTACTCGCCGGCCTGTGCTCTCAGCTTCCCACCGGTTCCAGGGAGACCCCTCGTGCACCAGCCCTTCTTCAGGTCACCCCCTCTCTGCCAGGGTCGAGCTGCAGACTCCTCTGCCCCTGGGACTGCTCCTGCAACCCCCGGGGGGCCCTGTTACTGCAAAGTCCTTCGCTCTGGTCACACACTCCCAGGGGTTAATCGCCCCCTGAAACCGTCTCTCTCCGACTCTTCAGCACACCTGGTCCCCGTCAGTCCCCCTTTGCTTTACTGCTCCCCAGTCACTTACTGCAGGAAGCGCCATCCACAGGGTGCAGTACATCCCACTGCTAACACCAGTTGTCACGGAGTGTGGGGGGACACCAGGTCCTGCACCCCCAGCTTCCTGCAATTCACGATGACTCTCAGCGAGCCAGTAAAGCAGGTTTATTTAGACGACAGGAACACAGTCCAGGACAGGTCTTGCAGGGACGGACAACAGGATCCTCCCCAATTAGGTCCACCTTGGAGTTCCAGGGGCACCACAGCCCCATTGGGGGATCAGAACCCCATCTGGGCTTCCCTCCATTACACCAGCCAGCTCCTGAAAACTCTCTCTCCCCCAGCGTCTCCTCTCCTCACCTTTGTTCAGCTTCCTGGGCAGAGGTGTCACCTGGCCTCTTGCCCCTTCCTGGGTTCTCACATTACATGCTCAGATATTGTCCCTCAAGGCCAGTCTCCCATCACCCAATGCAGATGGTCCTCCCAGGCCAACACTCCCCACTCAGCATTCAAAGGCCACATTAAGAACAGTCCCAGTTCATCACACCTGCTCATAGTCACTAATAGTCGTTGATGGACCAATCCTCCATGAATTTACGGTAACTCTCCACTTAACGTCCTGTCGCTTAACATTGTTTCAATCTTACAACCCTGCTCAATTACAGAACATGCTCCATTTAAAGTTGTGCAAAGCTTTGCTATAATGTCGTTTGGCTGCCTGCTTTGTCCAGAAGTGGCAGACCTCCATCAGCTCCCTTATGCCCCCCCAAAGCACCTCCCACCCACCAGCAGGCCCTGTGGATCAGCATCTTCCCCCTCCTGCCTGCAGCAATTAGCTGGCTTGTGGCATTCGGGAGGGGGGCAAGGACTCGGCACACAGGCTCCCCCCTCCCTCCCCTGCTTCCCAAATGCCAAAAAACAGCTGATTGCCGCAGAGGGGAGGGAGGGGGGAGGCTGAGTGCCATGTCCTCGCTCCTGAACGCCGCAAACCAGCTGATTGCTACGGGCAGGAGGCAGTGGAGGGAGAGGGGAGGAGCGAGGACCCGGTGTGTGAAGTAAAGGGGAAGGAGGGGGGAGGAAGAGGCAGGTTAAGGGTGGGGGCTTGGGGGAAGAGGCGGTGTGGGCGGCCAAGGTTTGAGGCCCCCGACCCTGGTGCTTGCAGAGAGGGGAAGCTGCCGCTGCTGCTGCACAATGTGCTTCTCCTACCCTACAGCACCTTCAGCCTCCTTGCGTGCCTCATTGTCGCCAGTGCCAGTGGGCTGTGCCCGTGTGGGGTAAGGCGGGGGCACCCCCCAACTATAGTACTGTCCTGTATGGCAAAAAATAATTCCCTGCAGCGTAACCCCCCATTTACATTCATTCTTATGGGGAAATTGGACTTGCTTAACATTGTTTCACTTAAAGTCGCATTTTTCGAGAACATAACGACAACGTTAAGTGAGGAGTTACTGTACCTAGTTTTTTTTATTATTTTTTCTCTTTTTGTGATTTTCTTCACACTTCATTTGCTTCCTTGTTGGGTGTGGGGCTCTGTGGGATTAAGGTTGGGGAAGGGACCAGAGTCACAGTTGCCAACTTTCACTGGGTAAATAAGCACCTCGGCTTTCACAATAAGCCAAAAATCAAGCTAATCCCATTTCAAAACAAGGCCAAAACACGCCAATTCCTACCCCTCTATGTGACAAGATCTCGCCTGGCGAGCAGCCTGGGACTGTGGGACAGTAAAGGAGGAGGAGGGGGGAGGAAGATGTAGGTTAAGATGGCGGCTTGGGGGAAGAGGCAGCGTGGGCGGGCCAAGGGTTGAGGCTCTGTGCATTACCCTGCATAGCCACATGGTGTCACTGTTGCTGCTTAAGGAAATGCTCTGTGCATTACCCCGCGTGTCCTCCCAGTGTCACTGTTGCTTCATGAGGGAATTCATGCTCTGTGAATTACCCCGTGTGGCCACTCGGTGTCACTGTTGCTCCATGTGGGAAATGCTCTGCGCATTACCCTGCGTGGACACCCAGTGTCACTGTTGCTGCTTAAGGAAATGCTCTGTGCATTACCCTGTGTGACCACATGGTGTCACTCTTGCTCCATGAAGGAAATGCTCTGTGCATCACCCCGTGTCGCCCCATGGTGTGGCTGTTGCTACATGAGGGAAATGTTCTGTGCATTACTCCGCATGGTGTCACTGTTGCACATTTTTCTCTCTCTCTCTCCTCTAAAACTCTGTCTGTCTCTGTGTCCCTCTCTCTGTCCTTGCCTCTTTTTGTGCTGTCTCCCTTCATAGGACATGGGCAGGTGTGGTAGGTGTGCATCCCCACAGGCTAAGTCTTGTGAGCTGAATAAGTAGGGGACCAAAATCATGCAGGGTAGCAGGCGCAAAAGTGAAGTGGATATTGTTGATGTTGACTGTCTCTGTTTGAGTGGGGCTCATATAGATGCAATGTGAGAGGGAGGCAGAGATTAGGGCCAGATTTCATGCACCTTCAGAGCTATGTGTAATGCAGGCTCATTCGTGGCGTTTGCAGCTGCACTGGCGGAGGAATTGTCCAGGATCCCTCCCTGGATGAGAGTCTCTCAGAAGTGGACTGAACATCCTTCTAAGCAGATATGAACAGTCCTCAGCTTTCTGCTTCCCACATAACTGGCTTTGAGTAAGCTGTCAGTTCTTTGAATTCCTCATTTGTATTCCCTGTAGTATTCTTCATAGGCTGTGTGCTTCCTCATTGGGTATGGGGCTTCAACAATGCTGGCTTTGGCGGGACAATTCTGAGAGTGCCAATTCAGGACAATTGATTAAATCAGGGCAGTTACAGCACAATGCTGGGGTTCCTATGTACACAAAGGCAAACCAGACAAGTCAAACAGAGAAGACTTCCATTTTACCCCACTGGCTAACCATAAGGCACAGCAGCAATTCCCTTAGTCACTCCAGTTTCCCACTATCACCACCAGTGCCTTGCGTTATGGGGACCAATGGTTATGAAAACCAATACCCCAGTAAAAGAAAAAGGGTTCTTCCGATCCCAAAAGAGCAAGCCTCAGACCCAGGTCAATATACAAACCAGATCTTACCCACAAATCACTCTGTTGCTAGTCCTTCAGAAGCTAAAGGTTTATTCATAAAAGGAAAAATATATAGATGAGAGCTAGAATTGGTTTAAATGGAATCAATTACATACAGTGACGGCAAAGTTCTTGGTTCAGGCTTGTAGCAGCGATGCAGTAAATCAAATCTCTGGAGTACATCCCCAGCTGGGATGGGTCCTTCAGTCCTTTGTTCAGAGCTTCAGTTTGTAGCAAAATCCCTCCAGAGGTAAGAAGGAGGATTGAAGACCAGACGGAGGAGCTGCAGAAACCTTTTATAGTCTCTTGTCATGTGTCCTTTCTTTCTTTGTTCCAGAGACAAGCATTCCAGCACATGGCATGAAAAAACCTCAGAGTTCTGTCCATAGGCAGATCCCTGCCATCCTGAGTCACAAGGCCTATCTGCCTTCTCTCAATGGGTCAGTTGTGTAGCTGATGGTCCTTAATGGGCCATCAAGCAGGCTAGGCAGAGCTGATGCCAAATTGTCTTGGGTGTCACTGAGAAGCATAGCACAAGTTTATAAGTATTGGTTCTATACTGTTTGTATTTCAGTGTTAAATACAAAAATGATGCACACATACAGCTGAACCAGGAAATCACAACCTTTCCATAGACACTTCACACGGCAGAGTAAGGGGTCAGAGTCTGCTGTGAAGGGTGACTAAGTAGGGTGCCGTTACAAGGGGTGCTTTTTGGTGTTATGGCTAAAGGTGTCACAGGAAGAGGGTTGAGGGCAGAGCCCCGCTGTGTGGGAGAGGCGAAAAGAAGGGCCTATGAGATGTTGCTGACTGACATGGGCATTGGGTGTGAGAGTGGAGCAGTGACTGTTGGTGTTAAATCGGTCTCTGTTCATCAAGTGGGGCCGATGTAGATGGGATGGAAGAGGGAGGCAGGATGAGGACAAGATTTCAAGCACCAATAGAGCTGTGTGTAGGGATGGCTCATGCTTGGCTTTTGCAGCTGCTCTTGCAGAGGAATTGGCCAGGAGCCCCAGCCAGAGGAGAAACTGGCAGAGGTGGGCCTGAGCAGCTTAACTGGGTATGTGTAAGGAGTCAGTGTTCGGAACTGCTCATCTGTAGTTTCTGTAGTCACAGGCTGTTTGCTTCCTCGTTGGATATGGGGGTCTGTGGGATTAAGGCTGGGGAAGGGATCACAGTCACAGTTGCTATCTTTCACCGGATAAATAAGATCCCTGACTTTCACAATAAGCCAAAAACCAAGCTAATCCCATTCAAAACAAGGCTAAAACAAGCTAATCCCTAAGAACCCCAACACTCTGTGTGACTAATCCCTCCTGGCGTGCAGTCTGGGACTGTGGTGGGCCTGCTGTGTACCCCGACTCTCTTCCCCTCTTTGCCCCTGCTTGCCCCGTGCCTTTGGCTGCTGGCAAGCAGGGGCTGGGTGGCGGAGGGGGGAAGCAATTTAAAAAAAGAAGCAGCAAGCTGCAAGGTAAACAAGCAAGAAGCCAGCAGCCAAAAACTCGCCAACAGGCAAGTCTCAGCCAATTAAGCCAAAACCAAGCCCAATTTCTCTGTTTTTCCCATGGGTTTGGTGTGTCTGATGCTTTGTACATTACTCTGACAGGTCACCATGTGTGCCACAGTTGGCCTGAGGGAAATGCTATTGTTATCGCTGTTCCTTCATAAGGGAAAAGGGTTTGTGTGTTACTTGGAGTGCCCACCCAGTGTCACTGTTGCTCTATGAGGAAAATGCCTTGTGCATTCCCCCCATCTGGTATCACTGTTGCTTCATTAGGGAAATGCTTATCTGTTGTGCCCACTCTTGTCCCCGTGCGGTCCCTGGGGGGGAACCCCTTTCAGTGAGACAGCCTTTCTCAGGGGGTCCACTCTCTCTTGGGTGTTCAGCTCCTCCACCTCCTGGAACTGCACCACTCTGAGCCTTAGCACACGTGTCTCTTGCTATGGGCAAGTCTTGCTATGGGCTTCAGCGAGTCCCCTTGCTCTGGACCCCCAGGGCCTCCTCACCCCCGAAGGGGTTGATGCAACCCTGTTCTCTAGCCTGGAGTGACACTCAGCCAGCGTAACACAGGAGGGTTTATTGAGCTTTTGAACCCAACATAGGAAACTCTCAGAGCCTCAGGCCTGGCCTTCCTCAGCACAGCACATCCAAGTCTCCCCTGCATCCAGGGGGGCTCTGCCTGCTCTCTGTCTCTCCAGTCCTGAACCCCCCTGCTTCCTGCCCCAAGCCCTGCCTCTGTCCATTGTCTTCTCTCCAGGAAAACAGGGTCACCTGGGCCTCCTCTCCTCCAGCCCTCGCTGGCTGGAACTGGCTGTTAGGTCACCGGGGTTCTCGCTCCACAGCCCATTGTCCTCCCACTGGCTAGAACCAGTTGGGACTCCTGAGCTAGGCCTCTGGGTTGCCAGTGGCTGGGGTATCCATTCTCCAGGCCATCAGTTGGGGCCTCAGGTTCCCTCGCTGGTCCTCGTAACAACAAACTCCCTCTGGCCTCACCTCGTTAACCCAGTAACACCCAGAGTCACACGCCCTCTGCACGCAAACCATTGGAAAAAACAAGGAACCAAACAAGAAAATCCCCCACATTGTCACACTCTTATTGTTCAACGGAGCTGTCCGCCATGGCAACCGGGACAAGTGCTGCAGGAAGTGGGGCTACTCCAATGAGACCCTGTCCCACATCCTGTGTGGATGTCAGCACCACTCCGGAGCCTGCCGGTCATGCCACAGCACCATCCAGAACCGGGTGGTGAAAGCCATCCCGCCGTCCCTGGGGAAGCTCACCATCGACCCCACCATCCTCGGAACGGACAGCCAACATCGTGATGGATACGGAAAAGAAGATGATCCTCATGGTGGACATCACGGTGCCGATCGACACTGTCAGTACCAGGTAGAGTAATTGAGAACACCGGTCAGGGAAATAACCCACTTCCCTCTTTCCTTGACAAACCAAGGGACTTACCCCACCCGTATACTTAGTATTGGTATGGTGCAAGGGTCAGCAACCTAAGGCATGTGAGCGGATTTTTAATGGCACACTGCTGCCCGCCGGAGTCCCAAGGACATAAAACCAGTGAGGGGCAGAGTCTGCGCCCCCCGAGAGAGGAGCCACCTCAGCGGCCTGGCCATGGGCTCCTGCGTCCTCTCACCCGGTGAGGAGCCCTGCCCCGGGGGCATGGAGGGGCCAGCTCACCTGGGCCACCTTGGTATAGTTGGCCATAGTGGATTGGCATTGTTCCAGGGGAGCAGGTTTGCTGCTGGACCCAGACCCGACTCCCGGCGGCAGGAAGGGGGAGCAGGGATGGTGGAGGCGGGAGAGGCTGGCAGCAGCAGCAGCAGCAGCGACAGCTGCTGAGCGTCCCTGGGAGGAGGCGCCCAGCTGTGGCCATGGCTCGGTACCTGCTGTTCGTGAGCTGGGAGGAGCAGAGAGCTCAGTGGCCTGGTGGGGCTGAGCACGTAGTAGGTGCGGGCGAGTGGGAATTGGTGGTGGCCAGAGAGCCCTGGGGTGAGGAGCTCACATACTGCGGGGTTATGTGCCGCCAGGGGCAGCTCCTCCAGACACAGCCAGAAGGGACTCTCTCGCCGCAGGCACTAGTTGCGCTTGTGCAGTGTGCCATGGGGCCCTGAGTGGGTGAGCTGGCTGGGGGCCGCAGGAGTGGGGGGAGCCCTCTTCCCTGACCCCCCCCCAGCCCCCTGCCCTGACCCCCCCCACACCCACCCAGCCCTCTGCCCTGAGCCCCGCACATACACCAGGCCTGTGCCCTGAGTCCTGTGCCCTGCACACACCTCTAGGCCCCTGCCCTGGGCCCCCTTCATACACACCCAGCCTTCTGCCTGACTGCTTCACCCCCACCCATGACTCCAGCCCTGACTCTGGCACCCTCCCACATCCCCATTCACCCCCCCACCCTCAGCACAAATGGGAGCTCCTGCACACACCCCTACACACATTCCCACCTGTACCCCTCACACCAAATGGAAGCTGCCCCAGTAAGTGCCCCACACCCAAACCTCCTGCCCCAATCCTGAGTCCCCTCCCTCATTGTATCTCCTGGCCAGACCCTTCACCCTCATCCTGTGCTCAGTGCATACCCACTCTCAGCTCAGTGTAGAGACGAAGAGAATGGGCCAGAAGCAGGGAGAAGGTAGCTACCCGCTGTATGTGGGGAGGACCAGGACTCCAGACTGGCAGCGAGCTGAGCGGGTCTGGCAGCAGGGATGTCAGCTGGCAGGAGCCCGCAGATGGAACCCCTGAGCGGCAGTGGGCTGAGCTGCTCAGCCCGCTGCGGGTCTAGGGTCCTGGCCAGTGGCCCCATCCAGACAGCTGCTAGTCTGGGATTCTGGCTGCCTGACTCTTGCCAGCTGGGGTCCCGACTGCAGGCCTCGCTCAGCCCATTGCTGGCCTAGGTGAAAAGAACCCCAGACCAGCAATGGGTTGAGCGGGCCAGCGGCGTAAGATCAACATTTTAATTTAATTTAAAATGAAGTTTCTTAAACATTTTGAAAACCTTGTTTATATTATTTAACTAAACTATTGTTGTATTGTAAAAGAGACTTATAGAGACCTTCTAAAAATATTCAAAAGTATTACCAGCACTCGAAACCTTAAATTAAAATGAATAAATGAAGACTTGGCACACCGCTGCTGAAAGGTTGCTGACCCCAGGTATAATCAATGACTTGGACTCTGGATACATTCTATGGGTGGTGTACCTGAGATCACTTATCCGCTGTGGTTTTAAAAATGCCTGCACCCCAATCTGGGTTTATGGTGGTTGTGTTATGTAAGTATATTATGAACCTTGTAACGGACACTTGTAATCCCTCAGAACCTAAGCCTGACCCCAGCTGTACAGTGCCTTCCTTCGTAATGTTTAAAATCATACTTACACAAGTTACCTTCTACACTCTCATTGCCTATTTAACATTTTTATTGAAGTTATTTTAATTAAAATGATGAAATGTAGATATGGTTGTTGGGGACGCACTTGGCATAAACCAGGTAACTTTAAAAGGATGGAAGGCCATGAGAGCAGATGAAGTCCTCTTGCTCTGAGCCATAGTGTACCAACTCTCCTCCAGACTCCATGTTTGACCCCGAGTTGCCCTTGTGAAAGGGGTGACTACTTCTAGAAGAAAGAAACTAGTAAGAACTGGTTAGTAGGTAGGCAGACTTGGTTCTGGGCGGGTAATGTTCACGTCATTAACCAAAACAGTAACTTGTTATGTTTAAGTATAAAAGGTATGTGAGTTGTTTGTTTCGCGCGCTTTTGATTTGAGCCCTGTGTGGCTCCTGATGCCTATTTGATATCTCAAATAAAGTTCTGTTTGCTTCTCCACCCTGGTGTGTCCTTTTGGAGCGGCGCACACCGGGCAACGCACTCAACCACTGCCACCTCGGGCACTGAGTGCCGGCAACAGTTTGGTCAAAGCCAGACGACAATTACTTAGGGGTGCTATTGTAAGTTACTATAAAAAGGGCTGCACTAGCTGGAGCTGAACGCGTATCATCGCCACCTCTCCCCACACATGCTCCAGGTACTGGCTCCATGACTTACTGGGATGAACAAGAAAAAGGATGGTACATTGTGAGAGGGACCTAGAGCGTTTCAGAGCTGACAAGCCCGGGGAGGAGATGGCTGCTCCCAGGTATGATGGTGATGGGGCCCATTAAGGTATCTGGATAGAAAAGGCAGGGGCAAAAGCATGTGGTGGGGCACAGCTGAGGCTGAACATTAACTGCCAGGGGTGATGAGGGCAATAAATCATCCCCCCCGGGCCCCAGACTGGGAATCGTCTGAGCAGGAGGCATGGACAAGGTCAGCAGCCTCTCTATGGCTGCCCTGGTCAGGGGCAACCTTGAGCGCCATACGCCAGGGACCCGCCCTGCCCTGCTGGGCTTCTCTACCCGCAGCTGGGCAGCCGCGGGGAGCGGGAAGGCCGGGCTGAGCCGCCCTGCTGGGCCCAGACCCTGACCCGCGGCCTGGTGTGTCTCCTCCCTCTGTGGCTGCAGTGATGGGGGGGCCCTGCCCCCCCCCCCCAAGGAGAAGGACCATTGTACCCACATGGGCCAGTGCCCTGGGTGTGTCCCTCAGCCCCACACGTGGGGGGGGGAAATGAGCTCGGGCAGCCCCCTGGGGCCGGGTCCGGTGTCCCGCCCCCCAGCTGCCGCAGTGACCCCTGGGGGGGGGTCTCCACTATTTGGGCAGCGACCCCCCCCCCAGGGGAGTTTCTGGCCCAGTCAGGGCAGCGTGAGGGCGCAGCGGCTTCAGCGGGTGCCACTGAGCATGCGCCGTCCGTGGTCCGCGCGCCTGCGCAGTCCCAACCCAAGCAGCCGCTGCCGAACCCGCTTCCGGGGTCCAAGCCGGTGTCGCCGCGTCCGCGGGGCGGGGCCAGGCGGGGCTGGGGCCAGGCTGGGCTCGAGCGCGCGGCCGCGCCCCGATCCTGGCGCACCTCGGGCCGGAAGTGACGTGGGCCCAGCGCCGGGCGGAGGGGGTCCCGGCCCGCTCGCTGATTGGCGGAGAGACCCCGGGGGCAGCCGCGCGCGTGGGGCGGATCGAGACTCCCGGAGTCGGGGGTGGGGGAGGGGCAGAGGGTGTGAAATGGGGGGTCAGGCGGGGGAGGGGCAGACTGGTTCAGCGCCAGTTTCATACCTGGGTAGGTTTTGGCGGGTGTCTGGAATGGGCACCACGGACCCACATTCATCTGCCTCCCCACGTGGTGTCTGTCTAGGTTTTGGCTCGGATTGGTTGGCTCTATGCTGCAGGCAACTGAAAATAAGGACATTGATTCCAGTTGTTTCAGTCTCATTCCCTTTATTCATTAATTGGGTAGTAACTTGTTGGGCTTTGTCCATATCATTAGTAATGGTATAAAGTGGGTCTCCTTACGGGCTAGTAACGATTTCAGCTGTAACTGTAGTGGGGGAATGTAGGCAAGAAAGGTGGGTCATAGGGGGTTACTCTCCTGACCCCCAGCTTCCCCCCCCAAAAAAAATTTCCCCACCTGTTGCTGTCCCAGCCCATCAGGGTAAGCAGCTGCTGCACCGGGACAGTTTGTTAATTTAGCTTTATCTCCGTGATGGCCCAGGAGCCAAAGTTTGCTGACCCCTGAATGATAGGGTTGGCTTATGAATGGGTCATAAAATTTTTCAATTTGTACTTACACATCTTGCGGGGGTCGGCTTATAAACAAACTGGCTTATGATCGAGTATATACGGTAAGTCAGGAACTCTTCCCAATCTTAAGGCTTGTAGTGCATTGGTGATTGCACTTGCGACATCTTCCCCATATGCAGAGCATATAATCTCTTTTCCTAAATGTTGATCCCTGTGCTGATCATCGTTTAAAGGGATTAACTGTTTCATTTTCTGTTGAGTCTTATTAAACAGTTTGGTTATGTCATGCGTATTATAAACAGTAAATTGCTCTTCCTGTTTTGCTTTGAAAGGTAGCTATAATGAGTACCTCATATCGTCCTTCAGCCTCATATTCAAGTTTGTGTAAGGTTAAACTTCCTCCTGTTATCAAATTATTACAACTGGCGTTGTCTCCCCAAGTTCCATAAGGTGTCGCGTGTTTCAGGGAAGTTGAATTAGTTATTGAGGAGGTAAAGGTTTTACAACTGAAGGACATAAATCCACACCATGTAGAGGTGAAGCATAGGAGTTTATTACACACAGCGCTGGCAGAGTGTCACCTTGCTTATTAGGCTCAGAGACACCGTCAATCAATTGATTACAATAGAATATATGGATTTTCCATGCGCGGGGGAAAGTGACAGGGTAGGCAGTTCCACACCCTGGGATAGGTCTAGCCGCAAGACAAGATAGCACATTAGCCAATGGTTAACAGGTTACATAATGTCTCCGCCCATGGTCTTAAGTTAGCCTGTTAACATTTAATTAATACTTATATATTTTATCCTAATATTTTATCAATGTTGAATTCTGATTTGGGGTACATAGGAATGGAGTAGCTCCTCTGATTGTCAAGCAGATACATTCCTAGGAGTTAAAACAAAGAAACAGTGAAAGTATATGGCAATAGAGATTGTCTCCTCTGTGTTTTAAGGCAGGCATCGGTCCCTGGGAAGGGAAGGTGGGAGGATGCCATAACTTATAATGATATGCGCCAACTTTTCATAAACTCAAGGTTGGATCTGTGGGAAGAATGTCTCCCTATAGAACAAACTAACAACCGAAACAGGACTTCTTTGTTCAATCTGCAACTCTGAGTAAGACACAATTATTCAGTTCTCGGCTCTAACACCTGGCAATTTGCTGGCTTCCACACTGACTAGGCTTATTTTGGCAAAGCAAGGTTATCTTTTGTTTATTCTGCTTCTCTTAGCTGATCACTAGTTGCTAGGCCTCTGGTCCCTTGACCATACTCTGGAGTTTGGGTCTGGAAAAGAGCTGACACAATCCACATACCAGGTTGTTATATAAAATGCACATGGATTTTTAACCCTTCAGTCCGTCCTCTTGACCCTAGGGTTCCCTAACCCGCCAGGTCACATATACCAATTTTAATGTACTCAGCCTACTGCAGAGTTGCCGGTAAAGCACCAGTACCATCAGGAATGTCAGGATAGACTCCCCACATAACTTGACAAAATAGCACCCAGATCCATCCCCAGGGGACTTTTTCCCCTGAGATGGCATTGCCCATAATCATCATTTTAACCTCCACGGCCTGGTTCTTTCCCTTCAAGTGCTTCACATGGGCCTGGTCCACGGTTTTCCCTATCTGAATGTACCTCAGACGGCCTTCCCCAATATGCCTCTGGGCTTCGGACACCAACTCCTCGGTCTTCGCCTGCAGGGCCTGTAGCCCCTCCTCGAGATACTTACTGCTGTAGTGCCATTCCGGATCCCATGTTAGGTTACCCATCATTGACGCAGTACGGTGGAGCCGCGTCCCATCAACAGTCGTGGTTGACCTTCGGGGGACCATCATGCACACGGATGGATGTCTCGAGGGGCAGGGCTTTCCATTTAGCTTGATGGAGTGGTTCTGGGCAGTCGCTGGGGACGGGATATAGGGTCCCACATGAGGGCCCCTGCCTCCAACAACTCTCCTGTAGTGCCTTTATTTTTTTTTTTTTGTTTAGCATTTTGGTGACACTGGTGACTTCTATTTTTATATATTATTATATGTGGATACAGAGATGAGAGAGAGAGATGAGATATTTTCTAGGATAAATCGACTGGCCTTAATAGTATCCAGTCCTCCCCCTCTGATTAGGAGATTATAGCATCTGCCGCCTTGATTCCAGCTGGTCCTTCCTTTTCAGCTTGGTGTGCTATGGTATAGGTGTTGTGTAAAAATTAAACTGCAAACCATCCTGCAAGGGTATCTCTAGTAATCCTCCTCTGTCTCAGTTACACTCCACAATTTGGTTTGTTAGGCTAGTAATGTTTCTACTCATTTTTGAGGCCTGACTTTGTATATTGTCTGTTCACTACCTCTAAAGGAATCTGGAAACAGGATTTGTTCAGGCGTGACACACAATTGGGTGGTTCCACTCTGGTTACCATTTGACATGACAATAATTTGTTTAAATAAACATGCCAATTGGGGTACCTGCCTCCTTCCTTTTTGCTTCTTTGCTCCATCCTGAACAGGGGCGGCGGGCAACTTTTAACCGCCCAAGCAGTAGCAGTCATCGGAGGCGGCGCCCGGCGCGGGGCAGCGGGACCTCCCGCGGGCATGACTGCAGAGGGTCCCTCACAGGTACCCCATGTGGTATAATTGGCGCATGATCTTTCATGAGTGTTTGTTTTCTTTCTCCACAAATTTGTCGTCCCAGGGGCCACAGCATCATCAAAGAGCCTCACCCTGTTCAAAGAGGTAGCTCCTACACTTCCAAGATTCCTTCCAAAAACGCCGTAATCTCCAGTACCTGACACCAGCGGATAACAGGGCAGTCAGTTGTTATCAAAATTGAAATGTTACTAGCCTCCCTGTTTTTGTGAGCATCAGTGTGTGATTTTGTTTGGACCTTCTTGCATTCTACTGTATGCTCATGTCCTAACCACAGTGCCACCTTTACTTCTGGCCAGATTTGTTTATTGGCCACTGCACGTGTTTTGGACAAGCTAAAGTGTTTCCTTAGTGCGGCAATTAAAGCAAAGCAAACCTGGAGGAGGGGGGTTAGTGACCCATTCCCAGTCCTCCTTTTCACATGGCACACGACTTGCGTCCTTCCTCATGCATCACAGGGACAGCAGGAGACACAGCAGAAGCCTCCCCATGGTCGCTCTGGTTGTCCTGGTCACCCTTCAGTCCTTCTTCCTTCTCCTCTTGTTCACCCGTGGAAGCATTGTTAGTATTGACAGATGCTGATTTAAACAATTTTAATTGATTTTGATGACGCCAAAATGTTTTAAATTTTCCTTTCATCTGTGCACATGTATTAGTAGTTAGAAGGACCTTTATAGGGCCTTGCCATCTTGGCTTTAGAAATTCCTTTAACCCCTGGATAAATGCGACACATTACTAAATTCCCAACTTTAAATGCAGGTTTGTCTAGACTGCTATTATTATTCAGCTCGGTTTGTTTGTTTTTTTCTGCTGGGTTGTATAAATTCTTTAACTCTATGTCTAATGCCTTGACGTAGTTTTGCAGCCTGTCTGCAAAAAGCCCAGATCCCCCTGCAGGGAGGGTCACAGTGCTAGGCATTCTCCTTGCTCTTTCTGTCATTAGCTCAAAGGGTGTCAGTTGAGTCAGCCTATTTGGGCTTTCTTTGATTTGATACAACATAGCAGGAAGAATAGGAGCTCATCCTTCTCCTGTATCCAGTATTGCTTTTGTTAAGGCTGTGTTTATTGTTTTGTTTATTGTTTTTGATTATTTTTGAGCTTTCAGGGTGGTATGGTATATGGAATTTTTGCTTTATTCCTAGTGCTTTACATGCCTCTTTTATTACTCACCCTGTAAAGTGAGTTCCTTGGTCAGAGTCTGTTGACAGTGGCAAACCTCATCTGGGTATTAGCTCGAATCCTGGCAAAAGAAATCTTGTTGTGGCAGTACAGTTCTTGGTTGGGAATGCCTCTACCCATTGGGGAAAGGTGTCAATAATTTCCAAAATGTAAGTGTACCCTCTGCTTTGTGGCAAGGGTCCAGTAAAATCAATTTGCAAATTTTGCCACAGTCCCTCTGGTCGTGGTTGGTGAATCAGAGGCACTTTTTTTTTTAACCTACATTTACTAGTGCCTATGTTACACATTTTTAGAGAAATCATAAAGCATTTTTGTTTATGGCTGGCCACCACCAGTATTTCAGGGCGGCCCTCATTTGTCTCTACCTCAGAGGAGCTGGAGAGTGGATGCCATGGCGCAGTAGAGTCTGTATGGACTCCGGGGCTACCAGCTCCTCCCCCCCGGCCCATACCAGAGGTGAGTTTTATACACACAGCCTTGTTTTTTTAACTTTCTTTTCTGGGCTTATGGTTGCATGTAGCTTTTTAAAATTTACTTCCTTTTTTTGGCACTCTAGCTGCACAAACCTTAATAGGACTTGCTTGTGCAATTTTTTTTGAATGTTTATTTCCCCAATAATTTTCTTTGTTTGTTTTTTACTTGAGATTTAATTGTGTGCTTTTATTTTTACTACTGCTAGTTCTGATGGTAGTTTGGCAGCTTCTGTTAGGCCTTGAATTGCTTTCATATTATTAATTTGCTTGCCAGTTGTTGTTATAAAACCCCTGCATGACCACACGTCCTATCCAGCCCCACCTTCTCCTTCTAATTTCTTCCTCTGCTGGGAGTTGATGGGTTGGGGTGACGGGCATGAATGATGAATGAATGATGACCACACGTCCATGTAGTCATGCACTACTCCAAATGCATATCTGCTGTCTGTGTATACAGTGAGCTTCTTGCTTTTCCCCGCTCTCAAACGTTCAGTGAGGGCTGTTAGCCTTGCTTCTTGGGCCGACTTTGATCCTTCCATCTGACCTGAAGCTATCACTTTCCCATCACCGAGTACCACTGCCCATTCTGTATGTGGCACTCCAATTTTATGCTCTCTTGATTTATTTACATACAAAGCTATATCTGGATTTTTAATGGCTTTTTTAAAATTCTTCCCAACACTTCCTCTTCTCTATAAGACATGCATGTACCTCTCCCTTTTTGTTCAGACATTTGGCTACATTTATTTTTTTTGTTTTTTACTATGGAGAAGTTAGGGTTTTGCAAGCACAATGTTGATGCCCACTGACTCCTCTGGGCATCTGTTAAGGAGATCAATGAGTGTATGGGGTGTATGGAGCACGAATTTCCCTGTGACAGTGTATGATTCACAAGCTTTCACAGCTCAGGGAGCTGCTATGAACTCTGGTAATCCCTGGGAGACAGGGGTTTTAAGGTAGGTGGGTATGCTCCCTGAAGCTGGCTTAGCACAGCTCCATATCGGGTGAGCCCAGGCTGGGGGCGGAGGCTAAAGCCTGTTTTATTTTTATAAATGCCTCCTCTTGTTGTGTGCCCCATATTACTAACTCATTTGCAGGCTTTCCCCCTCCAGTGAGGTTTTGAAATGGTTCCACCATCTCTTGAGTGCTCCGGTATATAGGTTCTACAGAAATTAAGGAGTCCCACGACCTTCCAGACTTCCTTAGCTGTCCGTGGTTTCTTTAACCCTAAAATTGCCGGCTTTTTGTCTACTGTGAGTGCCTTTTCTCCCTTGGACATGTTATGCCCTGGGTATAAAACCTTCTGCAATTGCAATTGAGCTTTCTTCGGGCTTAATTTAAGTCCTGCCATGCAAAGATATATAAACAGTCTGTCTAAGGTTTTTAAATGGTCCTTTTTATTTGAACTGGCAGTTAGCAAATTATTTACATACTGTAGTATCACAGTATCCCCTTCCAAAGGCACTGGTGCTATTACTTCTGCCATTGCCCTGTGGAGGATGGAGGGAGAACTATGGAACCCCTGAGGTACTCGGGTCCAAGTGTACTGCTGGTCTCCTACTGTAAATGCAAATTTCTCCTGACTCTCCTTTGCAATACTCCAAAATCCATTAGCTACATCCAGGACTGAGAATACTGTGTGTCCTGGGGTTAGCAAATTCAGAATAGTGGCAGGGTTTGCCACAATAGGATGTGCCTTGGGAGTCACCCGGTTAAGGTGGGTGTAGTCTATAGTTAACCTCCAGGTCCCGTCTGGCTTCCTGATGGGCCAAACTGGGGAGTTAGTTGTGGAGGTGGTTTTTTAAATTACCCCTCTAGATTCTACATTAGTGACTATATATTTAACTGCCTCTAAGGCTTTGGGTTTAATAGGATCCTGCCTGCGGGCGTTGTGAGTTGGTCCTTCTACAGATATAGGGTTTACTAGCCCACACTCTTGTTTATCTGTTGCCCACACCTCAGGGTGAAGGGAACACGGGGTTTCTACTGGACACCCCCCCCCCCCCGGTGTTAGTACCCTATTACTGGCAATCATGGCTATATTTTGAGATGATTTTTCCTGTTTGGACCCTTTGGCCCATTCAATGCAGCTAGCTCTGGGGTTGGTTACTCCCACGAGCTCCTTAAGGAGATCTATGCTGCACATTGTGTCTCCCTGCTCGGGGCAAACCCAGATTTGACTGACTGTGACCATATCTTCAAATTATATTTCTACTGCCTGGCTAAGGGTTGCTTTTAATTTTCCCCCTTTCACCCCTTCAATCCATATGGTTCTACAGGTCAGGGGAAGATCTTGGCTGGTTATTGATACCGAGGCTCCTGTGTCTATTAACATGTTGCACTGTCGGCCCCCCACTCATGCGTTTAGAAACATCCTGGGGTCGCCTTCAGTTCCAGCCACAGAGGCCGCTGATACCTATTTGCTAGCCAGGAGTTTGAGCAACTCCTGGATTTGTTTATCCTTTCCTTGTTCTTGGGCCCTAGTTGTATCAGTTTTATTTTGCTCGTTTGGCCACTGCCCTTCTTTATCAACCTCTGGGGTGGAAGCAGACTTCCTGTCAGTGGCTGCTCCTTTTACAGTTACTGCATGTTTTTATTTTTACAGTTATGTGCCAGATGTCCAGGCTTATTGCAAGTGAAGCAGCTAGTGGTTCTTACTGCATGAATTGCTACAATTTCCTCGGAGGGGGTGGTTGCTGCTACCTTCCTCTTTTTTTCTGTTTTCTATTTCTGTGGCCCATCTCATTACTGCTGTGTACGTCTCTCCCACCGAGATGCCAAATGCCAGGACTGCTTGGTGATCTGCTGACAGCCCTTCCTTTAGGATTTGAAGGGATATATCATGGTCTCAGGATGCTATATTCTCCAGACCTGGATAAGCTCAGAATGCATTCCATTTCTTTTCAGCATAGGACATGGCGGACTCCCCCGTCTGCTGAACCACAGACTGCAGAGCCCCCCAGTTAGTGGTCTGGGCTCCTAGAACAACACACAGGGCATTCCTGAATTCTGTTACAGTGCCTGTGTCTGGGTTTGGGATTCCTGCCAGTTCTTTGGCCTGATCCCCTCCCGCTGGGATCTTCAGCCCAGCGCCCCATCTTCCATTTATTATCTAGGTTCTCCCCCACATCCCTGGGACACTTGCACTTGGCCAGGATGCGAATGTCCTTCCTGTGGAGGCCACGTATTTCAGTCAGGCCGTCCAGCTTGTCCCAGAACTCAATATTCTTGTTATCACGCTTGAGTTTGGGTAAATCAGACAGTAGAGCCTGTTTTTCCTGGGGGGGTGGGGGGTGAAGGAGTGGTTAATTTTAGTTGTCTCTGTCTTGAGTCCCCTTACTGGTTCACCTGCCGGATTAACATTTATGAACCTCCTTAGCTGTGTTTTGATTGGAGCTGTAAGGGAAAATCTACAGAAAGAGCTTTGGTCAAGCTAGTAGGCCTAAAGTATTAGCTAAGCTTCCTTCTCTGTGTAAAGGGCATAGAAAGGCAAAGTAGAGTGGAAAGTCCCCAGACACACTGGTTTGCAATAACCATGCTTGTGAAACATAACCACAGTGGAAGCGTTAGAAAAGTCAAACCACAAACTAGACTAGGAATAACAAGAACAGGAAAGGCCCAATATGGAAAACCGATTGTTCAGCTTGCTTTTGACCTGTATCATATTTTGCAATATATTCTAAATAAGGTAATTTATGTGTAACGTATGTGTAATTGTTTGTGGTTTTAACTTTAAAAGGCTTGTGTGAGTTTTAGCTCTGGGGGACAGTATTCCAATAGCTGTCGCCCCCTGCGCGCTTGTAACCAATAAAGGAGCCTCAGGCTGAGCTGATTCAAAATCAATAGTGTGGTCCTTTTCTACAACAGAGCCATACGCTGTACTTGCTCCTCTGGGGCAATTAATCCTTGTGGTGCTCTTTTATCATCTTTGTGGGTGCTCAAATTTGGCCTGTCATGTGAAGAAATGTGTGGAGAAGGTTCTGATTCCTCCCCTTTGCTTTGTGCTGCTGAGTTTTCCCACAGATAGTTAATCGGTGAAGCAGTTGACTGACAAATGCCAGGAGTGTGCGCTTTCCCTCCCAATCTGGAGGTGTGTCCTAGGCATGGTGAATGTGATTCTTTTGCTCTGGGATTTTTTCCAATTTCTTGACAATTACATATTTTAGAGCACAGGCTCTTATTTTCAGAGCCTGATTTTTTAATCTTGTAATTACATTTCTTTTATTAAATATTCTTAACATTCCAAAAAAACCCTTTTACTGCTTGATTGGTTTTGTCACTTTTCTGATTATTCCACCAAGTAACCAGATCTGCCCCTGGGCCAGCTGCATAGTAGTTTTTTAGCTGCTGCCTGCCGAGTTTTGACATGTTTATATTCCAAGTACTCTCGAGGACTATTATCACCTCTCATTTTGACGCCATGGGTTTTTAGTCACTCCAGCTGCTGACTTTGAGGGGAATTTATGTCTTCCCCCCCAAATGCCATAGTCTCAGTCTCCACAGCCTTAGGCCCTGGGGAGGGGGTCACTTTTCCCTGACAGTATCTATAATAAAATTCCCGTGGATGCCCCCTACCACTGCAGATACTGTGGGTCTGCCGCTTGCGTCTCTGCCTGACAGGATTATGACTGTGCTTGGGGTTGATTGACATCATGCAGCATATGCAGACAAATAATCTGAGAGTTATTCCCCTATGTCTTTGGAGGCAGACGACTCTGGAGGAGGAGAGGCTGTCTACCCGAGAGAAAGAAATGGGTCAACAGAGGCCACTGGATGGTTCAAGGGTGCTGGGCCTGGCCTTCCCTCATCAGCTCATTGACACGAGCTCAGAGTTCCCGGATATCCCGTCGTTGAGCCTCAAGCATCTGCTGCGCTGGCTTAAACATCCTTACAACTGAGTCCTGAGTTTTGTGGGGAGGCAGTGAGTTGGGTCTCTGCAGACGTGAATTGTTCTGTGCGGTAATCTGAAAAGAAAGGAACACGATCCCCGGCCCCTACATAGGATCCAAATGCATAACCCTGTCGAGGGGCCTGCCCACTCGAAGATCCAGGGTTATTATATGGGTCATTTTGCCAGCGTTGGTACTTAGGGAATTTAGAAACCCTTCAACCTAACCCTGGTTGAAGTAGAGGTCTCTCAATTCTCACAGTGGGATTAGTTTGTGATTCCTCAAGTATTGTAACAGGGGCTCCACGCCAACCTATTTTAGAGCCTCCCTGCGCATATGCCTTGGCTAGTAAAGCTAATGCTGTCTTTAAAGAAGTATCGTCAATTATATGCATGTCAACCATTTCCCGTAAATGGGGAAGAGAGTTATTAGCCAGCAAACTAATGTATGGTGGCTCATGTGTTTCCTATTTCATATGACTGTGCCATGCTGCATTTAACTGCAGGTAAAACTGATGTGGAGACTCATTAGATCTTTGCTTTAAGTTGGACAGAATTGCCACTCCAGTTTGCCCCGGATGCTGATTATGTTCCAATAGGGCTATTGTTTCATTAAAATTTTTTTTTCCTACTCTGTACTCAGGTGGCAAAGTACTCCACAATGCTCAATTCACTATGAGTTGTAAGATTTTAACCCAATCTTCCTTTTCTAAGTCAAACCCTATTGCTGTTTTTTGCGCACGTTGTGTATGCAGTGCAACTGACGAATCTTCCATCATTCCTACTTGCTTAGTTACCAGATCTAGGGTCTTAATATCTGTAACAACTGCTAGAGGACAATCAGAATTAGAATCTGAGGATCCTCCTTCTGGATCAGGTTCTGGACTTCTATCTGAGCTTGAATCTCTAATTTCTGTGTTTGACTTCTCCTGCCCGAAGTCACATTTTCGTCATCTGACCTATCAGAACTTTCCACTGGAGATAAATCTGGATATGCAGGACAATTTTCCATAAAACCTCTCTGTCTTACACTCAGGGCAACTCCATGCTGATGCAGGACATCTCTTAGTCTGCTAAGGTCTGGTGTAGTAGGGTGTTCTACCGGTACACCAGGTGATACCAACATATACCAAGGGGGTGTGGAGGTTCCACCAGGTCAGCGGCGGCTCGAGGAACCAGCGCAGCAGGCATGTGCCTGGAGCGGCAAGCCACGAGGGGCGGCCTGCCGGTTGCTGTGAGGGTGGCAGGCAAGTGGCTTTTGGCGGCATGCCTGCGGGAGGTCTGCCAGTCCTGCAGTTTTGGCAGCAATTCGACGGTGGGGATACTGAAGGCGTGGCACTGGCAGACCTCCTGCAAGCATGCCACCAAATCGGTGTGACCAGTGGACCGCCCGCAGGCATGCTGTTGAAAGCCACCTGACTGCCAAGCTTGGGGTGGCGAAAGACATAGAGCGGCCCCTGCATGGGGTCTAGGCAATGTTGATTGCCCAAATGCCAATAAATGTCCACCCAAAAGGGGCTGGATGTGCCACTCTATATGGTGCTAACGTAATATTGGGTGGAGGAGCAGGAATTCTATTCTTTGGTGGTTGTAACTGAACCTTCTAGTCCCTG
Source organism: Mauremys reevesii (assembly GCF_016161935.1). Taxonomy (NCBI): domain Eukaryota; kingdom Metazoa; phylum Chordata; order Testudines; family Geoemydidae; genus Mauremys; species Mauremys reevesii. Next base: position 2,183,058 of record NC_052636.1, read on the forward strand.
AACAATGACAGTCTCTAAAGGCACTGCCTCTTCACTATTTCCTCCCCTTTTGCTTTGCTCAACTCCTCCTTTACATCGCTAGCTACTGTTGTGGAAAATTGACCACACGGTTGATTTTAGATCAGACAGCCTGAGGCACCTTTATTGTTATACAACCATGCATGCTGGGAGGGACAGTGTGGCCCCATGGCTGCTCTCCTGTCAATAGATTTTCACCAAGCTTATAAAGGCTAAAACCGCAAATCAACATTTACTTAGATTCCCTTATTTGGGATTATCAATGGCAAATTAAGCAAGCTAGCTCAGTACTTTTCCATATTTGGTTTTTCCTGTTATTGATCTTTGGCAGTTTTCGTTGGTGGTCCGCCTGCCTAAAGACCCCTCCTTTGCGGTTACATTTGCAAGAAGCTTTTGCTAAACTTTATACATCATAAGCTGGGCACCCCTTCTTGGTTCCTCTTTTCTGGTTCCTTGTCTCCCCCGCCCCCCTTCGGTGCCCTTTATACAGATAAACATATTTTGCAGAAGTTTAAACCTGTTGCTCATGTATGGCAATTATTTTAGCTATACTTTTGGGCCTAGTAGGGCAAGGGGTTAAGACCTACAAATTACGCCAAGCAGCAACAGGGGGGCCATTGATCCCTATCACTGCCTTTTCTATGGCACTCAGCTCCACCTCCTGTGGTGCCACCCTGGGACTTCCTTTTCCTATCTGCAGACTGCCAGTATCTCCTGCACTGCTAACTTCCTCTTCTGATTCCCAGTGGCTCTTTGGACTCAATCTCCAACTCCGCTCCTAAAGGTACTGTGCCAGCCTGAGCTAACTCTCTTACCCTGCTTCTAGTCGTTGGCCCTGCAGGTTTTTCTACCTCCCTCGGTTCTACCTGCCAATAGGGATGGGAATCGATTCTTTATCCTCCTCTGACACATCTCTCTTTTCTAATTCTTTCCAATAGCTGACCACAGTCTGATCTATAGCCTGCCAGCGATTTTAAGCTGGCATCCAAAGTTTGCTGGGCTTCCCTGAGTAACCCTTCTTTTGTATTCAATTTCTTTCCCAGCGAACTACAAGCCACGAGCAGGCATTCAACAGCTATTCCCTTTACTGGTTTAGCTCTGTTTCTACATCAAATACATCACTTACAAAACCCTGTGGGTTACCATGCTCAGGAATCATCTCGCTATTTCTCAGCTGTTCTAAACCTCCTCCATGTTCCTGAATATATTTTCTGGCAAAGTTTTCTAAAGCCAGACTGCAGGCAACTCCAACAGACTCTGCTCTTTCCCTTACTCCACTCTTAACACACAATCTAGAACTCATTTCAATTCTGTAACTTCACTAGCTTATTCAATAAACTAGAATGAATACTCTGTTGTTTTACTCTGAAACTGAAGGCGTCCCTTCACAGACACAACAGGAAATAACATCCCTAACCATTTTTTTACACTTGGTTAAATAAGTCCCAAGTAAATAATAGAAGGATGGGGGTACATTCCTTCTCTTTCCTCGATGGCTCGTAGCTAATCAAGAGGTCTTTTTCCCTTTGTCGGGACCTGCCAAATACTAGGAAATACTGAGGCAGACAGATCAAAGGTGCAGCCTGGGAAAGTTAAGGGGACTGAGATAAGGTATCTTGAACTGTTCAAGTTCTGCACTATTGTGGCCTTTTGGCAGCAATTAATACCTAGATTTGTCAACTCCTCTGCCACCACTAGTGTGGGTCATCGGATCCAATGCTACTGCTCATATCTTATCGGTACCTTTTGTTATAACTTCAACCTTTACAAAACCCCTTAGATGCGTGTATCACTTTAAATAATATTACTTTACAATAACACTATTACTTTATAATATTACTTTTGACTTAGAAGTTTAATTTTAAGGTTTTTGAATATAATACTGCAAGATAAAAACCACAACACAAAACTGAAAATACTGGGACTGCTGCCAAGCTGCAGTCACAGGAAATTAGGTTTCTGTTTTCTTAAGAAAGAGTGGGTGAGACGCACAATTTGTAAGTCTCTGTAATTTTAATTGTTTATTTATGCCTCGGGTGAGATTTCTAGGGGTCTAAGGATGCCTGGAATTCCTGAAAATTCTTGTCACATGCTCATCGAGTCTCCTGGCTAGTTGAAGATGAAGAGATCTAGAATAGATGATGAATGAAGCTATTTTATATGACACAAGTGCCGGAAATCCTCCCTCTTATTCCCAAATTTCATTCCTTCCCCACCGAAATGTTAGAGTACACTTACCCCATATACTAGTATGTATGTGCATATTGACGATGGGTTTGTATGGACTTGTGGTGTGCTTATTAAGTCTGTGGGTACAACTTTGAAAAATCCCCTTTGCCATCCTTCACTGTCTATTGATTTAGGTAAAAGGTCTCTAGACATCTAGATAGGTCATCTTTTCCTAGGAATGTAAAGGGTCACAATATACATATGCTGACCTTGCCTTAGCTTAACAGACAGGGTTTTAGCCTGTAGGTCTCTTGCATTACAGCCACACTTATTTTTAATATAAATCTATAAACCTATTACAACACATCAAATACTTATAAGAAAATATATGAGTTTATCTATGCAAACAAGCAGATTAATCCTTAGGGCTCCATGCTGAGACGCGTGTTAATCCAGAGTCACTGCAAGACAGAACAGGAAGTGACTCCAAATTAACATGGGAGGTAGATAAGATCAGGGTGTGTCCCTGTGGGGAGGGGGTTTCAGTTGTTGCTAAAGGAGGGAAAGTTACTCAGTTTCTCTCCGTCTCTGCTTCAGGATTTTGGGTTGAGCTTTCTGGTTCAGACGCTGCTGCCCCGATTGTGGTCTGGGAGCTCAGGCTGAGCAGCTGCTGCTCCCGCAGTGGGATCACAGCTGGGGAGTGACTGTGAGTAAAGCTTCCTCTGTGCCCAGCCAAGGTGAGGATTTCCTCCAGCTGTAATTAGCCCCATAGGATAACCCAAGGCTCTGTCCACACCAATGTCTGAGTCAGAGACTCTAGGCAATTGATAGAGACTTCAGGAAACTGGGGATGGGCATGAGGGTGACTCTGCACAAACAGCCCCTGCTCACCCCACATGTCTCCCCCCTTAGCAATTGCAGGAGCCGATCCAGCCATAGGAGAGCGAACCCCCAGGATTCTCTGTCAGCCAGAGGGGGAGAGACAGGGGAAGGGGAGACACAAGGAGAAAAAGGAAAGAGAGAGACTGAAAAGGGCAGTGGGAGAAGTAATTAGGGAGAGAGATTTCCAGATCTCTGACCAGCCCCACACACTTATTGCAGCATCTTTCTGTTGGTATCCAGGAAGTTGGCGGGCAGATCCCACCCACTGCTAAAGGACCTCCTCTGAGCCTAAGGGGAGGATCCACAGGTCCATGATACCAAATAACTGGGCAGATTCACTTTCCTGTGAGCAAGGTGAGGTGCAGGAAGAGGAACAGCCAGTTCCTGACTCTCCCTGTTCCCCCTGCTGTGGGAGTGCGCTGCCCTGGGGGCAGTATCGGGGAATCCCCCAGGGTCACTCCTTTTCTTCTGCACTTCTCTCCCATCCGGTTCCCAGACTTTGTTACTGGGAGGGTTTCAGAATGTCTCGGTGGTTTAGTGCTCGTGGGAGGGGCCGGGCAGTGCTGTAATAAAATGGCCAAGCGTTTCCCCCACATAGAGTCGTAGAACTGTAGGGCTGGAATGTACCGTGAGAGGGCAGCTAGTCTGGCCCCCGGCACTGAGGTGTTTGTCCGACCCGTCCTTAAAAACCCCCAGTGATGGGGATTCCACTGCCTCTCTTGCTAATCTAGTCCAGTGCTTAATTAGGTTTTTTCACAATTGATTCAGATTGAGTTTGTGATCCACTATAGCTCCTGACCATTTTCAGTGGTACTGCCCCCTAACCAGCTAGTCCCCACTTTGTAGTGGTGCGTTTGGTTTTCCTTCCCTAAGTCTAGTACTTTGCACTTGTCTTTATTGAATTTCATCTTGTTCATTCAGCCCACTTCAGTTTGTAAATGTTCCCTTGAATTCTAATCCTGTCCTCCAATGCGCTTGCAGCCCCTCACAGCTGCTGGTATCTGCATATTTATACAGCATGCTCTCCAGTCCGTTATCCAAGTAATGAGTGAAAATATTGATTATATCAGATCCAGGACTGGCCCCCGGGCACCTCATTGTATACATCCTCCCATTGGACAGTGAACCGCTGATGGTTACTGTCTGAGTGCAGCCTTCCAACAACATTGTCACCCATTTTGTAGCACTTTTATGTGCACCACATTTCCCTAGTTCACTGTGAGAATGTCATGGGGGCCTATGTCAGAAGCCAGACTAAAATCAAGATATGTCCTGTCTACAGTGTCCCCTGGAACTGTAAATCCAGTACCCCTGTGAAAGCAGGAAAGGAGATTGAATTGGCATTATTTGTTTTTAGAAATCCAGTCTGGCTCTAACTTATCACCTTACTGTCCTCTAGATGCTTACAAATTGATTGTATACTAATTTGTTCATTCCAGGTATCTAAGGAAGGCTTGACTTTATTCCGCAGTCCTCTTTGTTCCCCTTTCAAAAGACGGGTACAATGTTTGCCCTTCTCCAATCTTCACCATTCTCCAGGCATTCGCAAAGATAATTGCTAATGGTTCCCAGATTGCTTCAGCTAATTCTTTGAGCACCTTAAAATGAATTTCATGGCTGACAATAATATATATAATGTATCTACATATTTTTAACCTGTTCTTTCCCTATTGTGGTTTCTGTTTCTTGGTTAATAATAATTAAGACCCTACCTGAACTGCAGGATGATCTTCAAATAATTGCAGCTGAGTTGCAAAGTAGGCTTGGAAAATCGCAGAAAAGTAATAATGGACCTTTATTAATTGCCGTAATTTGGAAAAGCCACAGCAGGCCTATTTGTTTAAGAAAAATCTGCTGGCATAATATAAACACTCAACTATTACATGATGCCTGTGAATTGTTTTGGTAACCAGACAATTTGGTGCAGCTACAGGACCATAACATGGGTGGGGTGAGTGGGGCAGCCACCAAGGACACAGAGCCTGGCTGGGGAGTAGAAAAATGGGGCAGAAAAATGAGGGTGGAAATTTGCATCACAGAGCATGAAATCGGGTCTCCGGCTACCCGGCTCTGAAGGCAGAGTGGTGAGCGGCAGCTGCCGGCTGGATGCCTCGCTCTGAAGGCAGCGCCACCACAGAACAGAAGTAAAGGTGGCAATACTAAGCCACTTCTACTTCTCTCCTTCAGAGCTGGGCACCGGCCAGCATCCACCGCTCTCCCGCCACCCAGCTCCAGGCAGCGCTGCTGCGAGCATCACCTCAGGAGTAAGGGTGGCAATACCGCAACCCCCTGGTGGGCTTGCAACCCCCTATTGGGTCTGGGCCCCTAGTGTGAGAAACGCCGTGGAAAAATCACACTTTTTTGGGGTTACTCACTACATCATTAGCAAATTTTGTAGGTGTATAACTCATCTGCAAAGTTCACTATTTATGCTATGACCAATGTTTGAAAATGGTACGATTCCCCCTCCCCCCTGTGATTTAAGCAGTACCCTACTTATTGCCTCCTATGTCCCTTGCTAAGGGTAACTTCTTTTGTGAGTTAATCTTTCTGATTTTGTCCCCACATTCTGACGGTACTCAGTGGGGGGGTGACAATAACAGAAAATGTGGAAATGGCAGAAGTGCTAAATGCCTTTTGTTTCCGTTGTCACCAAAAAGTTTAGTAGCAATTGGACATCTAACTTAGTGAATGACAATGAAAATAAGGTAGGGTCAGAGGTTAAAATAGGGAAAAAACAAGTTAAAAATGACTTAGGTTAGATGTCTTCAAGTCACCAGGGCCTGATGAAATGCCCCCTAGAACGCTGAAGGATCTGGCTGAGGAGATCTCTGAGCCATTAGCGATTATCTTCAGAAAGTCAAGGAATATAGTAGAGATTCCAGAGGACTGGAAAAGGGCAAATCTAGTGCCCATCTATAGAAAGGGGAGTAAGGACAACCTGGGGAATTACAGACCAATCAGCTTATTTTAATTCCCTGGAAAAATAATGGAACAAATAATCAGTTAGCAACACCTACAAGATATTAAAGTGATAAATAACAGTCAGCATGGATTTGTCAAGAACAAATCATTTCAAACCACCCTAATGTTTTTTCCTGTCAGGATAACAAGCTTGTGGATAGAGGGGAAGCGGTAGACATGATATATCTTGACTTCAGTAAAGCTTTGATACTGTCTTGCATGACTTTCTCAGGCTACGTCTACACTACGGGATTATTCCGAATTTGCATAAACCGGTTTTGTAAAACAGAATTTATAAAATCGGGTGGAGCGCGGCCATACTAAGCACATTAAATCGGTGGTGTGCGTCCATGGTCCGTGGCTAGCGTCGATTTCTGGAGCGTTGCACTGTGGGTAGCTATCCCGTAGCTATCCCATAGTTCCCGCAGCCTCCCCCGCCCTTGGAACTTCCGGGTTGAGATCCCAGTGCCTGATGGGGCAAAAATCATTGTCGCGGGTGGTTCTGGGTAAATGTCGTCAGTCACTCCTTCGTCTGGGAAAGCAACGGCAGACAAGCATTTCGTGCCTTTTTCCCCTGGATTGCCCTGGCAGATGCCATAGCATGGCAATCATGGAGCTTGTTTTGCCGTTTGTGACTCTCACCGTATGTGTACTAGATGCCGCTGACAGAGGCTTTTCAGCAGCGCTACACAGAAGCATGCTTTGCTTTTGCATGACAGCAGAGATGGTTACTAGCCATATTGCACCATCCAAACCCTTCCATAAATTGGAACTGAGGATGATCATGGCTACCAGTCCTTTGTACCATTTGCTGCTAGTGCCCTGGCCGATCAGCCAGGGGCGCAAAAGCCAAGATTGGTTACTAGCCATATTGCACCTTCCATCTTTTGTACCATTTGCTGCTGTCATAAGTGCCCCTGGCCGATCAGCCAGGGCACAAAGCAAAATTGGGAATGACTCCTGAGTCAATCCCTCCTTTTGGTATCTAAAAATAGAATCAGTGCTGCCTAATATAGTCAAGTGTACTAGAGAACCACCGTATCATAGAAACAGAGAGCACAGCTGCTCTGTGTCAGAGCCTGCAGAAATTATGATCAGTATGCTATTCACAGGGGCTGCTCCACAAACAACCCAACCTGTTGATTCCGATCTACAACCAGCCTTTCTTGGCTACCGTAGCATTGTCCCCCCACTTGTGTGATGAATTAATAAAGAATGCAGGAATAAGACACACTGACTTGTTAGTGAGAAATGAGTGGAAGGCAGCCTCCAGCTGCTATGATAGTCCAGACAGGACATTAAGCAGTGTGTAGGAGAGAAGCCCAGCATCCCACTGCTAGTCCAGGGGCAACTGAATCTTTTCTTTACACATGAAGGGTGGGGGCTGATGGAGCTCAGCCCCCTGTTGCTATGATGAGGATGGTTACCAGCCATATTGCACCATCCATCCACCAGAAAAAATTAGGGCCAATAGGCTGATGACGAGGACGGTTACCAGTCCTTTTGTACCATCAGCTGAGGCTGATGATGAGGATGGATTTCCATCTTATTGTACCATCAGCTGAGGCTGATGATGAGGATGGATTTCCATCGTATTGTACCATCAGCCGCCCATGGCGGGGGGGGGGGGAGCAAGGATGTTGGTGTTGACGGCTGCAGCATCGTGTCTATCTGCAGCATTCAGTAAAGATAGGGTGACATGTAAAAGAGTCAGAGGATTGTTTTACCTTTCGCTTCTGGGGGTGGGTGGGGGTGGGTGAGTAGACTGCCAAGCTATGCCCTGACCCGCGGACACTGTGTTTGACCCTAGAAGCATTTGGAGCTCAGCCAAGAATGCAAATACTTTTTGGAGGCTGCAGGAACTGTGGGATAGCTTCAGTCCTCCAGTCCATGAGCATCCATTTGATTCTTTGGCTTTCCGTTACGCTTGTCACGCTGCAGTGCGCTGAGTCCCTGCTATGGCGTCTGTCTGGAGATTTTTAAAAAAGGATTCTGAATTTCATCTTCTGTAACGGAGCGCTGATAGAACGGATTTGCCTGCCCTTACAGCGATCACATCCGCATGGTCCATGCGGGAGCTCTTTTTTTATTTTGATTTCGGACTGCATCGCCACCCGTGCTGATCGGAGCTCCACGCTGGGCAAACAGGAAATATTCAAAAGTTCGCGGGGCTTTTCCTGTTTACCTGACCACTGCATCCGAGGTCAGATTGCGGTCCAGAGCGGTCACTGGTGCACTGTGGGATAGCTCCCGGAGGCCAATACCGTCGATCAGCGTCCACACTAACCCTAATCCGATATGTTAATACCGATACTAGCGTTACTCCTCTCGTTAGGGAGGAGTACAGAAACCGTTTTAAAGAGCCATTAAAATCGATATAAGGTGCCTCCTAGTGTGGACGGTTTTGGCGTTAAATCGGTTTTACGCTCCTAAAACCGATTTAAACGCCTAGTGTAGACCAGGCTTCAGAGAAATAAAATTGAGATAGAAATACCATTAGGTGGGTGCATAACTGGTTGGCAAACTGTTCCTAGAGAATAGTTCCGAGTGGTTCACAGGCAAGCTGGAAGGGCATATCGGGTCGGGTCCCACCGGGATCAGTTCTGGGTCTGGTTCTGTTCAATATCTTCATCAATGATTTAAATAATGGCATAGAGAGTACACTTAAAAAGTTTGTGGACGATACCAAGTTGGGATGGATTGCAAGTATTTTGGAAGTAATTCTTCCACTCTACTCTGTGCTGATTAGGCCTCAGCTGGAGTATTATGTCCAATTCTGGGTGCCACATTTCAGGAAAGGTTTGGAGAAAGTTCAGAGAAGAGCAACAAAAATGATGAAAAGTCTAGCAAACATGACCTATAAGGGAAGATTGCAAAACTTGGGTTTGTTTAGTCTGGAGAAGAGAAGACTGAGTGGGGACATGATAACAGTTTTCAAGTACATAAAAGGTTGTTACAATGAGGAGAGAGAAAAATCATTCATATTAACCTCTGAGGCTTGGACAAGAGGCAATGGGCTTAAATTGCAGCAATAGTGGTTTGGGTTGGACATCAGGAAAAACTTTCTAACTGTCAGGGTAGTTAAGCACTGGAATAAATTGTCTGGGGAGGTTGTGAAATATCTATCGTTGGAGATTTTTAAGTGCAGGTTGGATAAGATACCTGCCAGGGATGGTGTAGATAATATTTAGGGTATGGTTACACTTGCAGCCGTACAGCGCTGCTGCGGGAGCGCTCCCGCGGCAGCACTTTGAAGTGCGAGTGTGGTCACGGCGCCAGCGCTGGGAGAGAGCTCTCCCAGTGCTGCACATACTCCACCTCCCCATGGGGATTAGCTTACAGTGGTGGGAGCCGTGCTCCCAGCACTGGGGCAGTGTTTACACTGGCGCTTTGCAGCACTGTAACTTGCTGCACTCAGGGGGGTGTTTTTTCACACCCCTGAGCGAGAAAGTTGTAGCGCTGTAAAGTGCCAGTGTAGCCAAGGCCTTAGTCCTGCCATGAGTGCAGGGGACTGGACTAGATGACCTTGTGAGGTCCCTTCCAGTCCTATGATTCTATGTTTGTGCTGTTCTTTTGTACTCACCCATAGCAATTTGACCATGATTCAGATTTTTATAGGATTCCTTTTTATTGTCTGGTCATTAAAGAGCGCCTATTGGCAGTTTCCTATTCTTTCTGTCTTTCCTTTGCATTGTGATCGTTTGCTATTGCTCCTTTAGTAGTGGCCTGAGAAACTGCCAGCTCCCCTGAGCTTTAGTCTCCTTAGAATTTTATTCTCATGGGACCTGGTGACGGGTTTGGGCCCTTTGGGATGTCACCTGATGTGCTGGGGTGCCACTGAGGCAGCCTGTTCTGCTAGTCTGGGTCCCCTTTACCTGGCCGGGTTAGGCTCGCAAGCCTCTTCCAGCCAAGCACATGGGCAGGGCCACGCCCAGCTGCACAGAGAGACAGATCCGCTCTGGAAAGATTCAGCCTTAGGGTCCTGCCCCAACACTCTGGTGCCCGCTCCCTTTAACGGGACAGACCCAAAGGTTTTATGAAATTTGCCCCCTCCCTCACCGTGGAGGGAGATGTGCACAAATTCTGCCCCCTCTCCCCGCCCCCTGTTAGAAATTACATACTAAACTTATTTCTGGTATATAATATAACCCAGTTTAACTACAGAAGGTGAATTTTAAGTGAATATAGGAGATAACCGACACAACAAAGCAGATTAGTAACCAAATAAAGCAAAATACACAAGCTAAACTTAATATACTTAAAAAACAGGTTACACAATAAAAAAATAAATTTGTTAGTCTCTAAGGTGCCACAAATACTCCTCATTCTTTTTGCTGATACAGACTAACATGGCTACCACTCTGAAGCAGGTTAAACAATGTAATTTCTTACCCTGAATGTTATTTTAGGGAGGTTGCAAAATTTCTGTGGTTCAGAGTTCCAGTTATATTTCTTTTCAGACTGGCCCCCTGTCTCAGTCTGGAGTCCCCACCTCCCTTACCTACAGGTGGCTTTAGCAGTCTGTCTTCTTGGGCAGACATGCCATGGAGAGGAGTCATCTCGTTTGCCTTCCTCCCCACCCTTAAATAGGATCTACATAAAGCGGGAATTTTTGGTTTCCCATACTTGACACACACACCCTTTCCTTCCAGTGGCAAGTTACGAGAAGTCCCAGGTGTCAGGGACTCACAGATCGTGTGGTCCCTGGGGGAACCCCCTTCAGTGATACAGCCCTTCTCGCGGGTCCCCTCTCTCTCGGGGGTCAGGCCCCTCCACCTCCTGGAACCGCACCTCTCTGAGCCTTAGCACACCTGTCTCTCGCCATGGGCCCTCTCAGGGAGTCCACTTGCTCTGGACCCCCGGGGCCTCTAGTCCCAGAGGGAATGATGCAACCTGTTCTCTAGACCAGAGTGACTCTCAGCCAGCGTAAAACAGGAGGGTTTATTGAGCATCTGAACACAGCGTAGGAAAGTCTCAGGGCCCTCAGGCCTGGCCTCCCTCAGCACAGCACATCCCAGTCCCCCTGCATCCAGGTGGGCTCTGTCTGCTCCCTCTCTCTCTCTCCAGCCCAGAGCCGTCTTGCTTCCCAGCTGGGCATCTGATATCACCTGCCTTTCTGACGTCCGTTGTCCTTATTTTCCTGCTCTAACACCTTCCTTCTCTTAGAATCACAAAATCATCATTTCGTGAACACTTTTGCCCATATTGCTTTCCACCTTCCGCTTCCTAACTCCCGCCTGTTAGTTAGAATCAACCCTATGATGTGGAAAAATGATCCATGCGTTGTGTTTGGAATCAGATTAGCCTGAGGCACCGTTATTGATTATGAGCATGCAAGGGGTGACAGCTATTTGGAGCTGTATTTGAATTCAAGGAACACACAGCTTTTTAAAGCTTAAAACCAGAGACAAATTACACATACTTCCACATCAGTTACCTTGTTTGGAATACATGGCAAAATCAATACAGGTCAAAAGCAAAAAGAACAATCATCTCCCTTATTTGGCCCTTCCTGTTGTTGTTATTCTCAGTCTGGTCCTTCTGCGGTTTGACTTTTCTAACACTTCTATTGTGGTTATATATGTCTTAATTTTGGCTATTGCAAATTGTTCTGTTTGGGGACTTTCCACTTTGCATTCTCCTGAGCCCTATACACAGAAAGCCATTGTTTGGTTTTGGGGACTTTTCGTTTGGCTCTTCATATACAAAACAAGCTTGGCCAATGCTTCGGGCCTACTAGCTTGACCAGCATTGAGGCCTACCAAATTTTCCTTCACACCTAAAATGCCTGGTGCATGGTTAAAATCCCCCTGGTTACTACTTCCATCTTCTGAAGCAAACAAGTGTCCCCAATGCATTCCAAGAGCTCTTTGGACACTTTGTGTTTGTTTGAATTCCTTTTCTAACAGGTGTCTCAGTAGTTAAAGTCACATGTCCCCCCCACCTATTACTAATTGTGTTTTGAATATTTCTGTTATTTGCATGACAGAGTCGAGAACATCCATCTGCGGGGAAAGAGCCGGGGGGAATTGAGATGTGATGTGACTGTCCTGTTCTCACACATCCCCTTCTTGCCCTGACAGGCTGCAGCATCACGTCCCACCCTTCCAGGGAGCAGGGAAGGGAAATGGCTGCCATGGAGCCAGCTCAGGTAGGGATTATCGGGGAGTTGCTGGTGGGCTCCTGTTGGCAGGAGAAGGGCAGTAAAGACATAGGAGGTGGGTGCTTCTGGGGTGGTCGGGAGGGGGCAGGAAATACCCTGGGTGGAGAAAGGGAGGGGGACAGAGCGTGACAAACCTGCTGGGATTAGTTTACGGTGGGGCCTAGATTCATAAGAACATAAGAACATTGTGGGTGGAAATTCCCTAATTTGTCAACCCCCCTGGACTGGGCTTGGGAAACGTAGCAGCCTCCAATACTGGGGTCTGAACCTACTAGCCAGAGGGCAGCCCCCAGTGAGGCCCGGGGAAGACACCCCATCCCTTCCCATCCAAGTGCTGGCAGTGGGGAGGGTGTTGGGATTCCTGCCAGGGGGCCTGTCCCTGGGCCCTGCTGGGGGCTCCATCTCCTGTATCAGCTTCTGGCAGGTAGGTGAGTGTTGAATGTTCAGACCCCTCCCATCTCTGTCTGCTAGAAGGGGCGAGGGGCTCTCTCTCTTTTTCTCCCCTCCCCCTGATGCCTCCTGGCTGCTCTGATGGGGAGGGGGTGGGATCCTGCCTGCCTCCCAGAGCTTCCATGTGATTGGCCCTCTCCCCTGTGACCGGTGGGGTTGTCACTGGGCAGCAGGTGCAGAGTGGGGGGCTCTTGCTGTTTCAGGGGCCGGTGACCTTCGAGGAGGTGGCTGTGTATTTCACCAGGGAAGAGTGGGCTCTGCTGGACCCCGCTCAGAGAGCCCTCTACAGAGACGTCATGCAGGAGAACTATGAGAATGTGACCTCGCTGGGTAAGGATTCCTGTCCCCTCGGTTCTTAGAAGGGGAAATGAAGAGTTAAGGTTCACAAGGCACCCTCAGCTTTGCCCTGTTTCAGCGACACCCTGACAGGCCAGTGACCCATAGACCAGCGCTCATCACTCCCCGCTACAGAACACTTTGGGAGCAGAGCACAGGCGCAGTAGCACGAACGCTAATACTGTCTCTTTGCTAAGGCAAAACTTGGGGTTAGGATTAGGCTGACAAATCTTATGGCAAGAACACAACCTTGTGTGCCTTTATTGATGCTTCCTATACCACTCCGCACTGAAATGAGGAATACCTCTTGTGATGGGTTGGATCCTGAGGTCCCTTCCAACCCTGAGATTCTATGATTCTATGATCACAGAAACCCCATGGGAACTGCCAACTGATGTGCCAAAACTACTTCTGCCCCTGCTTTCGCTGCCAGCTCGGGACCCCAGCACCCTGTCTTGCTGAGCCAGACGTGCCAGTCTGCTCCAACACAGACCCGGGGCCTGATCTATGTGCCCCCAAAGTTGCAGGTTTAATTGAAAGCAAGTTACAGAAGTGTTCCTGTCTTCAACACTCAGAAGCCCAACTCCCAACGGGGTCCAAACCCTAAATAAAGCCGTTTTGCAGAGGGCGACCAATTCATAAGTTTAAGCTTTATACAGGGTAACACTGATAGAGAGAGATGCACAGCTGTTCCCCCCAAGCATTAATACATACTTTGGGTTAATTAATGAGTAAAAGGTGATTTTATTAAATACAGAAAGTAGGATTTAAGTGGTTCCAGGAAGTAACCGACAGAACAAAGTGAATTACCAAGCAAAATAAAATAAAACACGCAAATCTATGTCTAAGAAATTGAATACAGATAAAAACCTTACCCCGTAAGCTTCCTTTTACAGACTCGTCTCCTAGTCTGGGTCCAGCAATCACTCACAGCCCCTGTAGTTACTGTCCTTTGTTCCAGTTTCTTTCAGGTGTCTTTGGGGGTGGGGAGGATCTCTCTTTAGCCAGCTGAAGACAAAATTGAGGGGACTCCCAGGGGTTTAAATAGACTTTCTCTTGTGGGTGGAGACCCCCTCCTCTCTCCTATGCAAAATCCAGCTCCAAGATGGAGTTTTGGAGTCCCCTGGGCAAGTCACATGTCCATGCATGACTGAGTTCCTTACCAGCCAGGCCACACTCCTGGGAAAGCTCAGATGTGGATTGATATCTCCAAATTCATTGTTGGCTTAAAGGCTCCTTGACTGAGCACGCACTGAGAATAGTCTTTTCTCACGAAGCCGACCAACTGCTTCACTAAAACCTACTAAGAATCAGACAAGTACACACAGAGCGGGTGCAAGGTTGTTGCGTGCTCTAGGCGAAACTTCCACCTTGTGCCTCCCCCAGAGCCCTGTGGCAGCTCTCCGCCTCCCCGCCTCTGCCCTAAGTTGCCCCCCCTGCGGCAGCTCCCTCCCCCACCCTGAGGTGCCCCCCCGCGGCAGCTCCCCCTGGCCCAGGGAGCCGTGCGGCAGCTCCCCGCCCCAGCTCACCTCTGCTCCGCCTCCCCCCCGAGCACACCATCGCCGCTCCACTTCTCCCACCTCCCAGGCTTGTGGTGCCAATCAGCTGTTTGGCGCCGCAAGCCTGGGAGGGAGAGAAGCAGAGCAGGGTGGCGTGCTCAGGGGAGGAGGTGGAGCAGAAGTGAGCTGGAGCAGGGAGCGGTTCCCCTGCGTGCTGTGCCCCTCCTTACTTGCTGCAGGCGGCACTCCCCGCGCTCCCCTGCCCCAGCTCCCTCCGCCTAAATGCCGATGACGACCAGGGCGGCCGAAGATCCGGCCACCGCAGTCGCCGCCGAAGGACCCAAAATGTCGTCCCCCAAATGCTAGTGCCCTAGGCAACTGCCTAGGTCACCTAATGGGTTGCACTGGCCCTGAGTATACAGCCAATATTCATAATTTTGAATACAAAAATGCTATGTGCATACAAATAGGATTAATAGATTCACTAGATCATAACCTTCACATAGATATGTTAACTGGAATATGTAGCATAAAACATATTCCAGATATGTCATATATACATTCATATATGGTGGGGGGCAGTCAGGGGCAGAGGGTCCTGGGTGGTCAGGGGACAGGGAGCAGGGGGTGGTGGATGGGGCATGAGTCCAGGGGGTGCCATCAGGGAACGGGGGTGTTGGATGTGGTAAGAGTCCTGTGGGGGCTGTCGGGGTGAGAAGCAGGGAGGGTCGGGGCCTGGCCATGCCTGACTCTTTGGGGAGGCAAAGCCTCCCCTAACTGGCCCTCCATACAATTTTGGAAACCTGACATGGCCCTCAGGCCAAAAACTTTGCCCGCCCCTGCCTTATCCTCTCCTGCTTAGGGTTAGGGTAGGGAGAAGTAGTAACTGGCTTGTTCTGCAGCATGGGATGTTTAGGTTGGATCTTAGGAAAAACTTTCCAGCTGTGCGTATAGATAAGTACAGGAATACGTTCCCAAGAGAGGTTGTGGAATCCTGGTCACTGGAGGTTTTTAAGAAGAGGTTAGACAGATGGTCTGTGTATACTGGTTCCTGCCTCAGGGCTGGAGGATGGACTAGCTGACATCTCGAGGTCCTTTTACCCCATATGTTTCTGTGATTTTATGATTCATGATCCTAGCCCTTCACTTCGACGTTGTCTCCCTCTGGAGAATGGGGTCTTTATTTAGTAGTTTCTTTAATGAAAAATATGCATGGGTCAGCTTCCCTCTTTGTTAGTTACTGGGTGTGAAGGAGTGAAACACGATCAAGAACTGTCCACATATGAATGTGTAATGACTGGGTCCAAGGCAAGCAGAACGTGAGAACACAACTGCATTGCACTTTGCGATGTCTGTGCTGCCTCTGGGAGAGACCCTCCCAGCCTGGGTCCCCAGACTGGCCTTGGCGGGCTGTATGTAAATGCGAATATGTTGCAGATTGGGCTGGAGCTCAGTCTCTTAAGCCTGTGCTGCAGCATCTACACCAGCGGTATGTGTACCCCTGGGGTACACAGAGGTCTTCCAGAGTTGCTACGGAAAAATCACTAGCCAAGTCAGTACAGAGTAAAATTTCATACAATGACTTGGGGCTTGGCTACACTTACAAGTTGCAGCGCTGGTGGAGGCTTTCCAGCACTGCAATTACACCCAGCGCTGCAACTCCTGGTTGTAGCGCTGGCTGAAAACCCATCCCGGTTGGGGTATAAGGAGTGCAGCGCTGGTGATCCAGCGCTACTCAGCAGGTGTGGACACTCACCAGCGCTTTAATTGTCCTCCAGGGAATAAGGAGTTATCCCACAATTCCTGTTCAGGCACTCTGCTCATCAGTTTGCACTCTACTGCTCTTGCCTCAGGTGACCCGCCCTTTAAATGCCCCTGGAATTTTTATCATCTCCTGACTGTGTGCTGCAGCCAGGTGTGGAGTGCAATCAGTTAATCTTTACATGTGACCTTGCCTCCACGTGGCAAACGAGCCCCAGCATGGAGCACTGGCGAATTGCAGGATCTCATTAGTGTTTGGGGCTGTGCAGTCCCAGCTGCGCTCCAGCCGTAGAATTCGATATCTTTGAGCAGGTATCAAGGTCCATGCTGGATAGGGGCCATGATCGACGCACTACAATGCAGGGTGAAAGTTAAAGAGCTGCGGAGTGCCTATTACAAAGCCGCGAGAATCGAGATGGTGCCAATCCCAGGACAACGATGGACACTTCTGAGCAGGCTGGGGACAGGAGGAGGAGGCGGTGGGAGTGAAGCTACTGGGATGGGGAAGACACCCCAGAGTGGGCATACAGCCAGGAGCTCTTCTCAAGCCAGGAGGAAAGTACCCAATCGCAGCAGCCAGCAGTTGCAGAAGGACAAGCAGAGGCGGCTTTTATTTTCTGGGTGGAAATGTTTCTGGAGAGGAAGGGGGTTTAGGGCTGCATGCCTGCCAGCCTAGATGTGGAATAGCCCATTGATGTGGTCTATCCTGCAGTGATCTCAGCAAAAGTTTCAGCCAGAGCGTGGGCAATATGCCTGCGCAGGTTTATAGGAGAGCCACTGTGTTCCTTGTCCCAGTCACGCTGACGCCACTGTGCTGGGGACCATTTCTGAACACAGGAAGCTGCGGAATCCACATTGCTGTAAAAGAGCCTCCCACTGTTCCCTAGTGACTCGCAGCAGGGAGATATCTTCCAGGATTAACTCCTGTGAAAAATGTTGGGAGACTCTTTAGTGAAGAGATAGGGAGATAGTGAAGATCACCCCTGCAGCTGCATCTTCACTCAACCCCTCTATCACTCCAGATTACCCGAAGCAAGCACCCCTCTATCACTCAAGCCCCACTTCTCCCTCTATAAGCACCCCTCACTCACCATTTCGTGGCTTCTGTTGTGTTATGTGTGTGGTAAAAGAATGCTAAACTGAGGACTAAGAACTCCCTCAGTGTAGCAATTAATGTCTGGAGATAGTGAATACAATGCTGCCCTGTTAAATGTATACATTTCTGGCTTTCTACAGTGACCTTGACTGCTGGACTGAGCAGATGTACCACAGCACAGAGGCTGCACAATTTGAGGAAAAATCCCCGAAAAAGCAAGGAGGACATGTTGAAAACTGTTCTTCATCACTCTGCTAGAGAGAGTAAAGAATTGAAGGAGTGGAGAGAGAAGGAAAGCAGGATCCGCAAGAGAAATGCAGTGGCCAAGAGGAAAAGCACAGAGCGGCTGCTAAGCATCCTGTCGGACTCTATAGAGTCACTCGTTGCCATGCAAGCAGAGCACTACCGTGCTACTCCACCCCCCGTCCCAAAGCTTTTTGCCTTGTGCCCCAATGTCAGCTCAAACCACCTTTCCCCAGCATCCAGGTTCTTACCACCACCAGCTGCCTCCAACACCTGTACGTTCACCAACCAGCCCTGATACCTACCACCCTTACCCTCTGCACTCAATCCCCATCACCATGCAGTATATGCACCCTGAAGTGCAGGATTCATTAAACAGCAATCCAGACAGGACATATGCAAACTTGTGACTGTACAGTTCACCAACCCACACCCCTGCCCTCTTGTGTTCATGAAATGTTGTGTGTCTGTCTGTCTGTCAAGGAAGTTTTTTTCTTTTCAATAAAATAATTCTTGGCTTTGAAAACAGTCTTTATTATAGCAGATAGTGAAAGATACCTTAGCCCAGTAAAGAAAGAGGCACTGCAAATCATTTTAGGGATAATAGAATAACAGTGTAAACAGTGCAATTCACTCCCATGCAAGGCAGCAAACATTACTGTTGGCTTTCAGCCTCAAATTCTTCCCTCAAGGCATCCCTAATCCTTGAAGCCCTGTGCTGGGCCTCTATTAGCCCTGCTCTCTGGCTGTGCATATTCAGCCTCCAGGACTTGAACCTCGGTGGTCCATGCCTGACTGAATGTTTCACCCTTCCCTTCACAAATATTATGGAGGAAGTCTAGCTTTCCATACAAGGAACGCCAGCATGCCTTTCAGCCTGTAGTTGAACCGGTCCTATAGGGTTTCATCACAATGGGCATTTGCCTGCATCTTCCTGAACAGGCTACTGTTCCATCATGCACCTTTCCAGGCCAGCCTGTGGCGCCTGTGATGCCAGGTGGGGCAGAATAGGAATATGCGTCCCATCTATCGCCTCCACAGTTAAAACCCATTTGTGCAAAGCCATCCACAATGTCCTGCACGCTCCCCAGAGTCACGGTCTTTCTTAGCAGGATGCAATTATTGCCTTTGCAAACTTGCATCAAAAACGATCCAACGGTCGACTTTCCCACTCCAAACTGGTTCTAGCTGTCTGAGTTGCCAGCTTCCAGATTGCAATAGCCACCCACTTTTCCACCGCAGGGCAGCTCTCAATCTTGTGTCCTCTCAGCACACAGTCCCATGAAAGTGACTTTGTTCTGCAGCCACTGCTCGTCATCCCAGACTTCCATGACGATGTGATCCCACCACTCAGTGCTTGTTTCGAATGCCACAAGCACTTTAGTGTCACATGCGGCAGGAGAATCGATATCGGTATCATCGTCAGACTCCTCACTGTCACTTTGGAGCTGAAGGAATACTCATCAGCACAGTCCTCAGCAGCTCGGGCTCCATTTGCCACAGAAATCGCGATTCACACACAGAGAGTAAAACAGAAAGACACTCACAATGGCGCCAAACGTTGCCAGAAAGAGTGAATGCTGGGATGTGGGACGAGGTGCTCTGTGGGATAGCCACACTGCAGCGCTGGTAGCTGTCAGTCCAGCACTGGCCCTACACAGCTGCATGACCAGCACTGTAACTTGTTTATACTGATCTATATAATATACACTAAAATGTAAGTACAATATTTATAGTCCAATTATTTATTTTATAATGATATGGTAAAAAAATGAGAGTCAGCAATTCATGGTGTGCAGTGACACTTTTGTATTTTTATGTCTGATTTTATAAGCAAGTAATTTTAAATGAGGTGTAACTTGGAGGTACGCAAGACAAATCAGGCTCCTGAAAGGGGTACAGTAGTGTGGAAAGCCACCGATCTACACAGCTATTTTTAACATGCTAGCACCTACAGTGGAGCACCCATAGGGCGACACCTCTCAGAGAACCATTGTTACTGCACAAATTGAGTAAGTTCTTCTTTTGCGTGTTACCTGATCTCACTGGTCGTCTTTCCCCTGAGCAGGGTTTCCAGTTTCCAAACCCGATGTCATCTCCCAGCTGGAACAAGGGGAAGAGCTGTGGGCTCCAGATGGCCAGGGCTCAGAGGAAAGAGAGATCCTGAGAGGCAGTTGCATGGGTGAGGGATCATTAAACCTACTCAGCTGTTGAAGGAAACAGCTGGGATTCCCAGCAAAGACCTTGTGAGGTCTCTGGGTTCAGGGTGGTCCTCAGCAGGTGTCCTATCCTCAGAGCAGATACTGTTCATGGCTTCCTACCCATCCTAACTCCTGGCAGTAGTTCCCTCCCCAGAGTCCCTTCTCCCTGAGTGTTTGGGTGGGAACTGGATACAGAATGTATCCCCTCCTCTCTCCCCTTTGGGGAATTCAGTCCCTGGTTTTTCTTCATCTCCAGCTATTCTCTTGGTTTGTTCCCCCCCTTTTCCCTTCCGGTTTCTGAGGTTTTTCTTTCTCTGTCCCAGCAGGTGAGGGGATGGTGAGAGAGACCGTGGAGCATAAGCCTCAGCAGGAAGAGGAGCAAGTGGAAGCGCGTGGGGCATTGTTGCAAAGATGCAAAGGGAGTGTGTCCAGGAGTTGTGAGCAGGGCAAAGGCTCTCAGTGGCAGCACAGGCCAGAGAAGCGGCAGGGAAACCAGCCAGCACAGAAAGTTGGAATATCTGTTAATTATCGGGGAACTCACAAAGGCCTCAAGGAAGCCACGGCCCAGCAGAGAATCCTGATGGGAGAGAGAAATAACACGGGCTTTGAGGGTGGGAAAAAGTTCAGGAGACGCTCACGTCATCAGAGAATCCACGCCAGAGTGAGACCTCATGAGTGCTGCGAGTGCGGGAAAACCTTCACTGAGAGCTCACGCCTTTTAAACCATCAGAGGAGCCACACAGGGGAGAAACCCTATAAATGCTGTGAGTGCGGGAAAACCTTCACTCAGAGCTCAAACCTTATTCGTCATCAGAGGACCCACACAGGAGAGAAACCCTATAAATGCCATGAGTGCGGGAAAACCTTTGCTCGGAGCTCACACCTTATTACGCATCAGAGGAGCCACACAGGGGAGAAACCCTATAAATGCTATGAGTGCGGGAGAACGTTCGCTCGGAGCTCAACCCTTATTACACATCAGAGGACCCACACAGGAGAGAAACCCTACAAATGCCGTGAGTGCGGGAAAACCTTTGCTCAGGTCTCAGGCCTAATTACACATGAGAGAATCCACACAAGGGAGAAACCCTATGAATGCCGTGAGTGCGGGAAAACCTTTGCTCACTCCGCACAGCTTGTTACACATCAGATAATCCACACAGGGGTGAAACCCTATGAATGCCGTGAGTGCGGGAAAACCTTTGCTCAGAGCCCAAACCTTACTCGCCATCAGAGGATCCACACAGGGGTGAAACCCTATGAATGCCGTGAGTGCGGGAAAATCTTCACTTGCACCTCACACCTTATTGCACATGAGAGGATCCACACAGGAGAGAAACCCTATAAATGCCGTGAGTGTGGGAAAACCTTTGCTCAGCGCTCAGCCCTTATTGCACATGAGAGGATCCACACAGGAGAGAAACCCTATAAATGCCGTGAGTGTGGGAAAACTTTCACTTGCACCTCACACCTTATTGCACATGAGAGGATCCACACAGGAGAGAAACCCTATAAATGCCGTGAGTGCGGGAAAACCTTTGCTCAGCGCTCAGCCCTTATTGCACATGAGAGGATCCACACAGGAGAGAAACCCTATAAATGCCGTGAGTGTGGGAAAACTTTCACTTGGAGCTCACACCTTACTACACATCAGAGGATCCACACAGGAGAGAAACCCTATAAATGCCGTGAGTGCGGGAAAACCTTTGCTCAGCGCTCACACCTTATTGCACATGAGAGGATCCACACAGGAGAGAAACCCTATAAATGCCGTGAGTGTGGGAAAACCTTTGCTCAGAGCTCACACCTTATTGCACATGAGAGGATCCACACAGGAGAGAAACCCTATAAATGCCGTGAGTGCGGGAAAACCTTTGCTCAGAGCTCACACCTTACTGCACATAAGAGGATGCACACAGGAGAGAAACCCTATAAATGCCGTGAGTGCGGGAAAACCTTCACTTGGAGCTCAAACCTTACTACACATCAGAGGAGCCACACAGGAGAGAAAACCCTATAAATGCTGTGAGTGTGGGAAATTCTTCCATCATGACTCTTCTCTTATTTATCACCAGAGAAGCTGCAAGGGAGATAAACACCATGAAAATCTCGTCTGGGTCTCAGAAAAGATTGTTTTTTCCTTTTGCTAATTCCCAAGTAGTGAACTTTAAGGGAGCATTTGTGGCGTCTCTGCTCCTTCATGTGAGTTGTCTGCTTTTCCCTTTTCCCTTTTGCAGCTCACCCTTCCTCGGGGTGAAGCCCACAGTGTTTTTCATCAATTCCTTTGTTCTGCATCATGGAAGTGTGCGTCCCTCCAGGAATGTCCGTCAGCCCCAGGTGGGGGAGCCAGGAGTGACCTTTACTCAGTACATAGAGGTTAAAATCTACCTGGGCCTTGACCCCACTAGGGTTTTCCATGGAGTTAGCTAGATTGAGTTAGGGATCCTGATGTAAAAACACAACTATTTTTTTCAATGAAGAAAATAGCCCATATAGCGGCCAGGGTAATGTAGCAAATTTCCTCACCACTGGACACAACCTCCATCACTTTTCCTAGTCTGTTCTCAGTGGTAGCCGATGACAGAACAAGGAGTAATGGTCTCAAGTTGCAGAGGGGGAGGTTTAGGTTGGATATTAGGAAACACTTATTCACTCAGAGAGTGATGAAACACTGGAATGGGTTACCTAGGGAGGTGGTGGAATCTCCTTCCTTAGAGGTTTTTAAGGTCAGGATTGACAAAGCCCTGGCTGGGATGATTTAGTTGGGAATTGGTCCTGCTTTGAGCAGGGGGTTGGACTAGATGACCTCCTGAGGTCCCTTCCAAACCTGATATTCTATGATTCTGTGAAATTTGGAGCATCACGTTTATACTTTTCCTCCCACTGCAAAGTGATTGTTAGTCACCAGGACAGATTGCCTCATTCTCAGTTGTTCCCATGTTGCACTGGGTTCTGCCCCATTTTTCTCAATGTAAATATAACAGAGAAGGAGCAGGGATAGAGGGTGTGACGAAGTGGGGATTTTCCCTTGTTATGTTGTATGTGAGTCTTACTGTTGAGCCTATGTGAGTTTTACTGTTTTGCATGAATACAGTGTGTGCCTCAGTTTCCCTCTGTGGTGGTAATAGGGGTGTGTGACTTTGGCTGAGACCTCTGGGGTGGGTGAGGCTGCTCCAGCTGCCTGCACCTATGCTGTGACCGGCGTGTGACGTTGCACTCCATATGCTTTATGGAAACATGCTTCTGAATATGACATAACTGGAATATGCTTTATGTTAAATACCCCTTGTA
Source organism: Mauremys reevesii (assembly GCF_016161935.1). Classification (NCBI taxonomy): domain Eukaryota; kingdom Metazoa; phylum Chordata; order Testudines; family Geoemydidae; genus Mauremys; species Mauremys reevesii. The sequence continues at coordinate 2,206,131 of NC_052636.1, forward strand.
TGGTGTCATTAGAAAGCTTGTAATCTACTGAGTGTGTTCATCCTATGTGTTTGCATGTATTATCTCTATATCTGGAGCTAGGAGAATAAGACATAAACTTGTCTCACTGATGTAAACGTATTAAGTGGAGGCCTTTAAGGGTGCTCCAGAAAGAATCAGTCGTAAATGGCCTTAGTTACTTGAACGTCTTCCTGTGTAGGTGTGGGCCAGCCCACGGGGAATGGAGATGAGGGGTCTTACAGTGATATGTGACCATGCCACCTGGTACTGAAATCCATCTTAAACCTGGTGCTTTTCCATTTAGAAGGGGGGTTGGGGACCCAGAGAGATAAGATTCCCGCCTTGTGCCAACACTATAAAAGGGGGTGAAGCAGCACAAAGGGGGCCAGTCATGAGCAATCCCCTGCTTACCAGCGAGATGTCTGCTGGAACTAACACTACCTGGGGAAAGGATCGGGCCCAGACTAAGAAGGAGTCTGATCTGTGAAAGAAGCTTATTGGAACATTCCTGAGGGTGAGCTATTACCGGTCATCGGTTTCTTAATGTATGAGGCTTAAACTTGTGTGTTTTTGCTTTATTTTGCTGGGCGACTTACTTTGTTCTGTCTGTTCTTACTTGAAACCACTTAAACAAAAATGATGTTAAGTAGGATTTGTTAATGAACCCAAAGTAAGTGATTCATATCTGGGGGAGCAAACAGCTGTGCATCTCTCTCTATCGGTGTTACAAAGGATGGGCAATTTATGCATTTACTCCATATAAGCTTTATACAGAGTGAAATGGATCTATTTGGGGGTTTGGATCCCATTGGGAACTGGGTGTCTGGGTGCTGGAGACAAGTAAGCTACTGAGCTGTTTTCACTTAAAGCCTGCAGCTTTGGAGGCGTGGTTCAGACCCCAGGTCTGTGTTGCAGCAGGCTAGCGTGCCTGGCTCCACAAGGCAGGGTTTTGGAAGACCCAAGCTGGCAGGGAAAATGGGCTCAGAGGTCATTTCAGTACATCAGGTGACAGTCCCAAGGGGGTGTCTGTGACTGAACCCATCACACGGTGCCTTTGTAACCTGAGACCCAGGAATGGGATGCAACCGAGTGACTTTTTGCTCAGGAAGAGACACAAAGACAAGGAGGGGGAGCAATGGGGGTGTCTGAGTTTGGGTCGCTGGAAGCTGGCAGTCTGCTTGGGGGGACTGGAAGAGTGGGAATCCAGGGCATCTGGCCCACAACTCTCCAAGATGGACTGGGCTGAAAGTCATTGATTTCTGTGCTAACGAGTTCCGTTCTACGCTGCCTTCCTGTCGAATAATAAAACTTCTGTTCTCCCGGCTGTCTGAGAGTCACTGCTGACTGCGGAGCTGCGGTGCAGGGCCGTCTGGCTTCCCAGGATCCGAGATCAGACCCAGGAAAGTTGAAGCTGTGTAAACTTCTTCCCCTGACTGTGTGCTCAGAGAGAGGAGGCTCCCCCAGAGTCCTGACTGGCTTTGTATGGAGTAGTTCCAGAGCATTGCCTGGTGACTCTATGACTGGGGAGGGGGGGAGTGTTGTTTTTTTCAATCTCTGTGACACCTGAAACAGTGATGTGTCAGAGGGATTCCCACCTTCTGAATTACTCCAGCAGTGTTTCCTCTTTTAGAGCCATGTGGAATTGATCTTCTCCACTTTCTACAGTTCCACCACTGAATGTGTCCTATGACTCAGGGTTTTCAGCCCTCTGTGTGTGGATCACAATTTGTTTTCTTTGCTCCTAAAACAGTCATTTAGGGCCTGAGATGAAAGTGTCACAGACCTGGATGGGGAATTTGAATGGATCTCAAATACAGTGAGATCATTTGGAGTTTACATTGCAGTTTCCAACTGTTGGCCAAGCCTGTTGTAGGACTTTTCCTACTGAGATGAGATTGTTTGCGGATGGGGAGGCTGGCTGGTTGGTTTGTTTTTTTTCCATTATGACGATGCTAGCACTTTTGTAAATAATATGAGATAAAACTAATGAGTGAAGGAGGTTTGAATGGCTTAGAGGAGAATGCAATGGGAGAATCTCTTGTCCTGATTCTGAGTCATGTAGCCTATAGGACTAACCAGCTTGCTTGCATAGATATATTTTATATTAAACTTAAAATATATATCTATGAAAAATCTATAAACCTATTACAATAAACCAAATAGTTTAGGTCTCTTGCGTTACAGCCAAGATTACTTTAAGGCTATATCCTGTATGTTAAGCTAAGGAAAGTTAACTTTCTGGGTAAATGGTCTTGATATAGATGTGTTAACAGGTAACAAGATATAGAAGTAAATAAGTATCCACGCCTATGTCTCTAACCTTCTACCTAGACCAATAGATAATGAAGAATGGCATAGAGGGAGTTTCAATGTGGTACCCACAGACTTAACAGGGACACCCACAAGGAAACTTACGTGCGTATGCTGTATACGTGTCATCAATCAATACACACAAACCTATTAGCCTATGGAGCAAGCGTAGTCTAACGTTTGTGGGTGAGGAATAAACTGTGGGCATAGGAGGGAGGATTTCCGGCACTTATGAGGTGCCCTACTCGCTAGAGCACTTCACTTCACTGCACTCTGCTCTATCATTTTCAATTACTCTATCTTATTCACAGTCATTCACTCTATTCTATCTACGATGGCTACTACTTATTAGTAGGCTGTACTTGTTGTTCTTAAACTTTGTTTCTAGGGAACTAGGCTAAGCTTGGTTTCCCTAAGCTTTTCTTCTTAGTTTTGTTTATTGGGGTTTATTGACTAACTTAGGTTTTAATTTTAAGTTTAAGTTAGCTCTTAGCATTAGTTTTTCTAAGCTCTGCATCAAAAATTAAAAAACTTGAAACTGCAAGGCTGGGCCTGTGTCTCTTACCCCCAGGTTATCAAGAAAGGGTGTAAGTATGTTAACAAAAGCTTTGTTGCATATAATACTATATTATCATATGTATCTTATGAATAGCAGTAATGCAATTGTACCTTTGTAACGCTGGGTATTTTACCATTGACTTACTATTTCATTGATTTTAATAAAAAGTCTTTAAGGATATATCTGTCTCAGTGTGAGCTTCCTGTCATATCCCCGAGGGTCCTTTGTAAATTCGGTGACGCCTAATTCGAAAGAAGTGAGTCCCGAATAGTGTCCCCTGTGGAAAGGAGAGGTGTGTCTCAAATTCTGTCCCCTCCAGAAATAAAGGGTGTGTTATCAATAGTACTTCTTGTAGAAACACAAGGTGTGTCACAAATACTGTCCCCATTGGGAGCAAAAGGTATGTTCTGAATATTGTTCCCTCTGGAGAGGTGTGTCTCAATTAGTGTCCCCTCCAGGCAGAAGGGGTGACTCATTAATAGTAGTGGTCCTGAGAGCAAGAGGTGTGTCCTGTATACCATCCTTTCCGGCAACCAGAGATGTGTTATGAGTACAGTGTCCTCTGGAGACATGGAGTGTGGCATGAATACTTTGGCAAGAAGAGGTGTCCCCTGAATAATGTCTCCTTCAGAAACGACAGGTGTAACACAAATACTGTCTCCTCCATGTTGCCCCCCCTCCCTGAAAAATGTATTTTATCAGTATTACTCCTCCTGGGAACAAGGGGTGAGTTCTGAATACTGTCCCCTCTGGAAACAAGAGGTGTGTCTTGAAGAACGTTCCCTCCAGAAAGCAGGGACGTGTGATCAATAGTACTCCTCCTGAGAAGAAGCGGTGTGGCCTGTGTACTGTCCCTGCTGGGCAGGTGAGATGTTGTTGGGGACTTTAACCCCGACAGCGAAATTCGTTGTCTGTTCAACTAGAGAGACAGTCAACACGAGCAAGGTCCGTTCAAAAGCCTTTTATTGACAAGTGCACGCATCAACAAAAGGCCGCTCGTCTCCAGTGAGAACCAGGCCCTTTTTACAGCTTAGCATTAGTCTATATAGACAGTTTTATTACGTCATACATCACTCACTTGAGCAAAACCCACCCCCCTTTGTTTAACAACTTAAAACTAGACACTTTTAATATACACACATGCCTAGACTTTATGTCTACAACTTTAGATTATTAATTATCTCTTAACAACACCCAAAAGTTAGAAATACAGGGGAGTTTTTAAACAAACCTATAACTCAACCAAAAGTTAGAATCTGAACCGTGGGATGCTAGAGTTCCTTATCAGCTCTTCAAACACTGTCCTTAGCACAGCTAATGGTATGCCAGCCATGCAATCCCTGGTTTATCTCAGGCTTGTCTCACGTTTTCCAGGGCTCTGTTAAACAATGCTACTTTTCAATACTTTTCCACTCTGGGATTATCCCAAACCTTTGCTAGCCTGATTTCAGTCAGGTTAGCATAACTGTTTTATCTGCTATATTTTCATTCAGGCCTAACAATGTGTTATGAGTACTCTGCTCTCCAGAAACAAGGGGTGAGTCACAAATCCTGGCCCCTCTGGAAACAAGCGGTGTCCCCTGAATAGTGCTCCCTGAAGAAACAAAGGGTGCGTCAAGAATTGTGGTCCCCCTGCAGAAACAAGAGGTGTGTCATAGATAGTACTCCTCCTGGGAACAAGGGGTGTGTGCTGAATAGTGTCATTTCTAGGAACATGAGATGTGCTATGACTCCCTTGCCCTCTGGATGTAAGGGCTGTGTCACGAATAGAAAGAAGAGGTGACCCCTGAATACTGTCCCCTGCGGAAACAAAGGGTGAGTCGTGAATTGCAGTCTCCCAAGAAACAAAGGGTGAGTCGTGAATTTGAGTCCCCCCAGAAACAAGGGGTGTGTCCTGAATTGTAGTCCCACCAGAAACTAAGGGTGTATCCTGAATACTATCTCCTCAGAAACAAGAGGTGTATCCTGAATAATGTCCCCTCCAGAAACAAAGGGTGTGTTGTGAATTGTAGATCCACCAGAAACAAAGGATGTATCCTGAATAATGTCCCCCACCCAGAAACAAAGGGTGAGTCGTTAATTGGAGTCCTTCCAGAAACAAAGGGTGTATCGGGAATTGCAGTCCCACCAGAAACAAAGGGTGTATCCTGAATAATGTCCCCCACCCAGAAACAAAAAGTGAGTCGTTAATTGGAGTCCCTCCAGAAACAAAGGGTGTGTCCTGAATTGTAGTCCCAACAGAAACAAGGGGTGTATCCTGAATATTGTCTCCCCAGAAACAAGAGGTGTAATCTGAATACTGTCCCACCAGAAACAAAGGGTGTGTTGTGAATTGTAGTTCCACCAGAAACAAGCGGTGTATCCTGAATACTGTCTCCCCCAGAAACAAGAGGTGTATCGTGAATAATGTCCTCTCCAGAAACAAAGGGTGTGTTGTGAATTGCAGTCCCTCCAGAAACAAGAGGTGTATCGTGAATACTGTCTCCCCAGAAACAAAGGGTGTGTCGTGAACTGCAGTCTCCTCAGAAACAAGAGGTGTAACCTGAATACTGTCCCCCCAGAAAACAAGGGTGAGTTGTGAAATGCAGTCCCTCCAGAAACAAAGGGAGAGTCGTAAATTGGAGTCCCCCCAGAAACAAAGGGTGTGTCCTGAATTGCAGTCCCAGCAGAAACAAGGGGTGTATCCTGAATACTGTCTCCCCAGAAACAAGAGGTGTATCCTGAATAATGTCCCCTCCAGAAACAAAGGGTGTGTTGTGAATTGTAGATCCACCAGAAACAAATGGTGTATTCTGAATACTGTCTCCCCCAGAAACAAGAGGTGTATCGTGAATACTGTCTCCCCAGAAACAAAGGGTGTGTCGTGAACTGCAGTCTCCTAAGAAACAAGAGGTGTAACCTGAATACTGTCCCCCCCAGAAAACAAGGGTGAGTCGTGAAATGCAGTCCCCCCAGAAATAAAGGGAGAGTTGTGAATTGGAGTCCCCCCAGAAACAAGGGGTGTGTCCTGAATAATGTCCCCGCCAGAAACAAAAGGTGTATCGTGAATTGCACTACCCCTAGAAACAAGAAGTGTATCCTGAATACTGTCCCCCCTCAGAAACCCAGGGTGAGTCGTGAATTGTAGTCCCACCAGAAACAAAGGGTGTGTCATGAATACTGTCTCCCCCAGAAACAAGATGTGTATCCTAAATAATGTCCCCTCCAGAAACAAAGGGTGTGTTGTGAATTGGAGTCCCCCCAGAAACAAGGGGTGTGTCCTGAATAATGTCCCCTCCTGAAACAAAGTGTGTATCGTGAATTTTAGTCCCCCCAGAAACAAAGGGTGTGTCATGAATTGCAGTCCCACCAGAAACAAGAGGTGAATCCTGAATACTGTCTCCCCAGAAACAAGAGGTGTATCCTGAATAATGTCCCCTCCAGAAACAAAGGATGTGACCTGAATTGTAGTCCCCCAGAAACAGAATGTGTCGTGAATTGGAGTCCCCCCAGAAACAAAGGGTGTATCCTGAATACTGTCTCCTCCAGAAACAAGAGGTGTATCCTAAATACTGTCTCTTCAGAAACAGGTGTAGCCTGAATACTGTCCTCTCCAGAAACAAAGGGTGTATCGTGACTTGGAGTCCCCCCAGAAACAAAGGGTGTGTCCTGAATTCTAGTCCCCTCAAAAACAAAGGGTTTATCGTGAATTGCAGTCCCCCTAGAAACAAGGGGTGTTTCCTGAATACTGTCTCCCCCAGAAACAAGAGAGGTGTCATCAATAGTAGTCCTCCTGGGAACAAGGAGTGTGTCCTGAATAGTGTCCCCTCCAGAAACAAGAGATGTGTCACAAATTCCGTCCCCACTGGAAACGAGCAGGGCCGCCCAGAGGATTCCGGGGGCCCGGGGTCTTCGGCGGCGGGGGGCCCTTCCGTTCCGGGACCCGGCGCCGAAGTGCCCCGAAGACCCGCGGTGGGAGCCCCCCGCTGCCGAATTACCGCCGAAGCGGGACCCGCCGCCCAAGTGCAGCCCGGTCTTCGGTGGTAAATTGGTGGCGGGGGGGGGTCCCCGCCGCGGGTCTTCGGGGCACTTCGGCGGCGGGTCCTGGAATGGAAGGGCCCCCCTGCCGCTGAAGACCGGGCTGCGCTTCGGCGGTGGGTCCCGCTTCCCCCCGCCCCGGCCCCAGCCTCTTACCCCCGGCTCCCTCCTCACCCGGAGTCTCAGCGCCTCACTGGAACAGCCGCAGCGTGTGGCCGGCGGGGCCTGAGCTCCATCCCGCTCAGAGCCGCGTGGTGAGGGGGCGGGGCTGTGAGCTCCACGCCGAGCGGAGGGAGCTGAGCTCAGCCCAGAGCTCCCAGCCCCGCCCCCTGACCACGCGGCTCGGAGCAGGGTGGGGCTCAGGGGCTCCGCCGGAGACAGGGTGCTTGATGCGCTGAGGCTCCAGGAGAGGGGCGGAGGCGGGAGCCTCCGCTGTTCTCTTGGGGGCCCCTGCGGAGCCCGGGGCCCGGGGCAAATTGCCCCCTTTGCCCCCCCCGGGCGGCCCTGGAAACGAGAGGTGTGACACTGATAATGTCCTTGCAGAAACAAGATGTCTGTCATCAATATCACTCCTGGGAACAAGGGGTGTGTCCTAAATAGTGTCCCCTCTGGAAACAAGAGTTGTGTCCTGAATACTAACCCTACATAAACAAGACGTGTGTCATTAATAGTATGCCTCATGGGAACACGAGGTGTGTCCTGAATCCTGTCCTGTTGAGAAACAGGGATGTTTCTTGCCCTTATGGCTTGTAAAAAGTGATATTAGAAGCAATGGGGCATGGCTCCCTGGTGCCCTCTGTATCAGTGCCCCTGCACTTGGCGCAGCTCCATGCAAAGCTGGTCCTGGGAACCTCTTGTCTGCTGTGCAGAGGGCAGGGGCTGATGTTCAGGGGTGTGTGGGGGGGTGACAGGCATCTGTGATATTGCCTCTGGGTTATGAGTAGTAGATGCTGAGTGCTGCTGATGGACTCAACAAACCTTCTGATTAGTGAGGTCTCTGCTTAAAGTGAGAGTGTGCTGTCGCACTCATTCCCCGAACACACACAGCCTCTCTCTTTCACATACATGGTTGGACTATTGTTATTACTTCTGTTGAAAGAATAAAATAGTAGAGACTATATGTGTACGGTGCATTTCAAGGATTACAGTACTCTTAGTTTATTTGTTTCTGTGGTCTGTGCATTTCATAATTTTACTACTCAAAGAATTAAAGTTAAGGTAAAAGAGAGTTCTAAAATGCCTAACCTGGCCATGGCCGGCGTAATTGTCATTCATGATTTAAAACAACAATGCTAGAGCACAATATGGTGATAAAAGTCAGGCAATCAAATAATAGTATCCTGCTAGAACATAAATTCTGCTTCAACACACAACTTTAGACAGTGCAACTGAAGGTTGCTTATTTTCAAATTGTATTTTTAGTGATATCTGCAAAAGACCTTAACACTTGTATGAAAATAAATGTAGTTCCGTGTATGATACTAATAGCCATGACGGAATCAAATGTTAGTGATTCATGTACGTGATTTTGATTGGTAAACATAAATGCAAAAATATTTAGATAAATTAATTTCCTTTCTTAATAAAAGAGAAAACAACACATTAATAATGTCTTTTTTTTAGTGAATGGTTTTTCACTGTGCTAGAGACTATTTATTTAATTTTGACTTGATAATGGCAGTAATGCAGAGTGTGTGTTAAGTGGAATTTAAGCAGAGTTTATTTATTTATTCAATTTATATATATCTGTATTAAAGCTAGTGTACAAAATATCAAACTTGTGTTTTTGATATTTGTGTTAAAGCTCCAGAACTGACTCCCTGAGGCTTGGGAGTGGGACTGTCTTGCTGTATTGGTGTAAACTTATATAGATACAAACCCCAATTAAAGCCACATTTTCAGTTTATTTATTTGTTTCAATTAAAGAGTAAGGATTTAGCTGGCAGGAGTACTGTATCTAAGTTATTATGTGGAAGAAACATGGAGTTTTCAGATGCTCAACTAGCCTGTGGAATCATTATTAAAATTGCCTCCCTGCCTCAATATGAAATGTTGCCTCTGGTGAGTCATGAGTGGCCAGAGGGCTGTGGGCTCTGGCAAGTTCCAGCCCCCTGTTTGACAGCATGAAATCGGCCTTGAGGTGCACGACGAGTGCCAGGCAGCACAAGCTGCAGCAGCAGTGGAGGTGTAAGGGTTGCAATATGCTATGTGACCCTTATGTCTGTGATGCTGCTGAGGGTGGTGGCATTGCCTTAAGATAGATATGGACAAACTACGGCTCGTGGGCCACATCTGGCCCATGGACCCCTTGTGCCCAGCCCCTGAGCTCCTGGCCTGGGAGACTAGCTTCTGGCCCCCTCCCCTGCTGTCCCTCCTCCTCTTCAGCCTCAGCTTGCCCTGCTGGTGGTGCAATGCTGTGGGCGGCAAGCAGGGCCAGCTTTAGGAAGTGTGGGGCCCGACTCAAATACCCGGCGGTGGTCTGGGTGTTTGGTGGCACTTTGGAGGCGGGCCCTTCACTTGCTCCTGGTCTTCCGTGGCACTGAAGGACCCATCACCGAAATGCCGCCAAAGACCGATAGCGAGTGAAGGAGCTGCCACTGAAATGATGCCGAAGACCTGGCCCACTGTAGGGTGAGTAAAAAAATTAAAAAGGTACCTATCTTAGGTGTTCTTCTTTAGGGCATGGGGCTCTCTTAGGTGTGGGGCCCGATTTGGGGGAATTGAGATACCTCTTTCAGCCATCCCCAAGTGCACCTACCGTGGAGTCCCATCCTCTCTGCAGGTAGCATTTTCTTTTTAGGAACCTGAAATATGGTAATTATAGTGTTACCTGGTGATAGAGTTTGAATCTTCTATAGATTTTCATTGTAAGAAGAAAGGTTGATCACTACATCAAGAGGAACAGTGCTTCCTGCTGTCAACCTAGAAATGAACTAAAGAGTTTCTGTGTCACCTGAGTCTGTATTTATAGCTGCCTTTGGCTTCTAAGGCATGCTGGGAAATGGAGGGGTGGAGCTTAGGCAGTATATAAGCTGGTGTCTTGTCACATGAAGTCATTCAGCTTTGTGGTGGACCAAAGAGATGTGCCTAGATGCTTCTATGGGTGTCTTTAGTCATGGTGAGTATTGATATAGGGTAACGATGACATGTATTTGTGGTTAATGTACTGTTTTTCTGGTCTAATTGCTTTGTAATGTGTTTTTATTTCATTTCAGATTGATCATAGTGTATTTGATTTATTATTTGTATTTTCATTGGGCGGGAAGACATTGGGGGTTGTTTCTGATAGAGCATCTGTTAAACACCCATATCCAGTACCAGTAGCACATCTGTGGTGTTGGACTGTTGTAGAAGCATTGCAGTGTTTTGTTTGGGTTAGGTGGGGACTGGTCTGAGGAAACTGTAATATTTAGTAAGAGTTTTGTGTCTTAACCTTCTGTATTTTGCCATAAGCCTTCTTCATATTTGCAGCTGTATCCAGATCTGGTACCAAGTTGCCTTGTGACATGAAAGGTGGTGAATATTTTTATTTTTGACTGTCATGCTGGTGCTGTATGTTTGTGAGTGATTTCAACATATGGGAGTGAAGGCCTGTCTACCGAGGCAAAGGGGATGTTGAGAGGGGGAGCTCATGTCCAATTTCCAAACATCAGTATATGCCAAAGGGTTTTATGGTCAGAAGTGTTTGTGATGTTGAGGCTCTTTCATTACTTATGGGAGTTCTCTAAAGTTTGTCCATTAATGGGCCTGTGAGTGGTGGGTGGGTGTTTGTTGTATGGAGATTGAGTGATTGCTGGCACCTTGACCTGTCTGTAACTAGAGATGCTCCATTCTCAATTCCTCTCTCTTACACAGCAGTGGGTTTGCATGACAGGTCACCAATTCATCATTGTGTTCTCCTCTACATGGGTGTGGTTTTCTGAGGAGGATGTGAGCATCCTAGTTAGCGACAGGCCCCTGTAGTGTAGGGAGAGGGGGAGGGGCATGTGTGTAGAGGTGTTTGCAGTGGGGCACTCTGAGGGGTGGGGTGCAATTTGTAGTAGGTGTTCCTTCTCAAGGAAGCAGTATGTAGGTGAGGTCATCTTTCATATTGTGCTGTTAGGAGCTTTGTGAGTCGAGTTTATAACTGAGGTTTGCTGTCAAACTTTTTGTTTTTATTTGCAGATGTGTCAAGACTACTTGGTACAGGATCTGATTCCATGGAGGGTCGTGACTACGTCTCCTTGACAGTCATGACATCGCTGTATGGCTATTGATGTATGGCAGTAAAGGCCCTTGGAGAAAGGAAAATACTTTCTTGAGAGCAGGAGCGGCTGTCAAAATTAAGTATCTGCCGAAGGGTTTGATGGTCAGAAGTATTTGAGCTGTTGAGGATCCTTGGTTAGGGATGGGAGTCCTCTACAGTCTGCCCATGCTTAATGGGTGCATGAGGGAGTTCACTGTATGGAGGGAGTGTGCACTTTCCCTGGAGGAAGGTCGATTGCTGCAGGAGTGACCTGTCTGTAACTAGAGATGCTCCGTTCTCAGTTCTTCTTTCTTACATAGCACTGGGTTTGCATGACGGGTCACCACGTCATCTTTTCTCCATCTTCTACATGGTTGTGGTTTTCTGAGGAGGATGTGAGCATCCTAGTTAGCGACGGTCCCCTGTCATGGTGGGATGTGGGGAGGGCCAGCGATATGTGGATGAGAGTGTCTAGGGTGGGTGAGTGCTTCTCTGAGTGGAGTGTAATGTGTAGTAGATATTCCTTCTCTTCAGGAAGCAAGATGGAGGTGAGGTCATTTGTCATATTGTGCAGTTAGGAGCTTTGTGAGTCGAGTTTATAACTGAGGTTTGCTGTCAGACTTTGTTTTTATTTGCAGATGTGTCAAGACTACTTGGTACAGGATCTGATTCCATGGAGGGTTGTGACTACGTCTCCTTGACAGTCATGACATTGCTGTATGGCTATTGATGGATGGCAGCGAAGGCCCTTGGAGAAAGGAAAAGACTTTCTTGAGAGCAGGAGTGGCTGGCAAAGTTAAGTATCTGCTGAATGGTTTGGTCAGAAATATTTGAGCTGTTGGGGATCCTTGTTTAGGGATGGGAGGCCTCTACACTGTGCCCATTCTTCATGGGTGCATGAGGGCATTCTCTGTATGGAGGGAGTGTGCAATTTCCCTGGAGAAAGGTTGATTGCTGGGAGAGTGACCCATGTGTAACTAGAGATGCTCCGTTCTCATTTCTTCTTTCTTACACGGCACTGGGTTTGCATGACGGGTCACCACTCCATCTTTTCTCCATCGTCTACATGGTTGTGGTTTTCCGAGGAGGAGGTGAGCATCCTAGTTAGCGACGGTCCCCTGTCGTGGTGGGATGTGGGGAGGGCCAGCGATATGTGGATGAGAGTGTCTAAGGTGGGTGGGTGCTTCTTTGAGTAGAGTGTAATGTGTAGTAGATATTCCTTTTCTTCAGGAAACAGTATGGAGGTGAGGTCATCTTTTATATCGTGTAGTTGGGTGCTTTGTGAGTAGGTTTTTCAGTTAAGCTTTGTTTGTATTTGCAGATGCTTCCAGATCTGGTATTGTGTTGTGTCATTCCGTGGAGGATTGTGACTACATCTGTTTGACTGTCACTGCATTGCTGTACAGATGTCGATGTATGGGAGGGAAGGCCTCTGTAGAAAGGAAAAGAAGATATTGAGAGTGGGAGTGGCTGTCAAAGTTAAGTATTTGCTGAAGGCTTTGATGGTCAGAAGTATTTGAGCTGTTGAGGCTTCTTGTTTATGGATGGGAGTCCTTTAAACTGTGTCTGTTCTTAATGGGCACATAAGGGGTGGGTGGGAGCTTGTTGTATGGAGGGAGCGTGTGTTTTCCATGGATGAAGGTTGATTGCTGGGAGAGTGACCCATCTGTAACTAGAGATGCTCTGTTCTCAGTTCTTTTTTTCTCACATGGCACTGGGTTTGCATGGCAGGTCACTGCTTCATCCTTTATATGTCTTTTGCATGGTTGTGGTTTTCTGAGGAGGATGTGAGTATCTTAGTTAGTGACGGGCCCCTGTTGTGGTGGGATGTGGGGAGGGCCAGTAATATGTGGATGAGTGTCTGGGGTGGGTGGGTGCTTGTCTGTGTGTGTGTGGGGGGGTGTAATGTGTAGTAGATATTCCTTTTCTTCAGGAAGCAGTATGGAGGTGAGGTCATCTTTCATACTGTGTAGTTGGGTGCTTTGTGAGTAGGGTTGCAGTTGAGCTTTGTTTCTATTTGCAGATCTGGTACCGTGTCATGTCAGTCTGTGGAGGATTGTGACTACGTCTCTATGACTGTCACTCTATTGCTGTATAGATGTCGATGTATGGGAGCGAAGGCCCATGTACAAAGGAAAAGGCGATTGGGAGTGGCTGTCAAAGTTAAGTATCTGCTGGAGGGTTTGATGGTCAAAAAGTATGTGTGCTGTTGAGGCTGTAGGGATGGGAGTCCTCTAAAGCCTGCCTGTTTGTAATGGGTTCATGAGGCAGCTTATTCAATGGGAGTAGGAGTTTTCCCTGGAGGAAGTTGACTGATGGAAGAGTGACCTGTCTGTAACTAGAGATGCTCCATTCTCCCTTCTTCTCTCTTACATGGCACTGGGTTTGCATCACTGATCATCACTATCCTGTTTGTCTGGTCTCTATTGGGTGTTGGTTTTCTGAGGAGGATGTGAGCATCCTAGTTACCGATGGGCCCCTGTCAGTGTTGGGAAAGGGCCGTGAGTATTTTGCATGTTGATTTTAAATGTATAGAAGTAGTTGGTTGCTGCTTCATTGTAGGTAGGATTGGGCTAGGGCTCTTTTGGGGTGTCAAATAGGTTAGTTTAGCAAAGGGATTGTGGTGTTGTGACCACTAGCAATAATCTGGTGTTTATTGTTTGTGTGCCACAGGGGTACCTGAGTCCAGAACTGAGGGAATGGGCTGTAGCAAGTGTGCCCAGTTTGGTTTACATGGGTTTTTGTAATTATGGTCCCAGTGGGCACAGAGGAGCTGTTTGCATCCATGAGGTAAGTGTTAAGTTAGAGCTTTTAGTGCAGTCCTGTTGATGGGAGTGTGGTCTTCTATGTGTTAGATAAGGTGGGCTTATGATGAATGGGTTCCTCACCAGTTGTGTGTGTGACAACAGATGGAGAAGACAATATGTGGGTTAAGTTGTTGCTTGTTCTCTAGAAGAAGGTTGGATTTAGGTGGGTGGTTAGTGAGAGTGTTTCGTGTTAGCCCTAAAATGTTGAGTAGTTTTCCTTGAATATATTGTGTGATGTAGGTATGAAGATGTGTTGATATTCCTCAGGGAAGGGGTATCGGTGGGGAGGCGAGTGTGGAAAATATGTAATGGGACTGAGAGTTGCAGTACAAGGGAGGGGTGAGGGAATCTCATGACCGGTGATTCCTGTGTTCCTGTAGATGGTTTGTTGAAGAAATAGGGTGGGATTTGTTGCATCATGTGTGGGTTTGACTTTGAGTCCTTGTTGGATTATTATTTTGTGTTTGCAGACCCTTAAGAGGCTTTGAGAGGTGCATTTTGTGAAAGAAGGATAGATGTGAGGCCTCATCTGGTGGAAAAAGAGTGAGTATCTGGTTATATTTTTCTGTGTTTTGTATTGTTTGCTTTCTGATGCATGTATGTGGATGTACATGTTGGGATACTAGTAGCGATAATCTGTAAAAGAAGGTGTCACAGTCTATGCAGTTGGTGTTGCATTTGCTTGTGGTGGAATGGAAAAGAGTGATGCAGAAATAGGTGCCGGGTGTGTAATCACAGATGGTTTGAGATGGTCTTCACGGTGTCAGTCAGTGTGTACTGTGAGTGTCATGAAATGTTTTTATCATTGTAGGTTTTGTGTGAAGATGGGGGTCCAGTTGGGCAAAGAACAAGTGAAGTAGAAGTATGCCTGTGGGGGACATGAAGTACTTATTTCCCAACATGGAAGTGGATTTGATGTCAACTTTGCAAGTTAAGTATGTGTCGTTTGTTATTCTGTTTGATGTTGGAGATGGGAAATGTCTGTCACTGGGTGCACGTCACTGGGCATCACATGTACTTTTGTTTTAGAAACTGAGATGTTTAGCATTTTATCTAAGGTCATTGAATTTGTGAATTGTTTTCTCATTCTCATAGGAATCTATTTCTATCTCTGTGGTCGGAAAGTATCAGCGTCACCGGAGAAGACTTCAGTGTGCGTCGTTTGGGGCAATTGGGCTTTGATAATGTATTATTTGGGTCAAGATGTGAAGTGTTGTCTGTTTGATGGCTAGAATGTAGTAGAGCAGTGGGGCTGATGTCACTGTGTTTTGGTAGATACCTGAGCAATTATATCATGAAATGGCATCAGTGTCATTTCTGTTATTCGAATTGGAGAGGGTGGGTTCATTTGTGTGGTCAGTTTTATGGTGATATTCCTTTAAGTACTTGCACAACATGTAATTGTTTTCTGAAAGGAGTGGTTTGTTTGCCACTTGGAATGTTCTAGCCATCAAAGTTGCAAGAGGACACAGTTGAGGGTTGTATCATCTATTGGGGCATCCTGAAGTGTTTGTGAATTGTGTTCATAATGTTGTGTGTGCTGTATTTGTAATGTATAGTTTTGGTTGTGATTGGATGACTCCCTTTGTCATCCATGTTGTAGCGCGCTAACCCACTGCAGTGACTTTTGAAACCATGGTACAGTGCAGTCAAACGGCCGGAAGGCTGACGTTATAACAAATTTGTCAGCCTTTTGGCTGTTTTGCTGCACTGTACCATGGTTGGGACTGTCCCGGACAGTCTTTGACTTAACATTTTGTACATGGAGGTGCTGTAGAGGGAGCATGCTGGCCAGTTGCTAGGGGAGGTATAGTCAAGTCCCATT
Source organism: Mauremys reevesii (assembly GCF_016161935.1). Lineage (NCBI taxonomy): Eukaryota > Metazoa > Chordata > Testudines > Geoemydidae > Mauremys > Mauremys reevesii. Next base: position 2,221,874 of record NC_052636.1, read on the forward strand.
CCTGCCTCTCACAATAGATGCATGGTTTTGGACATGTGATGGGGATGTGTAGAAGTATATGGAAGTGAAATGCCAGGGTTGCTTATGTTAATGTTTGTGTTACATAAATAAACCACCTTACAACAAACCATTATTACTGAATGTGTGTGCAGTCCTGTACAGTGTCCAATATTTGCAAGCTCTTACTGTAACGGATGCCTTGTTGAATAAATAAAGCATTGTGTAGTCAAGAGAAACTGTCTCCCTGTGTTTCCTTGGTTTCAAAGTAGCTGTGAAGTGAAGTTTGGAGTAGTGAGTGCACAATAGGAGGTAGCCTGTCAGTGAATTGTAGGGAGTGCTGAAATGGAAGGTAATGTACCTTAGGGTTAGGGTTGTTTGGGTCTAGGGTTAGGGTTGTTTGGGTCTAGGGTTAGGGTTGTTTGGGTTGTTTGGGTTAGGGTTGTTTGGGTCTAGGGTTAGGGTTGTTTGGGTCTAGGGTTAGGGTTGTTTGGGTTGTTTGGGTTAGGGTTGTTTGGGTCTAGGGTTAGGGTTGTTTGGGTTGTTTGGGTTAGGGTTGTTTGTTTGGGTTAGGGTTGTTTGTTTGGGTTAGGGTTAGGGTTGTTTGGGTTAGGGTTGTTTGTTTGGGTTAGGGTTAGGGTTGTTTGGGTTAGGGTTAGGGTTGTTTGGGTTAGGGTTGTTTGTTTGGGTTGTTTGGGTTAGTTGTTTGTCTAGGTTAGGTTGTTTGGGTTAGGGTTAGGCTGTTTGGGTTAGGTTGTTTGGGTTAGGAGGTTAGTTAGGTTAGGTTAGGTGTGGGTTAGGTTAGGTTAGGGTTAGGTTAGTTAGGAGTTAGGAAGGTTAGGCCAGGTTGTGAAGAAGAAGAAGAAGAAGAAGAAGTTAGGTTAGGTTAGGTTAGGTTAGTTAAGAAGAAGAAGAAGAAGAGGTTAGTTAGAAGAAGAAGTTAGAAGAAGAAGTAGTTAAAGTTAGTTAGGCAAAAGAAGAAGAAGGGTTAGGTTAGGTTAGGTTAGGTTGAAGAAGAAAAGAAGAAGAAGAAGAAGAAGTTAGGTTAGGGTTGAAGTTGTGCCAGGTTGTGCTGTGGTTGTGTTAGTTAGGCTAGGTTGTGGGTTAGGTTAGGTTAGGTTAGGTTAGTTAGGTTAGGTTAAAGAAGAAGTAAAGAAGAAGTTAGGCCAGGTTAGGTTAGGTTGAAGTTAGGTTAGGTTAGTTAGGCTAGGTTAGAAGAAGAAGGTCAAAAGAAGAAGAAGTTAGAAGTTAGAAGTCAAGAAGAAGAAGACAGAAGAAGAAGAAGTTAGGTTAGAAAGCCAGGTTAGGTTAAAGAAGTTAGGCTGTGCTGTGCTAGCAAAGAAGCTGTGCTAGAAAGAAGTTAGGCTAGGTTAGGTTGTGCTAGGTTAAGAAGAAGAAGTTAAAGAAGAAGAAGTTAAAGAAGAAGAAGAAAGAAGAAGAAGAAGAAGTAGGCTAGGTTAGGTTAGGAAAGAAGAAGTTAGGTTAGGTTAAAAGAAGAAGAAGAAGGTTAGGTTAAGAAGAAGAAGAAGCTAGTAAGCATGTTGTGCTACAGGTTGTGCTAAAGAAGTTAGGTTGTGTTGTGCTGTGCTGTGCTGTGCTAGGCCAGGTTAAAGAAGAAGAAGAAGTTGTGTTGTGCTAGGTTAGAAGTTAGGTTAGAAGTTAAAGAAGTTAGGTTAAAGAAGAAGAAGTTAGGTTAAAGAAGAAGAAGAAGAAGAAGAAGAAGAGAAGAAGAAGTTAAAGAAGAAGAAGAAGAAGAAGAAGAAGAAGAAGAAGAAGTTAGGTTGTGCTGTTGTGCTAGGCTAAAGAAGAAAGAAGAAGAAGCAAGTTAGGTTGTGCTAGGTTGTGCTAGGCAGTTGTGTTGTGCTAAAGAAGAAGTGCTAGGTTGAAGCAGGGCTAGTTGTGCTAGGTTAGGTTAGAAGTTGTGGTTGTGCTAGGTTAGGTTAGGTTAGGTTAGAAGAAGAAGAAGTTAGTGCCAGGTTAGGCGAAAAGAAGAAGAAGAAGAAGGTTAAAGAAGAAGTTAAGAAGAAGAAGAAGTAGGTTAAGAAGAAGAAGAAGAAGAAGAAGTTAGGTTAGGTTAGGTTAGGTTGTGCTAGGTTAGTTAGGTTAAAGAAGAAGAAGAAGAAGAAGAAGTTAGTTGTGCTGTTAAAGAAGGTTGTGCTAAGAAGAAGAAGAAGAAGAAGTAGGGTTAAGAAGAAGAAGAAGAAGAAGAAGGTTAAAGAAGAAGAAGAAAAGAAGAAGAAGAAGAAGAAGAAGAAGAAGAAGAATAGGTTAAAGAAGAAGAAGAAAGTTGTGCTAGGCTAGGTTGAAGTTGTGCTAGGTTAGGCTGAAGTTAGGCTAGGCTAGGTTAGGCTAGGTTGAAGAAGAAGTTAGGTTAGGTTAGGTTAGGTTGTGCTAGGCTAGGCTGAAGAAGTTAGAAGTTAGGTTGTGGTTAGGTTAGGTTAGGCTAGGTTGAAGAAGAAGAAGAAGAAGAAGTTAGTTAAAGAAGTTGAAGAAGTTAGGTTAAAGAAGAAGAAGAAGTTAGGTTAAGAAGTTAGGTTAGGGCAAAGAAGAAGAAGAAGAAGAAGAAGGCTAAGTTAGGTTAGGCTAGGTTAGAAGTGTTAGGCTAGGTTAGGCTAGTTGTGTTGTGGGTTGTGCTGTGCTGAAGAAAGAAGAGAAGTTGTGCTAGGTTGTGCTAGGCTAGGCTAGCCAGGTTAGCAAAGTTAGTTTGTGCTGAAGAAGAAGAAGTTAGTTGAAGAAGAAGAAGTTAAAGAAGAAGAGGCTAGGTTGAAGTTGAAGAAGGTTAGGCTAGGTTAAAGAAGAAGAAGAAGAAGCTAGGTTAAAGAAGAAGTTAGAGGTTAGGCTAGGTTAAAGGTTAGGGTTAGAAGAAGAAGAAGAAGAAGAAGAAGGCTAGGTTAATAGGCTAGGCGAAGAAGAAGAAGTAGTTGTGTTGTGCTGTGCTAAAGAAGAAGGCTAGGAAGCAGTTGAAGAAGAAGAAGAAGAAGTTGTGTTAAAGAGGTTAGGTTGTGCTAGTTGTGCTAGGCTAAAGAAGAAGAAGAAGAAGAAGAAGAAGAAAGAAGAAGAAGAAGAAGAAGAAGAAAGAAGCAAAGAAGTTGTGCTAAAGTGTTAAAGAAGAAGAAGAAGAAGAAGAAGAAGAAGAAGAAGAAGAAGAAGAAGAAGAAGAAGTTAAAAGCAGTTGTGTTGTGCTTTAGGCTGTGCTTGAAGCTAGGCTAGAAGAAGTTGTGCTAGGCTAAAGAAGAAGAAGAAGCCAGGCCAGGCCAGGTTGTGCTAGGAAAGAAGAGTTGTTAGGTGAAGAAGAAGAAGAAGTTGTGCTAGGTTAAAGAAGAAGTTAGGCCAAGAAGAAGAAGAAGAAGAAGGTTAGGTTAAAGAAGAAGAAGTTGAAGAAGAAGAAGAAGAAGAAGAAGAAGAAGAGCTAGGTTAAAGAAGTTAGGTTAGGTTGTGGCTAGATAGGTTAGGTTGTGCTAGAAGAAGAAGAAGAAGAAAGAAGAAGAAGAAGTTAGGTTAGCAAAGAAGAAGAAGAAGAAGAAGAAGAAGAAGTTGAAGAAGTTAAAGAAGAAGAAGAAGAAGAAGAAGAAGAAGTTGTGGTTAGAAGTAAAGAAGAAGAAGAAGAAGAAGAAGTTAGGTTAAAGAGGAAGAAGAAGAAGTTGTGCAGAAGAAGAAGAAGAAGAAGAAGAGTTAGGTTAGGTGTTAGAAGAAGTTAAAGAAGAAGAAGAAGGTTAGGAAGTGTTAAAGTTGTGTTAGAAGAAGAAGAAGAAGGTTAAAGAAGAAGAAGAAGAAGAAGAAGAAGAAGTTAGTTAGAAGAAGAAGAAGAAGAAGCAAAGAAGAAGAAGAAAGAAGAAGAAGAAGAAGAGTTAGGTTAGGTTAGGTTAAAGAAGAAGAAGAAGAAGAAGAAGAAGAAGAAGAAGAAGTTTGTGCTAAAGAAGAAGCCAGGTTGTGCTGTGTTGAAGAAGAAGCAGGCTAGGTTGTGCTGAGGCCAGGCTAGGCCAGGCCAGGCCAGGTTAAAAGAAGAAGAAGAAGCAGTTGTGTTAGGCCAGGTTGTGCTGTGTTAAGAAGAAGAAGAAGAAGTTAAGAAGGCAAGAAGAAGAAGAAAGAAGAAGAAGAAGTTAAAGAAGAAGAAAGAAGAAGAAGAAGTAAAGAAGAAGAAGGCTAAGAAGAAGAAGAGGTTAAGAAGAAGAAGAAGAAGAGTTGTGGTTAGGCCAGGTTAGGTTAGGTTAGTTAGAAGAAGAAGAAGAAAGAAGTTAGAAAGAAGAAAGAAGTTGTGCTGTAAGAAGTTAGGCTAGGTTGAAGAAGAAGAAGAAGAAGAAGAAGAAGAAGAAAAGTTAAGCTAGGCTAGGCTAAAGAAGAAGAAGAAAGAAGAAGAAGAAAGAAGAAGTTGAAGAAGAAGAAGAAGAAGAAGTTAAAGAAGAAGAAGAAGAAGTTAAAGAAGAAGAAGTTAAAGAAGAAGAAGAAAGAAGAAGAAGAAGAAGAAGAAGAAGAAGCAGGGTTAGGTTGAAGAAGAAGAAGAAGTTAGAGGTTGTGCTGTGCTGAAGAAGAAGAAGAAGAAGAAGAAGTTAGAAGAAGAAGAAGAAGAAGAAGCTAGGTTAGGCTGTAGGTTAGGTTGGAAGAAGTTAGGTTAGGTTAGGCTAGGTTGGCAGTTGTGTAAAGAAGAGAAGAAGAAGAAGAAGTTAGGTTGTGTGTGGTTGGAAGCAAAGAAGAAGAAGAAGAAGAAGAAAGTAGGTTAAAAGAAGTTAAAGAAGAAGAAGAAGAAGAAGAAGAAGAAGAAGAAGAAGAAGCTAAAGAAGAATAGTTAGTAGAAGAAGAAGAAGAAGAAGCAGTTGTGCTAGGCCAGTTAGGGCCAGGTTGTGTTAGGTTAAAGCTGTGCTAGGCTAGGTTAAAGAAGAAGAAGAAGAAGAAGAGGTTGTGGTTAGTGGGTTGTGCTGTGCTGTGCTAGTGCCAGGTTGTGTCAGTTGTGCTGTGCTGTGGTTGTGCAGAAGAAGAAGAAGAAGAAGAAGAAGAAGTTGTGCTAGGTGAAGAAGAAGAAGAAGAAGAAGTTAAAGAAGAAGAAGAAGAAGAAGAAGAAGAAGTTAGGTTAGGGGTTAGTTAAAGAAGAAGAAGAAGAAGAAGAAGAAGAAGTTAGGTTAGGTTAAAGAAGAAGGGTTAGGGTTAAAGAAGAAGAAGAAGAAGAAGAAGTTAGGTTGAAGAAGTAGTTAGGCTAGGTTAGAAGAAGTTAGGTTAAGAAGAAGAAGAAGAAGAAGAAGAAGAAGAAGAAGAAGAGCTAAAGAAGAAGAAGCGGCCAGGCCAGGCCAGGTTGAAGTGCCAGGCCAGGCAAAGAAGTTGTGGCTAAAGAAAGAAGAAGTTTAGAGTTAAAGAAGAAGAAGCAAAGAAGTTAAAGGCTAGGTTAGGTTAGGTTAGGTTAGAAAGAAGAAGAAATAGTTAAGAAGAGAGTTGAAGAAGAAGAAGAAGAAGAAGAAAGAAGAAGAAGAAGAAAGTAAAGAAGAAAGTAGGTTAGTGCTGGTTGTGCAAAGTAGGCTAAAAAGAAGCTGTGTTAGGTTGTGCTAGGCTGAAGAAGTTGTGCAAGTTAGGTTGTGTCAGGTCAGGCAAAGAAGAAGTTGTGCTTGTAGTTGTGCTAGGCCAAAGAAGAAGAAGAAAAGAAGAAGAAGTTGTGCTTAAAGGCCAGGTTGTGCTTGAAGAAGTGCTGTGCTAGGTTAAAGAAGAAGAAAGTGTGTTGTTGTGCTAGGAAGAAGAAGTTGAAGTTAGAAGAAGAAGAAGAAGTTGTGTTAGGTTAAAGAAGCAGGTTAAAGAAGAAGAAGAAGAAGAAGAAGTAGGTTGTGCTAGAAGCCAGAAGAAGGTTAGGCTAGGTTGTGGGTGCTAGGTTAAAGAAAGAAGAAGAGGGTTAGAAGAAGAAGAAGAAGAAGAAGTAAAGAAGAAGAAGGTTGTGCTAGGCTAGGCTAAGAAGAAGAAGCATAGGCTAGGCCAGGCAGTTGCCAGGCTGTGCTAGGTTGTGCTAGGGGCAATGAAGAAGGAAGTGCTAAAGAAGAAGAAGAAGAAAGAAGTTGTAAGCTAGAAGCAAGAAGTTGTGCTAAAGAAGCAGCAAGTTAGGGTTAGGGTTGTAAGAAAGAAAGAAGTTGAAGCTAGTGCTAGGCTAGGTTAGGCTAGTTAGGTTAAAGAAGAAGAAGAAGAAGTTGTGTTAGTTAAAGAAGAAGAAGTTAAGAAAGAAGAAGAAGAAGAAGAAGAAGCTGAAGAAAAGAAGCAAAGCAGTTAAATAGGTTAGAAGTTGAAGAAGTAGTTAAAGAGCCAGTTGTGCTGTTAGCCAGTTAGGTTAGGTTAGCTGTGCTAGAAGAGTTGTGGTTGTGCTGAAGTGCTGTGCTAAGAAGAAGTTGTGGCTAGGCCAGTTGTGGTTAAAGAAGTTGAAGCAAGGAAGAAGTAGTTGTGTCAGGTTGTGTTGAAGTTAGAAGAAGTAAAGTAGGTTAGTTGTGCCAGGTTAGGTTGTGGTTAAAGAAGGTTAGGTTAGGCTAGGTTAGCAGTTAAAGAAGAAGTAAGTTAGGTTAGAAGTTAGAAAAGGCTAGGTTAGGTTAGGTTAGGTTAGGTTAGGTTAGGTTAAAGAAGAAGTTAGGTTAGGTTAGGTTAGGTTAGTGAAATAGGTTATGAAGAAGAAGAAGAAGAAGCTAGGTTAGGTTAGGCTAGGTTAGGGGTTAGGTTAGGTTAGGTTAGGTTAGGTTAGGTTAGGTT